>NW_020664417.1:31433538-31462142 GCF_002925995.2 Terrapene triunguis | reverse complement strand
GAGCTGGGGCGGGGAGTTCCCCTGCGTGCCGCCTCCCCCCACCCCTTGCTGCAGGCGGCCCTCACCGCGCTCCACTGCCCCAGCTCCCTTCGCCTAAATGCCGGCGGTGACCAGGGCGGCCGAAGATCCGGCCGCCGCGGTCACTGCCGAAGAAAATGGTGCCCCCCAAATCCTAGTGCCCTAGGCGACCGCCTAGGTCACCTAAATGGTTGCACCGGCCCTGTCTGCCATGACCTCCTTTTATCAATTTTCTAATCCTTTCATTTCAGTATCACTTCAGCTTTCTGACACTGTGAATGAATGGATTTTGTTGGATGTCTAAATGAGTCTTTTTGACATGGTCCTGCTATTTGATTTCATATCAAGCTGCTTCATTTTAGCTTCTTCTTTTTTTTTAAATCTGCAGTATGCAAATTTAACTGACAATGTTGCTTTCTAATGGGTACAGGCTTTCAGCCACTAGGGTTTAAAATCTTTTACCTCTGAGTGGATGAGTCAGGCTTGGTCTAAAATAGAAAATTAGGTCAGGCATGTGAAAAATCCACACCTTTGTGTGGCGGAGTTAAGCCAGCCTCTGTCCCTGTATAGACAGCACTAAATAGACAGAAGAATTCTTCTTCCAATCTAGCTACTGCTTTTTGAGTAGGTGGATTACCTATGCCGAAGGTAGTGGCTACAATGAAGCACCACAGCTGTGCTGCTGTAACATTTAGACAGCTATGTAGTGTAGACAAGCCCTCAGCCACATTTCACTCTTCTGACTTATTTCTGCACATTCTCTATTGTGTGCTGTTATCCTGCTGCAGTGAAGTTTGTTTATAGAGATGAACCACAAATTATAGCCAAGGAAATGAACATAGTTAACAGTAAAATATTATTGCTTAAGACCCTTCCATCATTTCCTTTTTCTTATCACTTTGTGCTGAAATTGATTGATCTTTCTCCCTGCGTTAAAAATCAGCTCCTTGGCTAGCACTTTCTTTTATCACTATTGAATACTGCCAGCATCTGACTAATGTCATTACACCTGATGCAGAGGGTGATTAAAATACAGTGTTTTATGATGGTCCCTGGAAAAATAACCCACAGTACATTCCAACTTGTACTAGTTAGATACTGATAGAATTGTAACTTACATAAAACTGATTCAATAGATTCTTCCATCCTGAGAATATTAAACTCCAGCATCCTGTTAATATTGAACTGGTTTTAAAATTGCTTTAATGACTTATAAAGAAGATATCAAGCTGGGAACAGTGTCTGAGCTGTTTTACGGAATCACAGAGTCAGATGTATTACATAGATCATCTATTGCAGGATTGTTCCCTGCAATATAGTTTCTATTGTGTGTAGCTTAATAATTGATTAGGAACTTCCAAGGCCAGCCTAAACTATAAACTAATGGCCAGATTATGAACTGAAGCACCATGTGCCAATTCAGGTGGAGAACCAATAGGTCCAAGCAGCCAGTTTTGGTGCCTGGCTCAGAGGTGGCTATACCATGACTCCTTCTCACAACTTTTGGGGGTGGCAGTTGCCTCTCAGAATGCTAGCAGGAAGCCATCCTTATGCTCATGACATTGCAGGAACAGCATCTGTGCCTGGCTCCCATTCACAGATTGCTCCTTGCACCTTCTGCTCACTATTTTATGTATCCCCTTGATGACTGGGTATAATTTGGCCCTAAAAAAGCCAGGTATTTATTTTAAGTGTTGGTCAAAGCTTTTACTAACTTACTTTTATTTGAAATAAACCTCTCACCACAACTTCAGTTTTAGGTACTTTGGATTTACACTGTTATAACTGATGTCAGAATTTGTCTCTTTACATGCAGTGACAGTCCTTCCCTTGGTTAACGGGTGGCTTCACATTCTGGCAGTAGCTCTTCTCTCCAGACACAGATAATTTGGTGGACCTCGATCTCAGTCTTTTTCAGGGACAGTCACACAGTAGTCAGCTTCCCCTGAAATACTGCCTCGATTTTCCTCTCTCCTTAGGGGTGAACAAAATGTCCACACCAGTGTGATCTTTCCCTATGATCCCTTTGTTTTAAAATGGAAAAGGCAATCTGAGGCATTGTATACTAAGGGCATCAAAATCACAGAGAACTCAAGGTCCTTCCCACAAGGCGAGTCAGCACTGTGTATTTTTCTTGGCGATTTCCCATCCAAATATGAAACTGGCTTGACCCTAGACTGATCAAATACTGACCACACTCCAACTTGCCTCTGTTAGCATGTCTGATCACATCACAGCCCAATGGGGAATGGGTGCAATTTTTGGTGATAGTAGCTCTGATAAAAACAGTTTGGTTTTCAGGTATACCATTTCACTTTTAGATTTGTTCATTTTCTCTGTAATAATTTGTGAAACAGCTCAATAAACTTGCTTCTCTTAGGCACAGAACAGGGAATGTGGAAAGATCAAGCAGAAGAGAGAATGTAGCTGAAGATTCTCTGTGCAACAGGAGTGATAGTTTTTGACTCTTGATGGCTGGAAGCTCACACACATTAGAAAGCAACGTATCGTCAGTTTGATTTGCATATTGCAAATTAAAAATCACAAGCTAAAATGAACCAGCCAGATATGAAAACAACTAGCAGGAGTACACAGTCATACGTATGTGGATAATTTCACAAACACATATCAGTAACAGAAACCAGCCTTCCTACTGCATGTTTCCTTAGTGCAGCCTCATAGCAAATACCTTCCCAGTTACAGGCTATGGTAAATGTACCCCTGCTGTGTGTGATTTCCCAGAGGTTTAGGGAATAAGAGGCAATCTTAATTGTACTCTTTACTGTGACCGATCATCTTTAATCTATCAATAATTCAGATTGGATAAAAATAAGAGAGAGAGGCAGAGAGTGAGTTGGATTCAGGCTGACACTTCCACCAGGACTGAAATTTTCAAACCATGAGGCTTAAACAGCAAGAAAAGAGCTCTTGGCTTGAGGAACAACTGCTGTGAGGTTACAACATCAAAAAAACATTATTATGAAAAGGGAGCAGGAAAATCACAAAAGCAATATCCAGAACAGGAAAATAGGTTGTATTTAAAAACACAGTAGCTAGCATATTTTAACAAACATGCTTCTAAAAACTAGTATAGACAGGGTTTAGCATCTTAAAACTTGTGGATTGGTTATGGTTACTGGTTAGACTCCTGCTTAAAGACTCACAAGTTTTAAAGATGCTAGCCCTGGTCTAGACTAGTGTTTCAAGATATGGTCATTAACATGTGTTATCTTACACATCTTTACACACAATTTATTTTTCTAGTCTAGACATGTCCAAATTGTTTTTACAAAGGAGTGATTATAACCTCGAATGGATTTGAGAAATATTCAATAGATGCTTCATAAGAATCTATTAGAGAGAACACTTGTCTAAATACCTTTGTGGGGTATGCCTGGGATTGTAATGAACAAACTAACACCTTTGAGATCTAAAGGTTTACAGACTATAACTGGGACAATCACCAGTGATTGGGAGAGGAAGGAAGAGAGAAAATACCTGCCTTGAAACTGAGGGCTGTCTTTCTGACAGGCAGAATGGCCACAGGGACAGAGGATACAGGAACAAAATAGGAAAAAAGATTGTTTTCTGGAAAAGATGCAGACCAGACCTATCTGAATCAGTTTATGCAGCATTTAAAACTAGATACCTTATGCACACATTTTATTTTGTTTAATCTGAGTTTTTCTCTTTGTGTTCTGAATAAATCTTGTTTTACTACAACTGCTGTGATATTAGACTGTTCCTAAGGCATTCAACACACACCGTCACAGGAAGAAGTAAAACTTTAATCTTTTTGGAAGGGATAGAACTGCCTAGGAACTACTCTACCCTACTCAGGATCCCCAGTCAAAAATGAATCTTCTGCCACAAGGCTTCCAGATCAATGAGAATGCCTAATGACCAAGGAGGAAAAACAGGGTCTTAAGGTGGCACCCCTAGAGTTGGAAGAAATTTTTTGGATGAAACTTTCTTTGCGTGGTAATTAATGCAGATTTATTGATACAAACATTTCACAAATTTGGATTTTTTTGCCAAATTCTGTTTGTGTCAATGCATCCTCCCTCCCAAAACAAACAAACAAACAAAAATCAAGCCAAAACAGTTCATTTAGACATTTTTCTGAACAAAATGTTTTTTTTTTGCGTTTTGAATTCCTTTGATTTTTTTATATAAAACAATTCTACACCAGTAAAAAAAACCCACTTGAAAGTTAACAAAACATGTCATGTAACTCAATCCAAAATGAACATTTTTCCACCTTTTCAGTTTGCAAAATAATTTGAAACATTTCCATTCTAGTTTGACCCAAAATGATTTTTTCCTTTTTTTTAATTTGCCAGTGAACTGAAAAATCTGTTAGTCACACAGCTCTAGGTACTCCCCCGTCTTTAATGTGAAACCATCCAATTTCAGATTTAGCAGCTCAAAGCTGGTGATAGGGCTAGGCAAAGATTGTTCAGAGGCTTTCAGTTATGGGAATGCAAACACAGAGAAACTTGGGGTTGTGTTTAAACAGCTTCCTTGCTTCCAGGAGCGACCTTTCTGTAAAGAAATAACTTCTACAAAATATAACATTGCGTACCTCCCAACACCTGATGTGGGCAAATCCTTTGGGGTAGGGAACATTCAAAGTAAATTCTCCAAGAGGACATTTCCTGGGAAATGGAGTACTTCATTATTAAATAGTTGTCATGGCAGGACTGGAAAGTGAACTCTGTTGTTTAGTATTAGATCACTGTAATTTGCTTTAGAATTTCTAACTCTACGAAGGACAGGGTTCTGGAAAGCACATTTAGCTAATGTGACACTCCCACTTTCTCATAAAAGGTGAGAAGAGGGGCGATCTACAGAACATTAGCAGCCTCAGGGCAGACAGAGTATGAAATAGTACAGCAATTGTTTTGAAATGTAGGGTGGAAAGGGCTATGACATTACAAAAAGCTGTTAATTCTAAAATATCTGTGACTACTTTAATGTGAATGTGGGTGCTTTCAAGCTTGCACATCTGCATCATAAACTTCTGAAAATGGTTCATAACAGCAATAATCCCAGAGAGATTTACCATTACTGCAGTTCCTGTCTGCTTTATAAGAATGTTCTCTACTCTCATTCTTGCCTCAGGCCATCAGATAATAAACCAATAATTACCAGCACATTCCTCAGGAACTGTTGCTTTATTATTGAAGCGGGATATGGGTAAAGCAGGGGATTTTCAAGAATGTCCTCACATAAAGACAAGCAGAAGTGGATTGCTTTCCAACACAAATTTTGTGTTTGCAACTCCATTCATGCACAGCAAAGATCAAATAACCTAAGATTTAATAGGTAATTTTAAAGCAGTTTTGGATGGTAATAGAAAACTGCCCAGGAATCAGCTTTTTAAATAAGTTAGCAGATACAAAGTGGATGTAGAGTACAGTGTGTACCTGATAGATGGAGTGGTCCTATTATCAAACAAAAAGTTTTAGCTAATACATTTTAGGACAGTTTCTCTTCAATTGTTCCTTCAGCTCCTCTTTTATTTGCTGTTGCCTGCAGCGTTCGCAAGATGCTTTTCATGAAAAGACGAGACTGTACCTGCACTCCTTACTGAGGCAAAAGTCTCAAAAAGCAGAGGAGTTTTGATTTTTTTCAAGAGCAACTCAGCATTGGACTAGTTATATTCTCATTGACGTCAACAGTAAAACTCAAACTGACTTCAACAGGAACAGTTAGGCCAATACTGATTGCTCTTGGAAACCCTATCCATTATCTTTTTTTCCCCTTAAAGAGTATTTTCCTGTCATAGTCCTGACCAGTCCACCTTATTTACCTTTACCAGCTTTCAGTTTCTCAGAATGAATACACACTTTGTATCTTCAACTCCATTAACTTTACTAATCTGTAATGATCTCGTGCACTTGCAACTATTGTCTCCAACAGGCTCCTCTTCAAATTCAAAGGCATTGAAGAGGGGTGAGATAGGGCTAATCCAAAGATTTTGATGCTCAGCAGGTAACTTGCAGTGCACAACTTGCTCCACTAACTTGCCTGTTCTATTTTCAGTTTGCATCATCATAACACATGGTGTTGGTTTGCTGCAAACTGAGGACATAGTGTTCTCCATGGGACCTTTGCTTCACTGCTGAGCAGCATGCATTCTGGAATTGTGTCACTGTGAATTTTGGGAAGCTAGGTGGGTTCAAATTTTTTTTTAAAATCCCATAGTTCAGCTGTGTGTGCCCTATACTTCCTTTCTGGGCATGTGCACGCCATTTTCAGCTTGTCTGCCAACATGGACCAACAAAGTCTGTGCTGCTATGATGGCAAGTGCAAATATGCAGAGGCTTCTTGGGCTGTATTACAGCAGTTAAACCAGGATGAATTCAGCACTGGACTTCTCTCCTCACACCGCCAAGCAGTAGCAGCTCCTCTGGCAGCAGGAAGACACTCTGCAGCAGTGGGAGCAAGATGAGGAAACCAGCGTGGGTTGGTGGGAAAGGATTGTTCTGCAAACCTGGGATGACCAGCAGTGGCAAGAGAACTTCAGGAGAGGGGGAGGTACCTTTTTTTAAGGCTGTGCAGAACAGAGCTGCAGCAACAACATACTAAAATGTGGTGCCCCATACCTGTGGATAAGTGGGTCACCATGTGAAAACTGGCAACCTCATAATGTTAGCCAACCAATTTAGTATGAGGAGATCAACTGCTGGGACAATTCTCATGCAGGTGTGCTGTGCCATTGATAAGGTGCTGTCTAGCTGAATCATAAAGCTGTAATGGGGCAACTGATGGAACCCATGTGCCTCTCTTTTGACACCCCTGCTCCCTGCCACCAGAGCACTGATTTTATCCACAGAATGGGGTATTTCTCCATGATGTTGCAAGGGCTGGTTGGTCACCATGGCGTATTTAGAGACATAAATGCAGGGTGGTCTGGCAGGATTCATGATACTAGGATCTTTTTAAATTTGTTACTATTTAGATGAATGGAGAAAGGACTGTTTGCCTTACAGGAGCAAGCACCCTGGACACTAATGGGGTGGAGGTTGGTATGGTTATTCTGGGAGACCTGCATATTCCCTGATGCCCTGGCTAATGAAGCTATACACAAGCCACTTAGGCCTTGGCTACACTTGGCAATTCACAGCGCTGCCACGGCAGCGCTGTGAAGCGCGAGTGTAGTCGCGCCACCAGCGCTGCGAGAACTCTCTCGCAGCGCTGTAAGTACTCCACCTCTCCAAGGGGAGTAGCTTGCAGCGCTGCGAGCGAGCTGATTACACTGGCGCTTTACAGCGCTGCACTCGCTGCGCTTGGGGGGGGAGGCGTTTTCACACCCTTGAGCGCAGCAAGTTCCAGCGCTGTACAGCGCCAGTGTAGCCAAGGCCTTAGTTAAAATGTTCCTTCCCTTTGTCCATTGCCTGAATAGCTGCAGAATGGCGGTCAAGTGTGCATTTGGCCATTTGAAAGGCAAATTGTGCTATTTTTGGAACAGAAAAAATGTCCCAACCATTATAACTGCATGTTGTGTTCTGCATTATATTTATGAGCACAAAGGAGAAAGCCTTAATGATGGGTAGGAGGCAGAGGTGCTGAGACTTGCTCAGCAATTCATGCAGCCAGCTAGGCATTCTGTAGGAAACGCTAACACTCAGGGGAATATAGTCAGGGATGCCTATTGTTCATATTTTGAGGCTCATGCCTGAATATTAGTCTGTGTGGGGGAATGTTAAGAACATAAAATCGGCCATAGTGGGTCAGACCAAAGGTCCATCTAGCCCAGTATCCTGTCTTCAGACAGTGGCCAATGCCAGGTGCCCCAGAGGGAATGAACAGAACAGGTAATCATCAAGTGATCCATTCCCTGTTGCTCATTCCCAGCTTCTGGCAAACAGAGGCTAGGGACGCCATCCCTGCCCACACTGGCTAATAGCCACTGATGGACCTATCCTCCAGGAATTTAGCTAGTTCTTTTTTGAACCCTGTTATAGTCTTGGCCTTCACAACATCCTCTGGCAAAGAGTTCCACGGGTTGACTGTGTGTTGTATGAAGAAATACTTCCTTTTGTTTGTTTTAAATCTGCTGCCTATTAATTTCATTTGGTGACCCCCTAGTTCTTGTGTTATGAGAAGAAGTAAACAACACTTCCTTATTTACTTTCTCCACACCAGTCATGATTTTATAGACCTCTATTATATCCCCCTTAGTCAGGGCCGGCTCTGGCTTTTTTGCCGCCCCAGGCAAAAAAGCCTCCGGCCGCGCCCCCCCCCTACAAAATATTTTTGTATTTGCAAATAAGTTTAACTAAGCAATCTCTTAACTAACCAACCATAAACAAACCTTTAATGAATGCAACAGTGCAAACAAAACTGAAAGTGCAACAGTAAGAACACTGCAAATAAACAACTTTTTATGGAGGGGTGAAAGGGCAATGTTAAATTAACAGATGTGTATGCAACTTCCTTCTGGCTCTTCTTGTCCACATAAGCTCTGGTGTTGAGTGCCATGGCTCAAAATTGTCAGGGGCATTGCAGGGCTCAAAAGAGATGGGTTCCCAGATGCTAGTGTTCTCGGTGCCCAGTGATTGGTTCTGATACAGGAATGTCTGCTGGTAGCAGTTGCAAAGGTATAGCAGGGAGAAGTTGCTGCTGGCCCCAGTACCCAGTATAGTCCAGGGTCTGAAGGACATAGCTGGATCCCATATTACAGGATGTGAGGGACTACTGACAGAGCAGAAGCATGTTTTGGAGGAAAGCATTCTGGCTCAGGATGGCATCCGTGAGTTGCCTCTGCATCTCACTGTCTTTTTTCCTGCTCTCCTTTGCCATGGTGATGCTGTCCTTGGCCACAGCCACACTGTCTCTGGCCACTGCAACACTTTGTTTGATGACTGCCATGATATTCTGGGATATATGCATTTCTTTCCCCCTCTGGGACCTGAGGTACAGTCTCCTCTTCTCAGCCAGTCTGGTTTCCCCCTGGGATTTTGCCATGAATTCTGAAAACAGCTCATCCAGGGTCTTCCTTTTTCACTCCTTCAGGTTGGCCAGTCTCTCAGTAGTACTGTATGTAGAGACCCTGTTCTTGGTGGTCTGGCTGGTGCAGGTATTGTGGCTGTAGGAGTATGGACAAAAAAATCAATCACTTATTGTTCATATTCCAGACAGAACATGATAGATAGATAGATAGAATCTATGATTTATAATCTCTGAGGGCTGGTCTACACTGGGGGGGGGGGATCGATCCAAGATACGCAACTTCAGCTACGCTATAACTTCAGCTACGCTATTCGCGTCGAAGTATCTTGTATCGAATTACCTGGGTCCAGATGGCACGGGATCAATGGCCACGGCTCCCCCGTCGACTGCGCTACTGCCGCTCGCTCTGGTGGAGTTCCGGAGTGGACAGTGAGCGCGTTCAGGGATTGATATATTGCTTCTTAACGAGACGCGATATATCGATCCCGGATAAATCGATTGCTACCCCCCGATACGGCGGGTAGTGAAGACATACCCTGAGAGTCTCCCAAAAAGGGAAGAGTCTCAAGAAGGAAAAGTGGTCTGCATGTTAGGAGGGTGCTGGGTGCATTGGGATTTCTATATGCTGTATACTGGTTCAGATGGGGTGGGGTGGTTGGACTGATGATTTTGAAGTTCTGTTTGTGCACCGACCGGAGCTGCTTCTGCAGTGCCAGAAGAGGTTATGGGGGGCATTGGGGAGGAGCTGGATAGCAATCATCTCTATATCCCCTTTAGGCTGTCCTGACTCTCAGTGATGTTATGCTGAAGTGTGTGATTAGGAGACAGAGAATGGTTTTATTCAGAAAGGCAAAGGACATATCAGCAAGATACTCTGTGATGTTATTCACCAAGATGGTCCCCCCAGAAATGCTGCAGGGTTGGAAGGGGTTTGCAAGCTGTGGTGGGGAAAAGGGCATGCAGCTATTCCCTATAATGTGCAAAACAAAACGGAGCAATTTCTCAGTCTTAAGTTCTGCGATAGCTCCCCTGCAAAGACAGAGACAGTGCAGAGAAAAAATAGGTAGTGCCCTGCGCTGATTGCCAGCTAGAATGCATGTTACAGGAAATTTGTACCCCGGCTAGGAGCAGTATTGTTCATGCCTTTACCGGGCAGGCAATGCCAATTTATACCTCATATCAACTATGAACACTCCCCAGACTTTTTTTTTCTATAACCAGTGGCTCAATAAACTGTTGCATTTTGCACAACTGAATGCTTTTGTTATTCAAATATGCCATGGGGAGGGGCACAGCCTGTGGCTATGCCATGACTGCAGTCACAATGTTGAGGCAGCAAAAAGGGGGTGTGTGACATTAGCAAATTAGCTAACCGGTGTATGACCCATCACAACTTAGCAAGAGGCATTGCAGTTGTAATCAAGAAAATCCATCAAAGAAATCTTAATTAGGCTAGCAGTCCCCAACTCATTCCCTTCGTATTGATAAGAATCAAAGAATAGTTGCTAAGTGTATTTGTCTGTGTTTAACTATATCGGGGTAAGCAAACCATGGCTCGGGAGTCACATGTGGCTTTTTTACAGTTAAAGTGTGGCTTGCAGAGCCCTCTACATCCTCCCCCATTTGTCAGACTGGGGGCAGGGAGCTTTTGGGCTTTTGCCCTGTGGCAGGGTGGTTGGGCTAGGGGCTTCAGCCCCATGGGACACGCCTGTCTGGGCTCGGGGCTTCAGCAGAAGCAGGGCTGAAACCCAGAGCCCGGGCAAACACACCCCATCTCTCGAACTTCTGAAGATTATCGTATGCGGCTCAGAGGGTCAGTAAGTTTGGCCACCCGACCTATATCTTGTTAGAAGTTTACCAATGTAACCCAATTAGATTTTAGTTGGTAAATCCTTTTCTTGTCTTAATTGCCTCACATTATGTATATGACTGTTCAATTAACCTTAAGATCAAAGATGAGAGATACTGCAGGAAACTAATAATATTAGCTACATTGTCTTCAGCTTAACTATCTCTTGTTATAATGGAGGACTGGCTAATTGCCTTATGAAAATTAGTGTAACTAGTTTACTTTTGTATGCATAGGACATAGAAGATTAACTTCAAAGCAAAGGTCCACAAACTATCTGCATTGCCTATTCTTTCTCGGAAAGCCCTGCTCTGGCGATTTCTGTGTGGAGGCTAGAGAGCTAAAAATACTGGACCTTGGGCATGATCCTTTCATCTCTAGTCTGCTGAACTTTGAACAGGGAAAGTTTAAGTTGCGGGACTGAGATCTTCCAAAAAGTTATTTGGCATACCCTGAAAAATGCATGGAAAGACTCTAACAGACTTTACATTTACGCTGCCTTTGGATTCTGACCTTTTGGGATATTTCCAGAGAGACCTTTACAAGCCAGCAGATGTAACATCACTGCTATTATCCTGATCTATGAACACTGAAAATCACTTGAATGTACATGAGTCCTTGACCATTCAATACATCTCTTCTTTTCTTTTATTAATAAATCTTTAGTTAGTTTACGAAGGATTGGCTGACAGCGTGATATTTGGGTAAGATCTGAAATATATATTGACCTGAGGGTAAGTGTCTGATCCTTTGGGAGTGGTAGAACTTTAAGTATGCTGAATAGGGTTTTCAATAACCTATCACTATATTAGACCTATTTGCCTAGATGGGAGTCAAGGGCTGGAATGCCTAAAGGGGTCTAGGTTTGGCTTCTTGTTAACCAGTGTGGTGCTACAGAAGCTCTTTTGTTACTGATTTGGTGAATCTATTTATTGAATAAATCACCAGTTTGGGGGATTTCCTTCCCTATTTCTTGCAGTCTGCCCCGAGTGTGGCATTCTCAGTGTGGCCCATCCAGGCACCTGATCACATAGGGTGTGGGGGAAGTTTTGCTGGTCAGGTCAGATGTGAAAAAGGGAAAGGAAACAAGGTAGATGGGCAAGTGCCCTCAATGCCGTGGTCCTATAAATGGTCAGTAGGAGTGGTTTTGGCTGGGAAAAGTGCATTTTGGAAACATGTATGGTGGGAGGGCAGAATGGACAACATGGGCCAATGGAGGGAGATGACGATTGAATCCTCAGACGGGTGTGTTGCTTACTTCTGTGTACAATGGCTGTGGCCATGAGACACCCAGAACCAAAGCCAGAATGGCAGTGTAGCAAAATAATAAATGGTAAAGATAGGTACTTGAATGCTGAAGTTCCCTTCAGGGGTCTGTTGTTTTGGTCTCAGCCTGGGTTTCTGGGATTTAGACTTAGCTGATGCAGGGTAGGTATCAGGGCCTGTGAAACAGGATTAGGGCTGGCTTTCCAGCTGGCCCTCATCAGGGTCTTGAGTCCCAAAAAGATCCTGGCTCTCAGGGGACAGCTTCTCCCTGCATCCTCATACTCATCCTCCAATGGGTTTGCCGGTCAGCCTTGGTTGCAGGCAAGTGTGCGCAGCAACATCTGATTGGTGTCTGGGATGGATTGTGCTATAAATGTGTAGAATCTTGTCCAGTTTATAAAAAAAATGGACAAGTCACATGTCCCCTGATGGATTGTCTCCTTTTGTCTCCCATTTCAATGTACATTTTCCTGAGCAGCTTGCTCTTTATCTTTATGCACTGATCAGCATCCCAGTCATGACCCTGCACAGACTTCTGCTTTGCAATGTCCACAGAAATCCTTATTTCAGTGGCTGGTCTCAAGAGCTTCCTGACCTGATGCTTCTTTCCAGATGGCAATAAGATCTAGGGTCTCGGTATGGCTCTAAGACAGGGGTTCTCAAACTGGGGGTCAGAACCCCTCAGGGGGTCGCGAGGTTATTACATGCGGGGGTCGCAAGTTTTCAGCCTTCACCCCAAACCCCGCTTTGCCTCCTGCATTTATAATGGTGTTAAATATATTTTAAAGTGTTTTTAATTTATAAAGGGGGTCGCACTCAGAGGCTTGCTATGTGAAAGGGGTCACCAGTACAAAAGTTTGAGAACCACTTCTCTAAGAGACTGTGTGAGGCATGCTCCATTCTGGAGTGCTATTGGGTTGTATTGCAAGACACACTGGGATCCTGGAATGAATGGGCAAAATCTGGCTCCACACCAGCTTTTAAAGAAGGGAATGGCTGTCAAGGGAACTTGACACCAGACCAGGGAGGGCACACAGGTAAATGGACAGGTGGTTGACTTGCAAAGCCCTATTAGATAGCTATTGGAAGTATGCAAAAAGTGATGTGCAGCAATTGCATCCACATGAATAATAGTCTGAACTAATTCAATTAGAAACAAACCAGGTCCACTTTGCAAGAGTTCAGTACGAATGCAGAGTTAGTGTACAATGATGGATTGGATAATTTGTACACAAGCATTTTCAAACTGAATTAACTTGGTTTGATTCAGCTTAAGACCCTGTAGTGAGCCTAAGTGGCCTCCTTCTGACCGGGAGAGCGAGGGAGCATTACACACCCCTTGGAGGGTGGAGCCTAGATCAGCCCGCCCCCCTCGCCAGAAGTACCGAGGTGTGGCCGGAAGTATAAGAGGCCGGCCCTGCAGCACAGTTGGGGGAGAGCCTGCAACGGAGGAGGACGCTCGGCCCGTTCTCCAGAGGCCCTGAGAGGAGCAGGCGCCGGGCTGTTCCCGATCCCCAGACGTGGACAACGACTGGCCCGGAGTACCCGCTGCAGTTTACCCTGAAGAGCCGGAAGAGGCCTGGAGGCCGCAGGTACCAAATCCAGGGTAGGCAGGAAGTAGCCCAGGGGCAGCCATGGAGCAGCGGGCTGCAGAGTCCGGCGTGACTCAGTTGGCGTGTTGCGGATGGATCCCCGCCGACACAGGGGCAGTCAATCCTGCCTAGGGTGACCAGACAGCAAATGTGAAAAATCGGGACAGGGGGGTGGGGGGTAATAGGAGCCTATATAAGAAAAAGACCCCAAAATTGGGACTGTCCCTCAAAATCGGGACATCTGGTCACTCTAATCCTGCCCCTGCCAGGGCCCTGGGCTGGGACGCGGTGGAGTAGGGTGGGCTCGCATCCCCCTGCCACCCCACCCCAGGTGGCTGACCCCCTACACAGTGCAAGGAAGCTCTAGCCCAGGACAGGAGCTCCCTCACCACTCACCTTTAGAGACTGTTTGTTTGCTGGCTGCCTGAGCTCTGCCCAGACCAAAGCCAGCATAAGAACATAAGAACGGACGTACTGGGTCAGACCAAAGGTCCATTTAGCCCAGCAAAATGCAGGAAAATGCATATGATATAGCATTGCATTCAGGTGTAACTACATACTTTCATAACTCAGGCAAATTGTAGATTTTGGTAAATATGTGAAACTTTTCAATCTGTTCAAGTAGAACCAAAGTGGAAAATGCATTATTGTTGAGGCTTTGTATATAATGCATTTTGTTAATACTCTGATTTATTTTTACTGCGAAAACAACATTGAGTACTATCAAAGAGAAACCAGAATTACCTCAATACATTTGTTTTCCCATGATGGAGGGAACTTGAAATGAAAGATCTGAAGATTTCAACTAGTTAAGCTAATCAAGAGTAGACTGAATAACTTACAAACCACTTAACTGAAAAAGTTGATAATACTGTACAATTATTTACATTTTTATCACTTTTGATAGTTGTCTTTTTGATATTCCTATCTTTGGGATACACTGTGTTCAGAATTGAATATTAAACACAATATACAAGCCTGAGCTTTTAAATTGCTTTTGTAATATTTACTGTATCTTTCCAATTTAAAGGCAGGTTGTCTACAAATATATAAAAGATATATCTTCATTCAAAAAACAAAGACATATTTAATAATAAGTTGGTAATATCTTGGTCTTTCTAGTATTATGGTGTAAGACTGTACATATTATTATAGGGATTGGTGGTAGAAACCCCTATACTTTAGGATGAGTAACACTCTATTATTACAAAAGATTCTTGTAAATTTTTATGAGAAACCATAAAGCCTCCATCGTTTACAGTAAGATTTTGAAAATCAACACTGGGAAAACCTTCAGGCTAAAGAAATATCTTTTTTTTTTCTGTTATTGTTCCATGAAATTCTGTTCAGGTCTTCCTGGACCTATAAAGTGCTGAAAATCACTCTTTCCTTTCACTCAGTTGCATTTCTCAGGAAAATGTTGGTAGTCCGGCAAAATAGAAACTGAACATGAACATTCTACAGAGCTGGCTCCATCCACCCTGCTGCTGCAGCACTGCACTGTGCACTGGGAATGTCTGGGAGCTGCCAGAGTAGCTGCAGCAGGGGCATAGGGATTTGTGGGGAGAAAGCCAGACTGGGCCTGACCACCTCCCAAAACTAGCATATGGCTCTACCATCCCATCCTCCCCTCCAGTGTCACCACATTGAACAGGACAGGAAGTTTTTGACCTGTCACATTTTTGCATATTCACAGAAATACAAACTCGACTCAGTTACCTAAATTTGGTATCCTTTTTTGAACTAAAAGTCTCTGTCTCAAGTGATGCTGGCAAACGTATGCAAAATTTTCCAAATTTAGCTCTCAATTTAGACATCTAAATCTATATTTGATTTCAGTAGGAGCTGTGGATGCTCATCACCTTTGAATATCGGCAATGTCTTTAGCGGATTAAATATGGATTTAGGATCCTAACTTGAGATGCCTCTGCCTGAAAATTTGAGCCTATAATCTCTCTTGGGAGGAATCTAATAAAATAGTAAGACTGAATGCTGAGAAGTTCTTAGTAGTGCCTTAACATTTTTGTTAGGGGTGCTGAGCACCTATTTTATTTATATTATTATTACTATTTTATATGACTAGCATTCTCATTAGTGGAGTTGCCCACGTTCTGCAACAAGCTGCTGTCTGCCATAGGCTATGTCTACATTTACATTGCTACTGCATCTGAACTCCTGTAGTGCTTCAGTGTAGACACTATGCCAACAGTAGGATTCTCCCATCAGAGTAGGTAAGTCACCTCCCCAGGAGATGGTAGCTAGGTTGACAGAAGAATTCTTCCATCAATCTAATGCTGTTTACACCAAGGGTTATGTCTGTATAGTTAAGTCTCTCAGGGGTGTGGATTTTCACATCCTTGAGAGATGTTGCTATGCCAATGTAAATTCCCAGCATAGACCAACCCTCAGCCTACACTCACATATGAAAACACAATATGGGGGTCACTGGTTGGATACAGGGAGTACGCATTCAGAAAAGGTTGCCCTTCAGTAATCATAGCACTATTAACTCTTTGTGCTGTGTGACTGGAGAAAGAGTAGGGAATTACATAGGCAAACACAACCAAGTATGGAGGGCTCAGATTAGCATAACATACTTTATGGTCCTAAAAATAAAAGCTGCATACAGAATCTGAGTGTTTGCAAATGAGCAAGCAGTATAATGCCCCTAAATGCATGTTACAGTATATCATAGTGAAAAATGATATATAAAAAATATCAAGCCAGATTTTAGAATTGAACATATGGGTTTTCCAAAAGATTAGGCTTTATTTATTTATTTAATGTGCTCAGTGTAGTAATCCATTCCTGAACCACACAATAAATGTGAATTACAAATCATATTAATTGTGATAGTATTACATTGTTAGCCATATAGAGAACAGTACCGTGTTTGTACTTGTGGATGTTTCTTAAGCATGTATGTTATAGATCAGTGGTTCTCAAACTTTAGTACGATGACCCCTTTCACATAGCAAGCCTCTGAGTGCAAACCCCCTCCCCCCTCATTAAAACACATTTTTATATATTTAACACAATTATAAATGATGGAGGCAAAGCGGGGTTTAGGGTGGAGGCTGACAGTTTGCGACCCCCCATGTAATAACCTCTCGACCCCCTGAGGGGTCCTGACCCCCAGTTTGAGAATCCCTGTTGTAGATAGTGCAAAGTTCTCCAATAGATGTGAATCCTGTGGCTTCAACCATATTAGTCAAAGAGATTCTTTGCCTTAGGCTGAATCCTGGCTGATATCAATGGAGTACAGCAACTTTCACCGGAGGCTCCGGTTTGCTTTTATGCAGAGATTTTGGTTACAGCTGCAATTTTAGCAGCACTCTCCCAGGGACAGAAGTCATAGATCCCCTTATGGGTTTTTGCGAAATACTTAACATAATAGAATTGGAATACAAAAAATTAACAACAGGACAAGAAGAGATTTAATTTTCAGCATAAAATGCTATTTAACAATCATGAAGTCCCAGTGTCTTAATCTCGCTCCAGACCCTTCAATTATCTTTGTTTCTGCTGCTGTCATTTTTAATTGTTGTGGCAAAAAGTGCTAATGTCATACATAGCACTAATGTTTCAACACTCAGGATGTATGTAACTCACTACAAAAAGAGTTAAAGTTACCAAATGCAATAGCCACACCTAATCATAAGGGGATTGAGTGGGTTAAAGCATTCTCCTTTCTCTGCATGAGGACTCAAACCTTTTCTGAGGTTCTTTTGTACTGCAGAGTAAGTTCTCAGGCAAAGTTTTTGATACCATGAAGAATAAGGCAAGCAACCTTGTACTGAGGCATCCCCTAGGTAAATAGCTGCTTAAGTGGAAAAAGGGAATAGTGTGTTAATCAAGAAAGTTCAGAAGAGACAAACTAAAAAAGAGAGATGCTTCTTCCTGAGAGAGCAGTGATACTTTAGCAGAGGTTTCTGCAAAACACGGTGGCCTGAATGCAGTTTGTTACCACCTCTTCACCACTTGTGTAGATTCTGTACAGAACCAAATTACACTAGCAAATACCTTGACATTTCTCTTCCCATGGGAAATTGAAATGCTGCTAAAGCCCCAAACTCTGCTTCTGCTTCAGAAGAGGACAACAACATAATCTGATTACTTCAGATTTTATGATTAGGTAATTCTGTTTATTTCAAGGAAATGATGGCACTTTTTCACAAATGGCTGTTCACTTGTCCCTCCAAGTAAGGACATCAAGCGAAGGCTTAACATTTCCACACATAAGCAATTGTGGGCTGTCTGCTTACAAATAGAGCTTCCCAGCTTTTGAAACATACTTAAACATAAAATACGACTAAGACACCAATAAAACATAAGACTTTCATACCCCTTACAGGGGAGTAAATTTTTAAAGATACATGGTAAAAGGCAATAAACAGAATATGCAATAATAGAACCAGAAATTGTGAAGGAAGAAAACAAGTCTTCTGTAGTATTAAAGTTTAAACCAATAAAATTACATATTTCCCAGGAACTTGGGAAATTAGGTAATATAGAAGCAAATGTGAATGTTCCAAGAAAGTATCATGTTAAACAAATCCACAGAAGAGACATTTGGTTGGTTCACTAGAAGTACAAAGGACGTTTCCCTTATCTTTCAGTTTCTGATCTGGGACCTGGGTTCTTGCTAGAAGAGAAAAGGAAAGGTTTCTACTTACCTTCACCTGGACAAATGTATTATTGTTTTTTACAGATGGGAATGACAGTTTTCTATGTATTGAGACTTGCAGTTGCTAAGTTGCACACATCCACATCCGAAGGTTTGCAGCAATGTTTGTCAAAAGTTCTGTCAGCAGTCAAGTGAGCTATAGGTAGCACCATGCAGATGTCACATCCCTTACAGACTGTTACATGGCTGCCCTTCATGGTAAGTGGGCCCCATATGGGATACATCCAAAACTGCAGTGTTTATGTGTGACATTATTATTAAGCACTGACTGTGCTCATTGCTGTACAAGACAAAACATGAAAACTGTCCTGGATATTAAAACATTATAATCTAAATATCTGTATGCAATCCAAATACAAAATCATACTGTATTGGATGTGACAGGCTTCCAGGGACCTGCAGCTGTTATAGGCAGGGTCGGCTCCAGCTTTTTTGCCGCCCCAAGCGGCGAAGTGGGGAAAAAAAAGAAAAGAGAAAGCCGTGATCAGCGGCACTTCGGCGGCAGCTTTACCGCGCCGCTTCACTCTTCGGTGGCAATTCGGCGGCGGGTCCTTCGCTCCGAGAGGGGCTGAGGGACCCACCGCTGAATTGCCGCCGAAGACCCGGACGTGCCGCCCCTTTCCATTGGCCGCCCCAAGCACCTGCTTCCTGCGCTGGTACCTGGAGCCAGCCCTGATTATTGGGAGTTTAAAGTATGTTCTGAAGAATGCATTCATAGGTGATGTGGATAGAAAGGTCATTATAGACCCTGACCTTTCTGTAAGAATATATTCTTCTAGACAGAAGGGGATAACAGACTCTTAGATCTTGATCACGTGTGACAAGATAGAACAGAATATGGTAGGACAGGATGATTGTGGCAGTAGCATTTAGGGCAGAGTAGAATAGGGAGTAGAAAGTCAGTGAGGGAAGTTATAGTAAAGGCTTAGGTGAGATGACAAAAGCACAGACCAGGTTTTAGCTATAGGAACAGAGGAAAATTGTTGATAATATTCTATAGGAAGAAGCAACAGCCTGAACTGAGAAGAAGGATGAAAGAGAGAAATTCCCTGGGGTCACTTATTTTCAGATTCATTTTAATGTTGGCTGGATATGTGTTGTGTCAAATCTGGAATCTAAGACATAATCTATAAACGTGTTATTAATGTCCCACTTTTGTGGCTGTGGTTAATACTCATTTCACATCAGTTTTATTTTTAACATTTCCGTAATACATAGTGTGTCATAAAAACAAAACAAAAACAAAAAACAAATAAAACCTCTGCACTCTGGTGCTTAATGGGGTTGCATTGTGTATACGTCTACAAAAAGAACAAACTGCATATAACCCACAGACAGATGAACATCTGAAGCTAATATACTTGAAAGTGATAAACAGCATGGAAAACAGAACTGTGTCACCTTCCAGGACATCAAATAGTAACCTCCCAAATGAAATGCAAATAAACTATTATTATAAATGCATTTTATACAAATGAAGCAAAGACTCAAGTTCAGAGTGTTAATTGTTAAAAGCCTGGAAACAGCTATCAGGACAAAGTTTGTCATATAAATGACAAGTCCTGCAATTTCTCTTTAACAAGACATAATGAGTTTATATTTGGAAGTTCCTCTGGGAAAAGAAAATTCATTCTGTTTGTGAATTAAGTCTGGTATTTTACATCTGATGAATCCCCAATCACTTCCCCCAAAAGTGAACTTTTGACTGTACACCAATACTTGGTTCCTTTTCTTTTCCTTGCATAACTGGAAAGCAAAGTTCAAAGCTGCATACATGGGTATTCATAAAAAATGAGTTTTTTTCACTGGACATGTTCACACATTCATCAAATTGTAGAATGAAATAATATCAGACAAATCACAGCTATCCAACACAGTTCGAATACTGACTACTGAGAGAAACCTCTTCATGATTAATCCACAGTGTTTAAAAAGTTTGTCATATACTTTAGAATAACAAATCATGATGAAATCTTACAGAATATCCACAGGCAGAAAAAGAAATGATGGTATAACTTTGCAAATGTGTTGACCTGAATTTGATGGGTTAGTTGTTATGGCTCGCCACTGATTGCATCCAACCAGAAGATTCATAGATTCTTGTCCAATTCAGACTACAGAGTTCAAGAACTCAGAGAGTTCTATATCAGGAGAGGACTCTCGGAGT
This sequence comes from Terrapene triunguis, assembly GCF_002925995.2. Classification (NCBI taxonomy): domain Eukaryota; kingdom Metazoa; phylum Chordata; order Testudines; family Emydidae; genus Terrapene; species Terrapene triunguis. Next base: position 31,441,602 of record NW_020664417.1, on the reverse strand, counting down.
GCTTGGCAAGAACACATACACTGAGGACAATACCAAATGGATAAAACCTTTATTGAAATTAACATAAAAATAAGAAATGCAATGAAACTTATAACTGCAAAACAGTAAAAGAATTCCAAAACTCCTGGTGATAACATTTCTATTATAAGTACCTTAACCTGACATACTCACACCCTTCCTTGAGGACCCAGTAATAGGAAATGAAGGACCAGCCTCACTCCTGGCATGCCCAATTACGCGATGGTGCTGGCTTTCCCAATGGTTAGGAATGTTGAGTAGTTATACTATACTGCACAAGCTAAGCTAATAGCATGATAGAAGATAGGATAGTCTCTAGAGTACAAAAACACTCCAAGAAACCAAAGCTTCAGGAGTTAGAAGAGCCTAGAACCCAGAAGAGCTCTCTTACAAGGTATTTTATAGGATCCTGACCTATGTAATTCACGCCTAACCTACCATACCCAAATTTTATTTCCGTACCGTAAGAAATTTACCCTTCTCATATAGGTTAGTGGATTATGACACTTACTTTCTAAATATATTAATAAGTATTATCTCACTCCAAAACTGCCAACCTAGGCTCTCTTGATGACCTCCAAGTTGTGGTGTACCCTGCGGTTACCAACCGGTTGTAGACAGGAGCGCCGCCTAGGGCAGGGGAAGGTCCCACCCCGAAATGCCGCACCCCCCCAGAGGCGGCGGAAGGTCCCACCGCGGAAATACCACCGCGGTCACCGCCCCCCAAATCGCAGCGCCCTAGGCGACCACCTAGGTCGCCTAATGGGTTGCGCCGGCCCTGGTTGTAGATGCCGGATAAACCTGTGTTGTGATGTGGATAGTTCCTCCCTTTGGTTCCCCAAAGTTCAGGGACCATTCTTATCTGTGCCAAAGGTTGCCAGCTTTTATTGTGACATATTCATAACTGATTATACTTTTTGCTATATAGCAGATCTTACAGGTCGGTAAACTTCTTAAATTTCAGCATTTCAGCAAAACTTATTATTAGGAAACACATGCCTCAACACATCCTAAATTCCAAGGAATTAATACTAATAAAATATAAGAATAAAATGGATTAATTTCAGAAAAAGAAACATACTAATTGATATTGCTGGCAGGATTAGTAGGATATAATAGCTAGCAAAAATAATCTTATGGTCTACAAATGCAGGGGTCTAAAGTTGGGCACCTAAGCCCATATTTGACTTCTAGAAGAGAAGAGGATGAACCTTTGAAATACAGTCTACCTATCCGCGCTAAGATTTTTGGCCTACATTTATTGAAATGGTTATTCATTAGGAATCACTCACATGTCACCACTAATAAACATGAGATTACTAAAAGTATTTGTGTGTGTGTGTGTGTGTGTGTGTGTACTTATATGCACGTATATTTTTCTTATGTGACAAAAACTCAGACAACCAAAAATTACAAGCACTATTAAGGTCAAAATTTCATATGCACAAAATAAAGGAAAATCACATTATGGCTCCCAGTAGCAACTGTAACATAGCCTCTTGATTACATGTAGTATTTTGTATACAGTGCTAATTGTAATGTTTATAGATACAGTATGTGCAATCTGACTGTTATGGTTGTTCTGAGAACCCTGGACTAAATTCTCTCTGGAACACACTATCTACTTCAATGTCAATTATACATGCATATCAGCAAGCAGAATTTGACCTTTCAAGAAAATGAAGGATATGACCAAATATTGTGATCTGAAATTTTTCTGTATTTCTCACTATTATTTGCATTCTAGTAGTCCCCGTGATGTGCGAGGTGCTGCTCACAATACACAATGTGAAAGCAGCGTCCTGCCCCAAAGAGTTCACATTCAACATAGGAAGAGCCAGAGAGAAAGGTAAAACACATAATCAAAGTATATGCATTTATTGCGTGCATCTGTGCTGTGGCAACAGATGAATGCAACTAAATGGTGGTTATAATAATTTACCGAAGAAGATCCAGAGCACATTTCAAATATTGACCACGTGCCAATCTATGTGTAAAGGGTGAAAGGATATCTATGTGGGAGTGTAACAGGACCCAACTCAGGCTTTTCATGTCTCTGAATATTCTGTTAAACAGACAATTCATCCAGGAAAACAAAGGAGGACTTTCCATTGGCTTTGGATCGGGCCTTTTTTTCCTCAAAGGGGTTTTTGCTTAGATGGTAGTAGAGAATGGGGTAGGAAATGGAAAAAAGCTAGGGAAATTTTCTCTTCAAAATGACCCATTCATTAACCTCCCAAAGTTTTGTTCCTCTCCTTCTACGTCACTTTGTTTTCCAGTGGTTTGCCTTATCATTTGCTAGCTGAACATATTCCAAACCCCTATTTTTACCAGGGCACACCTTTGAAACCTTTATTTATTTATTGTGAATGATGAGATTTTAAAAAGGCACTCATCTGCTATGCTTGACACCTTTAAAATGATTTAAAATGACAATTCAACCAAAACAAAACATATAGCAACCACCACCACAATCCCAGAAAAACTGCAGCTAAACTCCACCCAAGTACAATCAAATACCCTGTTTCCCCGAAAATAAGACATCCCCCGAAAATAAGACCTACTTCCAGTTTTGCCTCTCGCTGTAATATAAGACATCCCCCGAAAATAAGACCTCCCCGATAATAAGGCCACCCTGGAATATAAGGCCCCGAAGCTCCAGGAAAAATAAGACCTCCCCTGAAAATAAGACCTAGCGCATCTTTGGGAGCAAAAATTAATATAAGACACTGTCTTATTTTCGGGGAAACACGGTAGGTGGGACTTTCCTCATCAAATCATCATCACCATTGTTTGGATCTTCCCATTTAGGAATTTCACCAAAAAGTCACACTGTAGCTATAATTATTTTCTCAAATATTGTAAAAATACAGAAAGTAAATTTTATTGAAGTAGAATATCAACCACACTCTAAACTTGTTTACTGGACAATTTTGTGGCCCAAACCCTGGATCTGAACACCTCCAGATCTTGAGGTCTGACAGCAATGGAACCTAGCACTGGAACCCAGAACCAGGTCCATCCCCATCTCTATAATGGGCCAACTAAAATCCTAGATACACAGACCTTCCCCTCAAATTATGGAAGATATTTTTTCTCCCCTAAAAACTCTAGTTCAACATTTTGAGGCATGGGCCCATTTCCAGTCATAAAATTTTCTCTGTTTCATCACTTCTCCTATAGGTCTGCCTCTTCTCTTGAGTGCATATGCAGCTGCTACTGACAAGCCAGCAAATTCACTGCTAGATTTTCAAACCTAAAAGTCTGCCAGTGACAACTGACATGCCACTCATTCAGTAGCAAATGTCACTTGGAAGTCTTTCCTCTGGGAACTGTCCCCTGTTCAATCCTGTCCATTTAATGAGCCGTGGAGATCTAGAAAATCACTCTCTCTTCATTTATAATTTTCAGTGCAACTGTTGCTGTTGAAATTGAGCATAGCTTCTGGAAGGCAGCAGGCTCCATTCACTCTCAAACCAACCAGCTGTGCCACCAGAGAGGAAGCTATTGGAATACATTTTCTAGAGCAATTGTTGTGGAAGCATGGCTATATTGAAGACCAAAGTATCCTTTGGCATGAGGCCATAAAAATCAAATGTTTTCTCACTCAGAACGGCAAACCAATCTGATATGTAGCTTCAGGCTTTGCTCTGTGTTGTGGCCTAATATAATGGGAACTATGCAAATTGGAACTTAGGCCAAATTCATTTCTGTGCAATTCCTTTTGGCAACAGGAATGAATTTGGCCCCTTGTTTTCTGAGTTGATACTGAGTAAGCATTTTATAACACATGAAACAAAGTAGGCGACCACGATCAGTTTTTCCTTTTCTTGATGAAAATGAGGATCTTTATTTTCATATTTTGAAGCAATCTTTACATTGTGTTCCAAAACTTCCACCACATAAACACTTGTATTTCCCATACTATGTTATACATTTCAAACCATTACAAAAATTGACTTATTATTGCACTTATGGACATTGCTAAGCTTCATCCCATACTAGTGACATCATGGTTTCCATAGTAACTAATGTACTTCAGATGGAAAATAGCGAAGAGAAACTAAAGAAAGGATAACCGTTGAAAAAATAAGTGGCATAAACTAAATATGGCCATTACGGTATGCTTCTGCTAACCATTTATTCTGTCCCTGGTTCAGGAAAATCTGCATAACTCACCTGAGGTTCTCTCAGTCAAGAGCAAACAAAACATCCACAATTTTTTGAAGTAAAATCTTCTGAGCACACCACTCCATCATGTGGAGAGGAAACATGTTCTAGAGGGAAAAGCTACAGGAGTAGGGGGTGTCAGTGGAGCTGGGTTATTTTTCTGGCTGTGCTCCTGAATGATTGCATGGCCTTGGATTCCCCATCTGTAAAATTAGGATAACAACACTCTCCTACCGCTCAGGGGTTTGTGATCCTTAACTCATTAACGCTTATAACGTGTTTTGAGACTCTTAGATGGAAAATACTAATGAAATGCATGATATTATATTCTTTATGTATATGGGATAGAAAAGCTGGAAAAAAATGAAAATTTTGTTTGGATAAACATCCACAAGCTCAGATGCTTATCTAAAGCTTATGAAAACCTTTTAAATCCTTCATCCTTTTCTAGTTTAAATCTTCCAATAACTTTTTGGCTCCACTTCTCTTTCCTCAATTCAAAACATTTCAGTAGGCTTCTCTATTGATCCTAGAACTCTCATTCCATGCTGTAAAATGGCTGCCCTTCTCCTTGCAACCTTAACACTGAAAATACTGTTGCTATTAACTTCAGATTTCACATGTCATGATTCTGTGCCCAGTGAGCAATACTTTAATATAGTAGCAACTGGAGACCAGCAAAGAGGCCAATGGAGTTTTTGGGCCTTGCAATAATAACTTCAAAGGTAAGGGATTTGAGGGAATAGGAATATATTGGAAGGGAAAAGGCTGAGGAAAAGAACAAGGGCTTATTAGAGGGTTATTGGTTGGAGTGAAATAACTAGAGGGTAAAGTTTTCAAAAGCAATGAAAGTCATTTATAGCTGGTCTTAATTTCCATAATAAGCTACATTGGTATAACACCTTTATATTGGCATAACTGCCTCCACATTATATGGTTGTACTGCTTTAACTATATCAGTTTCTAAACCACGTAGTTAGCAGTACAAAAACTATGTGTATACCAGCCTGTAGGCACTTTAATAACATTATCCAGGATCTTTTAGAGATTTGTGGGGAAGCCAGGACCGTTATAAGGCTATTGGAGGGTTGAAGTGAGAAGGGAAAGAGAAATATAAAGCCACACTGGGAGAAAGGGGAAGAGACTTAACAGAACTGGAAAAAATATTTAGGTTTGGCTTGGTTCATAGGTTGGGAAAAGCTTTGAGCTGCTTACTTTCTGGAACAGATTCATCCATCCTTAATCACTTAGTACAGAAAACTCTGATTATATTTAATAGGTTTTGAAATGAGACCTGCTAAGAAGAGTTGACAAGGGTAGGTGTTACAGAGGAGCTGTACAGATCTTATTCCCTACTAAATAATTCCCCATAAACTCTGTCAACTTTCATTAGCTAAAATAAACACTACAACTGCTGTAGAGCTTAGATTTCCAGCACAACGATCCCGAGTATCAATTGCTTCTGCTCTTATATTCCAGAAAGCTCAAACAATAGACAGCAGCAGATTTTTGTTAGTGTCTTTCAGCAATAACCCTTCAAAAAGGAAGGGGGGGAAAGTGTTGTGTTCATTGAGCTGAAAATAAATGTAAATGAAGTAAATGATTCTATGATTCTGTTATTCTAGATTAAAGGAAAAAACCAAACAATTAGAAAGTGTTGGGCATTGATATGCAACATTAACCCCTCTTGTGGATCCTGACATGATTCCAACTATGATTTAACAGTAGCACTGCCCTTTGAGTGACATTCTACTCACTATCAAGCTACAGTTTCTGTGGATATAACGTCTTGCCTGGAAAGTGAGATCTGCTGAAAACTGTAATTCTGGAAATGACATCAGAAAACATGACAGTGCTGATGCTCACATACAAATAATACGGGATATGCTATTTTGGTCTTTTTGCAGTCAGCAGACGCATATTTGGAGGTACATAACATTCTGCAAAGCTAGCCCTGTGTAATTCAGCTCCCTCCACTTAATTCAATAATTTGATCAAAACCTCTAGAACCAAGTCATTTTAGTTTTTTAAAAACACACACACAAACATACACACATGCACACACTCATTCTTTATTTTGATCATTTGGGGATGAAATTCTCCCCAGGACAGAAAACCTGCAGAAGGCAATCTGCACTTCTTAAGCCCTCTGTCTCCAATTCTGTGCTGGATTTTTGCCAAGAAATTTTCCATAAACATGTTTACCTGATAGGTAATTACAAAAGGAACATTAATTTCAGTGTTATTTTCTGCCATCTCAGAGATGATATATTTGCATGTGGGCAGCTGTACATTATACTAGGGCGCGTTCAATCATAGCGTTATGATAGATTGTTAGTGGCATAACATCTGTATAAAGAGAATGACCACCTCCCAGACACTGCTATTTGTAGCCACTTTTAAAGAGGCACAGGCAATAATATATTCTTGTGACAATAAATAACCTCACTACTAGTTTTACAGTGTTTTACTTCTTTCCATTTTCACCATCCCTTGGAGCAGTGTTACAAAAAGGCTGAAAAGTTGTACTGTACTATATTTTATGAGTAAAGAATAAATGAATAAGGTTAAACTGTCCCTTTATTGATCATAGACTGTTCTCCTCTGTTAAAATAATAAGGCTAAATAATATCACCTTATTTAAAAGTTAGAGCTTGCCAAAAATGAGCACAGGCACTGCAGGCACAAATTGACAGATGATGAAGATGTCATCAATGTAGCGTAGGTAGAGAAGGGGCGTGAGTGGACGAGAGCTGAGGAAGCGTTGTTCCAGGTCAGCCATAAAAATGTTGGCATATTGTGGGGCGATGCGGGTGCCCATAGCGGTGCCACTGGTCTGGAGGTATATATTGTCACCAAATTTGAAATAATTGTGCGTGAGGATAAAGTCACAGAGCTCAGCAACAAATTGTGCTGTGTCATCATCAGGGATACTTGTTCCTGACAGCTTGTATTCCATCTGTGTGTGGGATGTTTGTGTAGAGAGCCTCTACATCCATGGTGGCTAGGATGGTGTTTTCTGGGAGGTCACCAATGCATTGTAGCTTTCTCAGGAAATCAGTGGTGTCACGGAGATAGCTGGGAGTGCTGGTGGCGTAGAGTCTGAGTAGGGAGTCCACATATCCAGACAGTCCTTCAGTGAGAGTGCCAATGCCCGAGATAATGGGGCGTCCAGGATTTCCAGGTTTGTGGATCTTGGATAGTAGATAGAATAACCCCGGTCGGGGCTCTAAGGGTATGTTGATTTGTTCCTGTGTTAGTGTAGGGAGTGTCCTGAATAGATGGTGCAGTTTCTTAGTGTATTCCTCAGTGGGATCTGAGGAAAGTGGCCTGTAGAATTTGGTATTGGAGAGTTGTCTGGCAGCCTCCTTCTGGTAGTCAGACCTGTTCATGATGACAACAGCACCTCCTTTATCAGCCTCTTTGATGATAATGTCAGGGTGGTTTCTGAGGCTGTGGATGGCATTGCGTTCTGCACCATCAACCTCAGCCTGGACCAATCTACACGGGAGGTCCACTTCCTAGACACCACAGTACAAATAAGCAATGGCAACGTTAACACCACCCTATACCGAAAACCCACCGACCGCTACGCCTACCTTCATGCCTCCAGCTTCCACCCCGGGCACACTACACGATCCATCGTCTACAGCCAAGCGCTGAGGTACAACCGCATCTGCTCCAACCCCTCAGACAGAGACCAACACCTACAAGATCTTCACCAAGCATTCTCAAAACTACTATACCCACACAAGGAAATAAAGAAACAAATCAACAGAGCCAGACGTGTACCCAGAAGCCTCCTGCTACAAGACAGGCCCAAAAAAGAAACCAACAGAACTCCACTGGCCATCACCTACAGTCCTCAGCTTAAAC
>NW_020664417.1:31306385-31428538 GCF_002925995.2 Terrapene triunguis | reverse complement strand
GAAGAAGTGGGTTGTAGCCCACGAAAGCTTATGCTCTAATAAATTTGTTAGTCTCTAAGGTGCCACAAGTACTCCTGTTCTTTTCACTTCTGAAAGGTTGCCGACCCGTGCCCTAGTTGCTCTGCCTATAAATCGTTACTGGCCAATATAGATTGGCTTCCCCTGGCTCACCTGAAGAGAAGATTGCAGTTGCTTTCTAACCCTGTAATTTCCTCCAGTGGACTTCTCCCTGCTAGGATCCTGCACTAACGTTATTCACCAAGAAAAATAAACCCAGTGTAAACCCTGCACTAGTGTCAACTCAGGCTGAGTGTGGTTCAATATTAAGTGCCACAGAAAACAACAGCTGCCAGATGTAATTTGTTTGTAGTTTCCATGAAAATGTTCAATAGATTCTTTTCTCATAAAAGATATACTTGAGTCACCAGGGCATTCTCCAGGAGCTTCAAATAATTTCAAAGTATGTCAGATTGTGGCTCAGACCTGTTTTTATTATTTTTATTCATAATTTGTATTGTGGTAGCAACTAGAGGCCAGATAAATATAACCTTTAAAAATGGTTAGACATATATATAGGGAAGACAGGATTGGCCAATGAGTTGGAGATTGGATATGGATTGGGTTTAGGCTAAGGTTCGAGTCTGATGCCAAACCAGGACTCAGGATTGCATTCATATTTGATGAAGACAAAATCTGGAAATTGCAGTCATATGAGATCAGCTGTTTTAAGTGAGATTTCTGACTTATTGTTCTGACCTCTTGTAATAATGGCCATTCTCAAGAAATGGTGGCTACCTCTACACTAGAACTTGGAAATAGCCCTCCTCCCATTTGGGATCTGTTTTGAAACAAAAACCATTGGGGCCCATTTAGACCCAGAAACTCACATAAATTCTGAGGAACTCAGATTCAAGATCCCAATCTTGTTTCATCTCTAGAAGATAGTCATTTTGGGAAGGAGAAAACTTTACGGTATGTGACAGCTAACAATCTTGGATGGCTTCATTCAGTTGCCCTTAAAGGAGAGTAAAAGGTGCTTTTATATTTCCATCAGCTATTGTTAATGAAGAACTGCAGGTGGTTTGTGCTGCTCACAACTTCATTCAAGCTTTCTAAAGCTTGTAATTTATATATGTTGTATACATTATTTAAAATCTCAATATAACATGTAGTGCAGAGAGGATAAATATTGGATGTTAGCATTTCCCTGGTAAGATCTTGATCATAGAAACAGAACATGAAAAGAAGAATATTTCCTTCTTCCTGCAGATAACTGGATGCATTTTTTTTGTAAAGGCCAGGAGACATATTTGCAATTTGTTGTGTAAAATGTCCAACATGGATCACTGATAATGGAATCCTACTAAACACCTCAAGTATTCTAATAATTTGTCATGGATATCTGCATTTCCATCCGGTTAATATAGAGTTCTTCTTATAGGATGATTTTGTGGCAACAGTCAGTGATTCTTGGCTACAAAGATCTTTTTTTAGGATGAAACAATAGGTACTGTACTTAGCTATGGCTCTGCATAACAGATTCTAAAGCTTTGTATTAGCGTTATAATCTACTAGTTCTTAAGGCTATTTTCTGTGAATTTAGTAGCTCATATACTGTGTTAAAATGTCTCTCACAACCCTTGTTATTTGAATCATTTGTTTTAGCACTACACAGAATTCAGAATTCACTGCATTCTGTACAATTACTACCTATATTGTCTTCATTGCTGAACTATTCAACTGAACAAGGGCATTTAAGTATGTTCAATTTTTTCAGCTCTAATTACATGATCCACTAGCTTTTATAGTTTGTCTGTTTTACAGTAAGGTGCAATGGTCTGGCACAAACATTGAAATAAAGGGTCATCATTTATTTTCCTATATTAGGAATTGTATTTTCATTGTTCACATAGTTAACTATGCAAGTGTCAGAATTCAATGGCTTCATGATATTATAGACAGAATAATGATGAGCCCTTGAAGAAACTGGATAAGTACTGTTTTCTAGCCTGTCCATCTGAACAGGTGAATGACAAATAAAAATGTACTAGGTAAGTCACAACTAATAAGGGCATGGATGCAAACAAATAAATATATGGATGTAAAATTGCATTTGTGTAATTTCTGCTTATTGTTGTAAAGCTGAGGTTTAATGTTAGTTACTGTCACATCGGATGGTAATGACTTAATCTGACAATTTATGCCCTGCATTAGGTCAATTGTACCATGAATAATCATGATTAATTTGTGTTCAAGGTGACAGTGAAAAGATCACAGATGATCAATCATGTGTTCTTATTGTTTGGCTGACTTTTTCATTATTAGGCTACAGATGTGATATGGCACATAGCTGACTCACTGACAATCTAAGTTATGGGTATGTGAGTAGGTCATGCTGCCAATGGGTCACACACTATAGTTCTGGCTGCCTTGTCTAATTATCATTTGAAAAATCCCTGTTAAAATGGAATAAATATCCATAGTGATTTTACAAAACGGGCCATTTCAATAGATACCTCCTACAGTAGAACTCCCGCCGCATTATCTAACTACAAAAACAAGCCTTTAGCTACATGTATTTAGTGCATTCTATCCTTCTTGATGAAATAGGGACAATACAATTGCAGGGAGGCAGCAGGTCACCCCAGTCTTTCTAATATGGACAGTAATGTATGGTGCTTATCTAAACCATTACTCTCAACTTTCCATAAACTAGTTTTTACCATGCAGCTGACTGAGCCTTGAATACCTGTGGCTGATTCTGTGTGCCTTGATTTCAATCGATACAGTATCAGGACCCTGATGTCTTCCCTCAGAGAAGTAAAGAAGCCTCCTGTAGGGAGAAGAAACTGTTTTAATGTTGTCAATATTAGGTTTGTAAGAAACCTAGAGCCTGGAATAGGCAACTCAGTATTAAAATGAACAATAAATAATCATGAATCCTTGGGCACCGTGTTCAGATGGGCTGCCCAGGGAATCCCAGCAAAAACAGCAGTCATTTGCCATTATCAATGTTTCATTTTTCAGTTCTGATATGTGTCATATGACAATGGTAAAGAATTACAGTCACTTTCTTCTAACACTGAACAGTGAAGTTTATTGGAATAAGAAAAGCAACCTGAGAACATCTCTCTTTCACATACACATTCTCACACACACACTTGGTGGGGCTTCAGCCTAGGACCTTACCCAATATATACTGCCTGGCTTACTGCTACAGATTGAAATAAATAGTGTACATATTTTCATACAGTTGCACAGATGAGATGTGAGTAAATGCTTGGCAGAAGCTTGGCAAAGTAATAAAAAGACTTACAAGTCTGAAACATTTGTTAGAAAGATATACTTGTGCCACATCTATACTTCTTTCAGTATTTAATCTTCCAGTATTAAAGCTGAGAAATTATGCAGAAATTATCTGTCTGTATTAATTATATGGAACTGCTACATTATGTCCGGAACAATTATGGTGATGGTTTCCCACTAAATTATTTTCAGAGTCAGTTAGTCCTTGGTCATGGTCATCATTTGTGAAATAATCATGGACTGGAAATACTGTTTACTCCTGGATAACTGTGACTTTGTCATGTTTTACTACGGAAACCAGGGAATCAAACCCTGTGAAAATCTCACTTCTGTTATTTAAACAATAAATCATTTCTACTCATTAGCTGGTGCTTACAATAAGAGAAACATTTTCAGTCGTCCTCCTTAATTGTATCTGCAATGTTTGAGTTCATTGTGTATGCAAAACTTCTCTTTTGTGTAAGCAAACTACCACTTCTATGTGAACCCTGAGTGAGCACCTTTAGCCCCAGCTACTCAATATATACACATGTATATGTGGTACATTTCATGCACAAACACACATGCATTCAATATTGTGGACAGAGTTAAGTATATATATTAATTAGGTCGTGAAAGTGGAGCTCAAGAAAGTATCAAGCTGAAGGCGTTCATTTACTGAAATATGAACAGAAGGTATTGGTATGGTGAAAAGGCCAGTTTGTGATGTGATTAGAGCTGGTCAAATTATTGTTTGCAAAGAATATTAATCATGAATACTATTTTTTGTAACCTCAGTTATTTTCCATTCACAAACAGATCCCAATTTCTGTGAATATTAAATTTTGTTTGTTATCCCCAAGCAGTCATCAACTAGTTTATGTGAACAAATTTCAGATTCTCCTTTGTTCACCAAGGATTTGATCTTGCACCTTCTGAATTGATAGGAATACTACCATTGAAGTCAGTGAGAATGCAGGAACAGACCCCAACAATACACTTCAGCTATTTGCGGTGCTTGATTTGTAATGAAAAGGATCCAGGGCTCAAGCAATTAGATGCCAGGGCTCAAGCTATTTTTTACATTCATAACTGATGCAGCAAGTGCAGAGGTGCTGGGGCTATGAACTGCCAAGCCTACCCTGGCAAGACCTGACATAAATTAAGCACTGGCTATTTGGTATTTGTAATTAATTATATGTGACTGGTCAGCTAAATTCCATAATATTTGTTTGTGCTCCCTACCAAATAGCAAACAATGCATTTCTGGTATGAATTTCTCACGCGTGCTAAAACTCATGATAATTTTGGACATTTACACATATACGTAGCAGCAGCTAAATATGAAAAATATGACCCCACAAATTGCTTCTATTTATGAAAATATTTTAACTCACTTTTTATTATTCAACCAGATCTATACAATTTGTCATGTGTTCCTGTAGTTTTCTTCCCCACATCATCATTCTGAGAAGGAAAAAACTGTACTATGTAAACTTCCATTTTATGTAGATTGTATTACATCATATACACTCTGTATCATCTAATCCACTTACTAAACCATGGATGATGGTCCTTACTGAATATTTCCTAGTGCTATTTCTAGCCTTCAGATGTAAAAATACTTAGCTACTAACCCCCTCCCCACTCCACAACCCACACACACTTCAGCAGTATATTCTTTTCAGGAAAACACATGTCTGAAGTTAAGCACTTGCATATGTGTTTTGCTTCATAGGGATGGACTTCAGCGTGTGCTTAAATTGCTTTATTACAGCATAGAGTAAAGACACAGGAGAAAGACGGAAAGAAATTTTCAGAGCTATTTGAAAAGAATAGACAATTCAAGGAAACAACTTCTCTAAAAGTTCCTAATAAAGAATACCTTTGGCCAAAATAGTTCTAGGTCATATAATGAAACAAATATGCACTATATAGCAAAGAGAAAATAAGGGATGAATTTTTTAAAAAGGAGTGATAGATGCCAAAAAGTCTTTGTATCTTATGTTTCCTTTCATTTCTGCATGATTTGACAGCAGACATTTGTTTCTCGTCTGGCAGAAGAATGTCCAATGAATGCCAAGTCGCTTAACAATTGGAAACTATCCCCTACCATCCACCTCCCAATAAAGCTACCCTGCAGAATTTTAAACTGGAGACTTCACATCATGAAGAGCCATTGTTCAGATTAGATTACCACATCAAAGCATGCCCCTCTAATTTATTTGTCATGCTGCTTTAGCCATCCTGGATGATATTAAGCATCCTGGCTCCATTATGTCTGCATTTTTTAAAAAACATTTTCAAGAAAAATGGAGTCATTTAATGTAAAGATTTGCTCACGTAGCACAGGGTAATCCATTAATGTAAATGATTTGTTACTGCACTCCCACTGTGCCATCATTAACATTGATGATTTGTTACCACATTACAAGTATTCCAACCCCTCTGGCAAAGTGATGGTAACCTTGGGCATACAGTGCTGTATGGGAGGATGCCATATCATGAAACAGGCACTGTGGAGACTTTTTTATATGCAAAACAGATTCAGGAAGGCAGAGTGTTTCATCATCCTAAAATTAATCATTGTATGGCCTACATCCTGCTGCATGCTATTGGCACAATCAGACATAAATAGGGGAGTAATCATACCCACCTCACCATAGATGCAGGAAGTGTTATTGTGAAATGTAAGGGGGACATTAATCTAAGCCATAATATGTTGTACTTTCAAGATACAGATCCCTACTTCAAGTATAATTATTATGCTAACCAAATTCCTGCACAAACGTTAATTGAAAAAAGAAAGACAGACCTTGACATCCTCTGGCCCACTTCATCCTCCCACAGCAAAAGGAGATGAGAGGGACGGGATGTGGCAGCTAGTAGACTGTCCCTTAGGAACTGCTGTCTGCAGGTAGAATAGACTTGGAGCTTCTCAAGCCTTCTCTAGGACAGGTAGAGAATAAACAGTGTAAACAGTTCCCTAATATTCCTCCTCCGCCCTCCGGTCTGTGCTCAACTAAGTGCAGCAGAGAAACTACCTTTAAATCCACAGTGAGGGTAACTAAAGAAAGATTCTAGCATGCAAAAGTTCTTAAAATTCAAAACATTGTTGAAAAAAAAATCCATTCTGTTACATGAATCTCTTTTGTTCATAGTACAACAGCAGCTACTACTGAGTGACACAGACCCCATGGTACCAGATGTCAGGGCAAATATGAACATTCCTGTTCACCCGCAAAAGAACATCTCTCTATAAGATAAACACACTGTGGGCCCAAGTTTCAGATGAGGACACTTTAACTTCCTGATCTGATTGCTCAAATAACACTGTTGGAATGTTGCCTTTTGCCCCTACCACACTTCCACCATAACCTGCTTAGTGATAATGGCTAATTGTACAGGTGGATAAAATGTGCCCCTATTGTTTTCACCTCTGCTTGCCCGCTACTTCCCTCCATTGAATTCAACAGCTATCTGTAGCATTTTTTCTCTAGCTAGGCAGTGATTCAACTCCCACTGATACAAATGAATCTTCGCATTGACAACCAAGAGAACTGGATCAGGCCCGTAGATTGTAAGCTCCTGGGGGCTGGGGGTCTTTGATATTGAATAGATACTTTGGTTGCTACCGTAATAGTAATATAAACAACTTAATAATTCAAATCCTGTTTCTGATCTCACACAAATATAAATCAGGAGTAATTTGCATGAAGTCTGTAGATTGACACTGTAGATTGATGGTCTGAGATCAGAATTTGTTTCTCATTCTTTGTATTTTCTATTAGAGGGACCTGCAAACGTTTTCCCAAAAAATCTTAGGGATTTTTCTACACTTTGTAAAGGTTCTTTGTTCTGGGGCCCCTTGCTGCACCGAATCATGATGAGACAAATTTACTTACAGAGAAGCACAGCTAACTGGTCATCTAGCCATAGAAATTCACTACTTGAGTCCAACTATTTGTATTTTTCTCTCTCCTTTTACCCAATCTTTGGGGAAGTTATTCTTGGGGAGAAAACTACCTTTGCAGAAATGAACAGAAATTAATAATCTTATTGCAGTCATCAGGGCTGTTCATCACTAAGTTGTCCCTAAAAGCAAACAGTAATTGTAAACTACATAAACTCACCCCCACCATCCTGACCTATAAAGCTGAATTAAACTTCACTTCTAAGCCCATATTACAAATCAGTCATGAAAAGGAATGCATTGTTCATCATTCCTCAGCTGTTTTAGTCTATGATCCTAGGAATTTATCAAATTTTAATTAAGTAGTTTAACCCTAGAGCTAGGTAGAATCCATTAAGAAATGCCCCTTTTATTCTTTTTTTTTTTAATGGCCAGATTAAATTACTATCTTCAAATGCACATCAGAGGGATGAGATAGAGATTTACAATAATTGCAGAGAAAATATATTAATTTCAAAACAAGAATAAAGGAAACTCTCCATCTCAGTTCATAATATGACATGACGTTTGACCACCTTAAATAATCATGTGTATTTAACAGTGTGTGGGAAAATATTCTAGGGTTAAAAAATATTCTAGGGGAAAAAATAGCTAAACTATAAAGTGAACACTGGTAAGTGAGTGTAATAGTGATACTAGTCATGTTGAAAAATATGACAATGTTTAATTCATAACAAAAACTGCTTTCAGGAACCCAGCATGGCCAAGGTATCATAATGGAATATGCCTTATATACTGTAACTCCTTTCATAGCAAAGTATCTCAAAGTACTCTGCTGTATCAAGTAATGAGGAACGTAAAGGTAGTACAGTGGCATATGTAGGCAAATGCAACCCCTGTTAGGTACTATCACATAGCCTTGGACATTAATAATTTTAATGAGAGAGGGAATGTTGACTGTGATTCAGGAGTTATCTGTTTCTGATCTGCCGCAGGAATTCCTGACCTCTCCTCCCAGAGACAGCCACAAGGGAGAGACAGAAGGGACCAAAGTTTAACATCTTGCTCAAAGGACACTGTTTTTAACAGTGATGAGTATTTCTAGCAGGACCTCTTGCACAACAGTGAAGCTGGAGTGGGGTTCCGCAGGGATCAGTTCTGTTCAATATCTTCATCAATGATTTACATAATGGCATAAAAAGTACTTTTATAAAGTTTACAGACAATACCAAGCTGGGAGGGCTACAAAAGTGCTTTGGAAGATAGGATTAAAATTCAATGGTCTGAAGTAAACAGGATGAAATTCAATAAGGACAAAGTACTCCACTTAGGAAGGAACAATCAGTTGCACGCTGACAAAATGGGGAATGACTGCTTAGGAAGAAGTTCTGCAGAAAGGGATGATTGTGGATCACCAAGATAAATATGAGTCAACAGTGTATCACTGTTGCAAAAAAAACAAACATCATTCTGGGATGTATTAGCAGAAATGTTGTAAGCAAGACACAAGAAGTAATTCTTCCGTTCTACTCCGCGCTGATTAGGCCTCAACTGGAGTATTGTGTCCAGTTTTGGATGTCACATTTCAGGAAAGGTGTGGACAAATTGGAGAAAGTCCAGAAAAGAGCAACCAAAATGATTAGAGATCTAGAAAACATGACCTTTGAGGGAAGATTGAAAAAACTGGGTTCATTTAGTGTGCAGAAGAGAAGGCTAAGAGGGGATATGATAACAGCTTTCACGTATATAAAATGTTACAAGGAGGAGGCAGAAAAATTGTTCTTGTTAACCTCTGCAGATAGGTCAAGAAGCAATAGGCTTAAATTGCAGAAAAGGCAGTTTAGATTGTCATTAGGAAAAACTTCCTGTCAGGGTGATTAAGCACTGGAATAAGTTGCCTAGGGAGGTTGTGGAATCTACATTGTTGGAGATTTTTAAGATTTTAAACGAACATCTGTCAGAGATGGTCTAGATCAGTGCTTCTCAAAGTTGGGCCGCCGCTTGTTCAGGGAAAGCCCCTGGCGGTCCGGGCCAGCTTGTTTACCTGCCGCGTCCGCAGGTTCGGCTGATCGCTGCTCCCACTGGCCGCGGTTTGCCACTCCTGGCCAATGGGGGCTGCGGGAAGCGGCACGGGCCAAGGGATATGCTGGCTGCCTTTCCCGCAGCCCCCATTGGCCTGGAGTGGCAAACCGCGGCGAGTGGGAGCCGTGATCAGCCGAACCTGTGGACGCGGCAAGTAAACAAACCGGCCCGGACCGCCAGGGGCTTTCCCTGAACAAGCAGCGGACCGACTTTGAGAAGCACTGGTCTCGATAATACTTAGTCCTGCCATGAGTGTAGGCAACTAGACTAGACGACCTCTCAAGGTTCCTTCCAGTCCTACGATTCTATGATTCTATGAATATTGCTTAAACACTAACCCCCAGTGTTTAGGATCATGAACGCAACCACTATATGGTAACAAAAACCATGAGTCAGAGGCAAGTCTTCACCACCTGTATTTCTCTGTGAACCAAGTGTTGTGCACTAGTCGGTATGTTTGTGTACTGTTGCCCTCTAGTGGGTGGAATATCAGGCTTCTTCAGATTTGCATTACAGGTAGATTTGGGCAAAATATTCATAACAACCTAATACCCAGTCAAACTTACTATTATTATTATTATTGCTATTTATTATTTGTATTACAGTAGCACAGACCTAGGCCCAATCAAGGATCCATGCATTACAGGCCATATTAATGGAAGTTTGGTGAACATAAAATGTATTTTTTATCACAGATGGGCAGCTGCCTCCCTTGCCCAACTATGTCCAGCAAGCCGCAGGATACTCTCTTTAATGACATCCAATGTAAAAACGAATTGCTGGGGCAAGAGGTAGGCCCCTTTGAAAACCTTCAGAGGTTTAAGTTTGCATTTGAACCTGCAGGGGTTAGTTTATTTGTAGCCCCAGCTAACCCAACTGCAGGGCTCACACAACCCTAGTCTTAAACCCTAATTGTGATTCAGCTAGAAGAGACTTCTCGTGGGCTTTCCCAAGAATCACCCATCTTCTCTTACTGAGGTCTCAGATGATCAGTGAATAATTTCACCCACTCTAAGGGCTGGACTATATACAAGCTTGCACTAGAATAACTAATTCAGTTTTAATTCACATCTTTTGTTATTTCTGTTCAAGTCAATGTGTGGATTTTCTTATTTCAGAAGTAAAGTGTCCTATTTTGATTTTTATTAAATCGCTATCAAGGCTATTATAAACATTCTAACACAAAGAGCCATTTCATGACTTGATTATAAGCACATTCAAACATTCATTCTTTCGCAACCAATAGGATTGTACTTCCTCTAATCTCAGGGAAAACATGCTGGCAAATATCCACACAAACAACTGTTTAGTTCCCTCCCCCCCCCAGTTTCTCCTGACCCGAGTAAAAATTGAAATAGCTGAAGTCCATTCTGCAAACTACTAAAGCTGATACAGGCCAAACGAAGTCTGTTACAGATTTGATTCAGCCACTTCTGCAGCCTCCTAGGAAACCTGCTGCAAAATTGAACTCTTAGAAGAAGGCAATGTCCTCCTTCCTCTCTATTTGTATAAAGGTTCACTTTGAGCTTTATATTAACTCTGACAAAGAGAGCATTCATGAATAATCAAGTAGTTACTTAATTACTCTTTCATTAACCTTTAGTCTGAGTTTCCTTCTTCCGGTGTATCTAGAATAATGGATTTTGTGGTCAATTCTGTATAATAATGAAGGCACCCTTTACTGTAGTCATACCAGCATTCTACAATGACTACAGAATATGGATGGGTAATACTAAATGTCTGATGTTCATGACATTTTAGTTCAGATGACTGCACAAAATATCACAGGAGGAAACGAATATTCAAGTCTGCTGCTATTAATCTGCAGAAGACCCCAGGGTGAAGAGCTGTTCACGACTCCTATCTTTCTGAATACCCAACAGGTCAACAGGCATAGCTAAAACAGCCTCATCCCATCAACTAAGCTGGTGACATATGAGTGCCTGTGTCCTCTCATCCAAATTAAAAAACAGAAGTAATGAATACATTTTGGAATTATTTAATCAAGATAACATCCTAATAATCCCACTGCTCCATCCCCCAAGGAAATTTTTGGAAATGTTTTGAATAGAAGTATTCAGTAGTCAGAAACAGCCTATATAATTATCTGCCACACAGAATTGTTGGGAGGATTAATTAGTTATTGTTTCTAAATCACTTTGAAGGAAGAGGACTAAATTCTGTTCTTAGTTACACCAGTCAATTCCACCAAATTTAGTGGATTTACACTGACATAACAGAGCAAAATTGCATCCTGTAAGCACTAGGTGTTTTGGCTCACAATATGGGTGCATGTCCAGACATTATTTGGTCTGCATATGTCTTTCTAGTATTACTAGGAATGTGTTTGTGGTTCAAATAACAAATTAATTATACAAATATGATTTATCTTACTGTAATATATACATAAATATAAAACTGAGAAGTATAGCAGTTTCCTTTAGCAAGCATCATAGTCAGTGTTGGGGTGTGTGACGGAATACACTGCTATACTCACTCCCTACACACTATTGTAATAATCTTTGTACAAGATATCCATTGTAAGGTATCATTTGAAAACTAATAACTCATTGGTCAATAATATCAGGGTGAAATGTATGTAGCAATATTATAAGTAAACTTATAAACATAAGCTGAAATCATGACTGAAGTGTGTTTACCAGACAAGTCTGGGAAGTGGATAAACCTGTTTCTCCAAGACAAAGGCCAAGTTGATGCCCAGCCGATGTACTCAAAGCTGAGTGGAGATGCTTTGGCAAGGAAGGGGGACAGGAACAAACAGATCTGATCTTAGCAAATAACAGTACGAAACCTCTCCCGCACCAGACTCTATGTCTCCCTGCTCTCAGTGGAAAGAACATCATCTAGGGCTCACTCTCAGGAAAATGCATTTTAAAGGGTGACTGAACTTTAAAAGTGAGGGGTAAAAACACTCTAAGTGGGATCTCCCTAACCATCTCTCTTTTCCATCTCAGGGCTTGTCTACACTACCAAGTTTTGTTGACAAAACTTATGTCGACACCCAAAAGTCGACAAAACAAAAATCGCCAAAGGGTGTTCACACTTGCCCTCTCTGTCGACAGCTCGTGTCCACATTGGGGACACTACATCGACAGGGTGAGCAATGCACCGTGGGTATGTATCCCACAGTGCAGTGTTGTGGGAAGGAAGAGCTGATTGCTGAGCATCTTGGGATTCTCTCTGAGTTCTTCCACAGCCCCCTCAGCTGCCGAGAGCAGCATCATGAGTAGCTCTGTGAGCTCTCCATGTTGAGGAATGGCAAAGCAGCACAGCAGTCTGTCCCCTGCCCCCTGCAGCAGCAGTCTGCCTGCTGCTGTGTTCCTAGCGCAGGCAGAACAGGAGCACTCCAATTATTCGCTTTTTGTTTGTTCCCTAAACAAAGAAGCACACAGATACTTCCTGGAGCTTTGAAAGGAGAGGGGTGCATGCTGCAGGGAAGCTGAGATCAAAACACTGAGCAGAGCAATCAGGGCAGGCATTGTGGGATACTGGCGGAAGCCAGTTCTGTCGACAAAACAATCAGTAGTGTCTACACTGGCTCTTTGTCGACAATAATGGGAGGGGAAAAGACAAAAGTCTCTCGTAGGGGTGGAAGTTTTTTGTCGCCAAAACTGGGCATTTTGCGCGACAAAAGTCCCATTGTAGTAGGTACGCTCTTGCTGTTTTGTTGCCAAAGGCAGTTTTTGGCAACAAAACTTGCCTGTGTAGACAAGCCCTAAGACGACAAAAGAAACAGCCTACGGACTTTGGGGGCAGATCATGACCTGAAACTTGGTCAGAAATGATTCTAGCAACCTATGGTAAGAACTTCACCTTAAACCAAGTCTAGTCTGTTAAGTTCAGTACTAAGAATTGTTTTATCTTTATTTTTCTTATAATCATTTCTGAATTTAATGCCTTAATTTTGTGCTCACTTAAAATCTCTCTCTTTGTAGTTAATTTTTTGTTGTTGTTCTTTAATGAAAATTAAGCTAGTGTTATGAACTCTGTGGGTAACTCCATTTAAGGTGGCAAGTTGTTGTATATTGTTCTCTTACAAGGACAATGAACCTTTGTTATCTGAACTGTCCAAGAGAGGGTTGGACAGTGCAGTACAGAATATGCATTTGGTGTAGGGAATCCAGAACTGGGAGTGTATTTGGGTCACACTGAATGTGGTAACCAAGGCTGCTGGACATCAGAGTATGGCTGACTGGCTGCTGGGGTCAAAATTACTGGACCAGGACTGTGGCTATCTACAGACACTCAGGGTTTGACCTGCATGCTGTTTGGCTATTTATGAGGAACCCAGGTTGGGATCTACAACAGCGAAGCATTGTGAGGCACTCAAGACTGCAGAGCAGGGGTGACAGGACCCCTCAGTGGTCTGGATTACACCCTGAAATGTCATTTTGGCATAATCAGCAGGATTTATACACAGTTTTAAATGAGATTTACCCTTTAAATACTGGGGCAACAGTTTTAAGTGAGTCTCAGGTGTGGTGGATGGGAATTTTCAAAGAAGGGTTACTGGTTTTTGTTTGCTTATTTCAGGTAAAGGAAATAGAAACAGTAAAGCACAAATATGAGGACTAGTGAAGCATCTATAAAGCCAGAGCTGGCCAGGCTGAAGAAAGAACAGAGAGACAAAGAGAGTGAACACCAAAAGTGGCAAAGCAGACATGAAAGCCCAGGAGGGGAAAGCAGAAAGGCAGCAACAGGAAGATGCACACTGGCAAGGCATGGAGCTGAAAGCAAAGAAGCCCTAGAAAAGGAGAAGGAGAGATAGTATAATCTGGACACGATGGCAAAGCATGGGCAGATCCAGCAGTCTCCGGTCACTCCCTTCATCCAAGCACCCGAAATGTCATAGTGTGCAATTCTAGATGGCATACAATTCATTCTAAAGAAACTTTTAGCTTGTCTACTCATGGAATTATCTAGGAGCAGCTGTTCCTGATTAACTTCATGTGGATACACTCTTATTCTGGAATGAGAGTGACTTGTTCTTGTTTAGCTTAATCCACTTTGGGGTATATAGTTGTTCCTGAATAACTCCACCTGAAGACAAAGCCTTCGAGTTATATAAGAGCACTTTTTATTTTGAAAGTGCTGCACAAACAATTAATTAAATCTCACAACGCCTCTATGAATCAGTTTTCTGATTTCCATTTTACGGATGGATAATTCAAGGCTAAGTGACTTGCACATAGCAAATCACTGGGAGAGCCAGGAGCACAACTCAGGAGTTCTTGGCTCCTAGTGCTCACTAGACCTTGCTTCCCCATTCTAATGCATTTGCCTATAAAATGGTGATTATAATGGAGGCAGAAGTAGCATGCATCAACTTTCAGGAATCCTGAATATTACAGATGGTAAAGTTATGCTTGAATTGCTAATACTTGCCTAAATACTCTGATTCAATCAAACAACATGCTTATTCTATGTATTCTGAGAATGAATGTTGTATTGTAACAACAGAGACAAGTTGGTAGAGAATAAACATGAACTCTGAAGGATTCAGACTTGCTTTTAAAACTTCAGAGATCATTAAGAAACCCAATATTTTTTTAAAATACATAATGACAGAAATGCAGAGATGACTGAGATTCCCAAAGGGTTGTGACCCTGTGGTTTCCTGGTGTCTGAGCAGATAAAACCATCATTCATTTTTGTGTTTGATAATGAACGAATCATTTTACCAATAGTGAAAGAAACAGATGATCACTTAGACAAACCCTATGCAACAAACAAACATTTTGTGGGCCAACTGTTCTTAGTTATCCTTACACCTGTTCTTATAAAAATAGTATCTTAAATACACAGATTAGCTGGATCACCAATAACCAACATCAACTTATTCTTACTGGTCCTAACCAACTTACCATGATTCTGCTGTGGCTACCTTGATGGCTATCTGTCATTAAGGGCCCTATCCAACTCAAATTGAAATCAGTAGGAAGATTCCTGCAGGCCTCAGTGGAAATGTTATTGGGCCCATCAAGCTCATATTGGTGATGACTGGTGAAAGCGTAGAAACAGTGCTAGAGAAATGTATTACTACAGAATACAGAGAAAAGAAGAAGTCAAGAGAGGAGTAAAGAAGAAAATAGAAATAAGACTTTGCGTAACCTCTGTTATTTCTCATCTTCTATATTTATTTAGATATATTCCTAAGCAACATTATAATAACTAAAATATACAATACCAAACCAAAATTGATAGTACATATTAAGCTACCCATACAATATCACAATAACACCCACCATAATAATAATGTTAACAACATCTCATCTGACCACTCAATAGGTCTCAACCTACCTAAATGACTGAGAAAAAAGATAAGGTTTGCAGTATTCCAGGAAGATCTAGGTTGTAGCAAATTCCAAAACTGAGGACACTAAGTGTAACTATGGCAATGTTCCACAGGCACAAAGAAGGAGAGGGGGAGAGTCAGGTAATGATTTCAAAATAGGGCTCACTTAAAACTCTACCCAGAAATGTATACAGTGTTCAAGCTGTAGCTCCACAGGCAGTATATTACAGCAGTCTAGTACTGAGACAAAGGCAGAGATGACTGCAGCAAGGTTTACATCTGAAAAAAAAGTTGCACTATTCTATGAATCTCTCTTACAATAGCAGGTGCACTCTCTCAGTCAGGTAAACCAACATAATCTTTGTGAGCTTTTTGGATTGTTCCTCCAAACCCACCAACATTATTCACGTCTCAAGCAATTAAATCTCATCCAAGTTCCAGCCTTATTCAGACACTTGATCATTCATTTGCCAAACTCACCCGATGCCACTTAGTAATTTCAACC
Organism: Terrapene triunguis; assembly: GCF_002925995.2. Lineage (NCBI taxonomy): Eukaryota > Metazoa > Chordata > Testudines > Emydidae > Terrapene > Terrapene triunguis. Next base: position 31,412,437 of record NW_020664417.1, on the reverse strand, counting down.
TCATTGAATAGAAGGGGAAGCAAACAGTTGCTTAAAAACACCCTCTTGGACATGTCTAAAAGACAAGAGTGGAACAATTCAATAGTGACTCCATCTACACCTGGTAGCACTGCAGATATGTCAACAACATTGCATGATCAACAGCACCAAAGGCTGGTGACAAATCCAAAAGAGTATATTCAGTTTGAACAAACATATGGAAATATATTTCTCTTGACACATCAACATCCATTAAGTTACAAAAACAATCCCAGCTTTATTATTATTTATTAATTATTATTATTGTTGTTGTTTGTTTGCTATAAGTAGCATCTTAAGGTCCTAAATGGGATCAGGGCCCCATTGTGCTAGGCACTGTACAGACAGAGTGAGAAACCATCTCTGCCTCAAAGAGCTTATAATTCAAATATACAAGAGACTGTGATGGTTGGCAAATGTTTAGTTAGTTCTATGATTTTTTCTGGTGGGGGAAGTTTTATTCATTTCTATTATTGACGGGGTTTTGTCGGGCCGGGGTGGGGAATCAGCTGAATGGAAAGATAAAAGGAAGGGAGGGGGACAATGAAGGGATGGCCGTAAGAGGGATAGTGAGGGGAAAAGAGAGAAAGAAAGGAAAAGCAGAGGACGGAGGGCATTAGAAGTTAGGTTGAGCTGAAGAATCTGTGAAGGGTAGATGTTTGAAACAAACCACCAATCAGCATATGGGAAAGACTATTTGGCGTAAACTTTATCCATCCATGCTGGAGATAACCAGGCCCTAAAAACAGTTGTAGTTATTAGAACATTAAAGGAGACTCGGATTTTCAATGTTTTGTGGAGAAAGAATCCGCAGGATTTGGTGACATCCCAATAATGGAGAAGAGTAGTTCTGTCATCACTAACAGGAGAAAGAGAAGAGAGCTTAGGAGAGGAAATGATGAGGTCAGTTTTTGTCATGTTAGGCTTGAGTGAATGATGGGCCTTTGAGGATGGAGCAGTGATATATGCAGGACTAGTAGGAGGGCAGGTTAGATGTGCAGAAGCAGATTTGTGAGACAACAGCACAGCACATGGATGATAGTTGAATCCGTGTGAGCAGTAGAAGCCACACAGAGATAAAGTGTAAAGGAGAAGAAACGGAGACTGACAGCCCGAGGAGAGAGAAAAAGGAACCACACATACTATAGTTTTGTTGTCATGTGATTAGGCAATTAAAGTGCACAGTGTATGCCTGTTGTGCTGAAAAAGGTAAGATTAGATCTGGTTGGAAAATGGAGACAGTTTAACAAAAACTAAACAAAATAATTCATTTTCAGCAGAATTCCAACTTGTTGTTATTAAGCCCCAAAACTGAATTTTTGGGGTTTTCTTTGTTCAATATAAAGTCATAATTTTCTACATAAGGCAGACACTCCAGCCAAAAGTTTTGTTTGGCCAAAACAAAAATTTCTAACAAAAATCAGTTTTGACATTACATTTTTGACCAATCCTATGTAAGATAAACAGCTGACCAGAAGAAATGTTGTCCAATGGACAGAGCAGGAGACTGAGTCATGCTTCACTAACCCAATTGCCTTCTATGAGGAGATAACTGGCTCTGTGGATGAGGGGAAAGCAGTGGATGTGTTATTCCTTGACTTTAGCAAAGCTTTTGATACGGTCTCCCACAGTATTCTTGCCGGCAAGTTAAAGAAGTATGGGCTGGATGAATGGACTATAAGGTGGATAGAAAGCTGGCTAGACCGTTGGGCTCAATGGGTAGTGATCAATGGCTCCATGTCTAGTTGGCAGCCGGTTTCAAGTGGAGTGCCCCAAGGGTTGGTCCTGGGGCCGGTTTTGTTCAATATCTTCATTAATGATCTGGAGGATGGCGTGGACTGCACTCTCAGCAAGTTTGCAGATGACACTAAACTGGGAGGAGTGGTAGATACGCTAGAGGGTAGGGATAGGATACAGAGGACCTAGACAAATTAGAGGATTGGGCCAAAAGAAACCTGATGAGGTTCAACAAGGACAAGTGCAGAGTCCTGCACTTAGGACGGAAGAATCCCATTCACTGTTACAGACTAGGGACCGAATGGCTAGGAAGCAATTCTGCAGAAAAGGACCTAGGGGTTACAGTGGACGAGAAGCTGGATATGAGTCAACAGTGTGCCCTTGTTGCCAAGAAGGCTAATGACATTTTGGGCTGTATAAGTAGGGGCATTGCCAGCAGATCGAGGGACGTGATCATTCTCCTCTATTCTGCATTGGTGAGGCCTCATCTGGAGTACTGTGTCCAGTTTTGGGTCCCACACTACAAGGAAGATGTGGAAAAGTTGGAAAGAGTTCAGCGGAGGGCAACAAAAATGATTAGGGGGCTGGAGCATATGACTTATGAGGAGAGGCTGAGGGAACTGGGATTGTTTAGTCTGCAGAAGAGAAGAATGAGGGGGGATTTGATAGCTGCTTTCAACTACCTGAAAGGGGGTTCCAAAGAGGATGGATCTAGACTGTTCTCAGTGGTACCAGATGATAGAAAAAGGAGTAATGGTCTCAAGTTGCAGTGGGGGTGGTTTAGGTTGGATATTAGGAAAAACTTTTTCACTAGGAGGGTGGTGAAGCACTGGAATGGGTTACCTAGGGAGGTGGTGGAATCTCCTTCCTTGGAGGTTTTTAAGGTCAGGCTTGACAAAGCCCTGGCTGGGATGATTTAGTTGGGAATTGGTCCTGCTTTGAGCAGGGGGTTGGACTAGATGACCAGTCATTACTCCTGCTTTCTGTTCCTGGATCTTCCACCAAGCAGCTGAATAACCTTGGACAAGTCATATAACCTCTGCGTATCTCAGCTGACCCACCTGTCATATATTATTAGGTTACTTGTAAAGCAGTCAGATCCTCATATGAAAGCATGATGGACAAATCTTTAAATTCCTACTTTGACAAAAGTATCAGAGAGAGCTTTTCCTGAAAGGGTCTCAGTGAAAACTGAATAAGAACTTCATAATTTGGCTTTATAATCCTAAATTATTACCTTTTTTGGATTCAGGCTGCCATTAGAATTTTCCTGGTGAAATAAATTACATAAATAAAGGCCAAAGAGGAATATCATGTATGGTTAGATTTATACATTGCTGTTCAAAAAGGATGATCTTCCAGCAATCAATTTTGAAACATCACAGAAACATGGTTTTCATTTTACCTTTTAAAAAAGGATCAAATGGCAGCATAAAGGAATGTGACATTTCAGGTATTGGAGCATCTAAATGTAACCACAGAAGCAATGGTGCTTCTTCAGCCATTATTTCTGCAGCAAGATTTCTCATTTGCTTTCAGTTCCAGATTAGTTTCAACCCTCTCCCCACTTCTTCCCTCTGCCTGGCAAGAAGTGAAGATATCTGATAAGTGATAATGCCTGGTTTAAAGATGTGTCACTCATTTCAGAGTGACTAGCTGAAGAAGATAATGATTGTGAACAAACTGGCTATCAGATTTCCAATAAGTGAAGGTCAGGCCAGCATCCCTCTGTACCTAGTTTGCTGTGCAAACTTAGTGACAGTTTGAACTAGGATGCTGTTTAAAAGTAAACCAGTCTAGTGGATTAGCTAATGTAAATATTTTGAATAAACTGGTCTATGAGTCAAAAGAAGCAACTTTGATCAGAAGGCTGTTTTAATATGGAGGGGAAATATTCATTCTCCCCAATTAAACATTTTATATATATTTTCTAGTATCCTTCCATTTTTAACAAAGTACTTCTGAAGGTTTTGCTATCATTCTAGGGGTTTCTCAAGAGGAAACATGAATATCTTTTCTTAAAATATAGTGAAAGACTACACAACAAGAAAGATTGCTTTCCTGTTCTGAGCTGAAACCATATTTATTTTACTCTGAGGCAGTAATACAAGGCAGAAACCTTGTAGCACACTCAAATCCATACTTCACTTAGGGCTTCATGTGCAGCTGCTTCTTTCAGCTTTAATTTAATTTAATTTTGGTTAGAACAGACACCCCACAGATATAACCCCAAAATGCCATCTTTAATTATTCTCGATTTAAACTTTTTCCTCTGTGGATGTCCAGTTTAAAATCAGCACCTTTTGCATATTTGGAAGAATCATGAATTTTCCTCCCCTCTTTCCTCTCTGTGTTCTTCCTCCATTCCCAGAATCCCTAGTAAGAGCTGACACACTGAAAATTAATTATCTTTCAGATATAGTCTGCACGAGGAATTAAGACATCTGTTGTGGGCTGGAAATCCAGCACTTGCCAAACCATCAATTTGTGCCCAAGCTCTTGACCTAGCTGTAGTGCATAAAGATTAGACATGATATTTGTTAGTGTTTTAGTCACACTGATTGACAACTATGACTTTTGCACATGAATTGGTGTTTGGATACTCGTACATACAGAACAATTACTTTGACATTCTCATTAACTGGTTTAATTTTAAAATGTTGCTTTGCTAAAAAAAAGCCTCTTGTGTATTGTAATTTCTCTTCTCTGTCACTCAGAGTGTCAAACGTGTTTTTTCCCCCTAAGCACCCTATTCTCTCCAATTGCATGCTTACGTTTCTTTCAGGGAATTAAACCTTTTACTTTGCTGCACTTAACTCTACTAGCTCATGGTGGCTGCTGACGACTGTCATTCCTGAGACTATAAAGAGACATAGCCCCAAGACATCCTATAACAAGAGAAAACAAATAGGACACCACAGATAGCAGAAAGTACACTTTCCACTCATAAAACTGAAGATGATGGACAGGAGTCATGCTTTGCTGTTGCAGCAGAGGAAGGATATATAGGAGGTATTGAAGAGGTGTGGTGTACTTAGTTTTAACAGCCTCCAACTTGACACACACTAAAATTGTTCCAGTGCTAACATGTCACATTACTCCTGGCCCGATTAAGCCCAGGGCAACACTATAATCTGAAATCCAAATTCAATTTTATTCAGTAGATCAAGTATCCCATTTCCTCTCACTCAACAAAAGAAGGCACAAGCAAGATCTTTTTTTAAGCTAAGTATTGAATGACATAGACTCCCAAGAGCGGAAAACCATGGTACAATGAGAATCATTAAATGAAATGGAGGGCAACCCCTTGAGGTGAAATTCTGGCTCCAATGAAATCAGTGGGAGTTTTATCTTTGATTTCAATGGTGCCATAATTTCAGCCTGGATATCTCACCATTGGGGAACAGTGCAAGAAGTTACAAAACAGTCTTACAAATATAGGTTGATCCTAGTAGCTGGTAAGTGGGCAGAAACACACAGAAAAGGACTACATAAAAATGTTCAACCATGTCTATGTGCTGAACACCCGCATAGGTACGAATAGCTGGTTTAATTGTGACAAACTTGGTTGACATACACTGTGTAAAATTTACTCCTGTGTGGAAAGCCAACACAAAGCCTATTAAGTGGGATTTTAATTGTCTCATAAGCTTCCTTCTATCTCTCTGTATGGGGTGAATTTCACCCTTTCAGTCTAATGATGATGGACACATTCTAGAATACAGCATGGTTGCATATCGACTTTTGCAATGTTCTTTGGCAGATGCATTGGGTGCAGAACCGTATACCTATGTACACACCATTTGCTACAACTCTGCTGTCAGCCATAGGCTCTTATATGTCTTTGTACAATGTAGCTTCTGGTGATTATGACGAGATAGTGTTTGTACACTTCTGTGGGCAAAGTTTGTTATCCTGCTGCTGGTTTCTTCACATATAATCCTGCAGATTTTTCAGCTTGCTTGCTCTTCCTCATGTATTAGCATCATAAAACCCTGACTTAGTATGAAAAGGATGTTTTCTTAGGATCATTCATGTTCAGCCTGATTTTGAAATAAGACCAGTTGATGCAGCAGCTTATTTTTTTCACTATCCAGAGATTATATTTGGCTTTTTAGCTATTATATTACAAGTGTCATAATAAAAAAAAATGTCATGTTATCTATTCGGCTGTCACACAGCTATGGGGAAGCATTAACACAGTGGCCAGTGCCCCCTATACCTAGCAAAACCACAAAATACAGTAGGGCTGCCATAAAGCATTTGCTAACAAGCTTTTTCTCAGGCTTTTGAGGTTTATGATACAGAGTGAATCCAGTAATGAAAATGAAAAAGCTCATATTACAGCAGTCATGGAAGGAAATGAAATCCTGAAGATACTCAATGCCTCATTAGGTGTTTCTTTAAAAGTAATATGTAGAGGACACTTAATTATAGAAAAGATTCAATACATATTTCTCACAAAGTCAGTGTTCAGCAAAAGCTGATTCCCAATAAGTCGGGTGTTTCTGTAGGCTCAGTAAAAGTTATGTGACCGCCTGCTAGGGGAATTCTTAATCAAATTTATGACATATAGTAAATAATTCAGAGCTCTTTCTGTAAAATTTTCAAAAAAGGGATGCTACAGTAAATTTATGGCTGTGGTTCTGCCATGTAGTCAACTCTCCCTTCCATAACTGTTGAGTCCAGGCCAGGACTTCTGCTGAAGGATTTGCGGTGCGACACTAGGCAGCATAGGTTGTGTTTTATTAGTCAGGAAGCTAGTAAGAGCCAGAAAGAACTATGGGTCTGGCCATACTTTGAGTAAACAAGACCCTCTATATTAATTATGGGACAAATGAGTCTAGTCTCATCTCTACCATGAGCGACACTTACCTGCATAGATAGAGACACTTATTGCATTTCCTACATGTCCTGTTGCTCAGGACCTTTGTACGCTAGCTCTCAGACTAACCCAATCAAAGGAATTTTAATTAAATACTTTAACACTTTGTACACTAGCTAACAATAAGATCAATACCACCGAGCAACTGGTTAATACCTAGAGGCTGGAAGATAACATTGAAGGGGATGTTGTGGCAGGGAGGAAACCTAACTGCAGGCCTCTAGGGCAAGCTGGGACTTCTGAGAGCGCTTCCCCTCTTCTGAGTACCTCCCCAATTCTACAATCTGCGCTCTCTCATCATAACTTGCCTCTCCCTTCTACCGCTTCCTGTTGCCTTCCTCAGGCTGGGAACCAGAATGGGGAAAGTGGTGCACAATAGAAACTGAAACGGATTAAAGAGCTACTGGCATGGATCTCAGAGCAGTCCTGTGGACAAAGGTCAGCTAGCAGATAAGGTTAAAATTTCCTGCCTGCAGGAGAAGGGCCTTTTCCATTGCTCATGTCATGAAGGCGTGTGGGTGGCTAGCAAGAGGACCACATTTAATGATAATGGAATATGGAGCTTTTCATTTTAGGTAACTGATTCGTATCCAGCCCTGTTTGGCAGTAGCCTATAGTCATTACCAGCTGGGAGCTAAATTAATTGGTACTCTGTCTAATTCCTAGTGAAAACTAGTGCTTTTTACAGATAAATTCAGCATCCCACATTGCATGAGGTGACACCCTCAGCAGAGTGGCCAAGGACTAAGTGGACATTAATAATAAATTACCATCTCTCCTGTAGAGGTGGTCCCTGCAGTAGGAATTTGAGGCATGGTAGTAGGGAAGCTTGCCCTGCTACTTTTCATATTGTATCTGTTGTGCAGGTAAATAGAGGCTTTCAATCTCCAGGGCTGCCAGTTTGGCACCTTTCATAGATGTTAAGCCCAGAAGGGACCATTATGATCATCTAGTCTGACCTCCTGCATAACAGAGGTCAATAGATCATCCAATAAATTCTGCATCAGTGTGACAGCTGCTGTTTGAGCTCTAGCATCTTTTAGAAAGACAGACCATCTTAAAGACTGAAAGTGATGGAGAATCCACCACATCCCCGGTAAACTGTCCCAATTCTTAATTACGCTCATTGTTAACAATCTGCACCACACTTCTAGTCTGAATTTGACTAGCTTCATCCCTAACCACTGGATCTCATTATGCCTTTTTCTGCTAGATTAAAGAGCCATTGACTATCAGAAATCTCTTCCTCACATAGGTATCTGTAGACTGTGATCAAGTCTCTACTTAATCTTAAACTAAACAGATTGAGTTTCTAATGTCTCACATTATAAGGCAAGTTTTCTAGATCTCTTACCATTCTTACTACTCTTTTCCAACCCTTTCCAATTTTTCAACATCCATTTTGAAGTGTGGACACTGGAACAAGACGCAGTATTCCAGCAATGGTGACATTAATGCCATATACAGAGGTGAGACAAACTTCCTTGCTACTGCTTGATATTTCTTGCTTATGCATCCAAGGATTGTATGCCCTCTTCAGCTACACCATTGCACAGAGAGCTCATATTCAGACGGTTAGCTACCATGACCCTAAACTCCTTTTTAGTATCCTACATTCCAGGATACTGTATCCCATCTTGTATGACCTACACTCTTTGTTCCTAAATGTATTACCTGGCATTTAGATTGATTAAAACACATATAGGTCTGTCTCATTTTATGCTGGTTTTACGTTCCGCGGTCAGAGCGTAAAGCGAAAACCGCGTATAGTCAAAATTAAATTGAGTGTAATGGCGGGCAGAATCGCCCGCACTACAGGAATAGTATTTAAATTGTTATTTTTCTCTTTTTTTGTTTTTTTTGTTTTTGCTGACCGCGTAAAGCTGAATTCGCGCACGTTAAATGCGCGTAAGATGCGACAGACCTGTATTGCTAAATGAGCCCCCCTTACAAACAATCCAGATTGGTCTGTGTAAATGACCTTATTATTACTGATCATTATTTGCCAATCCACCAATTTTTGTGTCATCTGCAAAATTTACCAGTAATTATTTTATATTTTCTTCCAGATCATTGATAAAGATATTGAATAGCATTGAGACAAGAATAGAACCCTGTGTGATCCCACTAGAAACACTCCAGTATGGTGATGATTCTCCATTTACAATTATTTTTGAGATGTATTAATCAACCAGTTTTTAATCCATTTGCTATGGGTTATATTGATTTTATATGGTGTTAACTTTTAAAAAAAAATCAATGTCATAGACGATCAGGGTTGGAAGAGACCTCAGGAGGTCATCTAGTCGAAACCCCCTGCTCAAAGCAAGACCAACACCAACTACGGTAAATCATCCCAGCCAGAGTTTTGTCAAGCCGGGCCATAAAAACCTCTAAGGATGGAAATTCCACCACCTCCCTAGGTAACCCTTTCCAGTGCTTCACCACCCTCCTAGTGAAATAGTGTTTCCTAATATCCAACCTAGATCTCCCCCACTGCAACTTGAGACCATTGCTCCTTGTTCTGTCATCTGCCACCACCGAGAACAGCCGAGCTCCATCCTCTTTGGAACCCACCAGCAGGTAGTTGAAGGTTGCTATCAAATCCCCGCTCACTCTTCTCTTGCACAGACTAAATAAGCCCAGTTCCCTGAGCCTCTCCTCGTAAGTCATGTGCCCCAGCCCCCTAATCATTTTCGTTGCCCTCCGCTGGACTCTCTCCAATTTGTCTACATCCTTTCTGTAGTGTGGCCCAAAGCTGGACGCAGTACTCCAGATGTGTCCTCACGAGTGCCAAATAGAGGGGAATAATCACTTCCCTCAATCTGCTGGCAATGCTCCTACTAATGCAGCCCAATATGCCGTTAGACTTCTTGGCAAAAAGGGGACTCTATTGACTCATATCCAGCTTCTCATGCACTGTAATCCCCTGGTCCTTTTCTGCAGAACTGCCACTTAGCCAGTTGGTCCCCAGCCTGTAGCAGTGCATGGGATTCTTCCATCCTAAGTGCAGGACTCTGCACTTGTCCCTGTTGAACCTCATCAGATTTCTTTTCACCCAATCCTCCAATTTGTCTAGGTCACTCTGGACCCTATCCCTCTCCTCCCAGCTTCGTGTCATCCGCAAACTTGCTGAGGGTGCAATCCATCTCATCATTCAGATCATTAATGAAGACATTGAACAAAACCGGCCCCAGGACTGACCCCAGGGTACTCCGCTTGATACTGGCTGCCAACTAGACATCAAGCCACTGATCATTACCCATTGAGCCCCACGATCTAGCCAGCTTACTATCTACCTTATAATCCTTCCACCCAATCCATACTTCTTTAACTTGCTAGCAAGAATACTGTGGGAGACCATATCAAAAACTTTGCTAAAGTCAAGGTATATCACATCCACTGCTTTCCCCATATCCACAGAGCCAGTTATCGCATCATAGAAGGCAATCAGGTTTGTCAGGCATAACTTGCCCTTGGTGAATCCATGTTGACTTTTCCTGATCACCTTCCTCTCCTCCAAGTGCTTCAAAATGGATTCCTTGAGGACCTGCTCCATGATTTTTCTGGGGACTGAGGTGAGGCTGGCCTGTCTGTAGTTCCCTGGATACTCCTCCTTCCCTTTTTATAAGATGGGCACTACATTAGCCTTTTTCCACTCATCCAGGACTTCCCCCGATCACCATGAGTTTTCAAAGATAATGGCCAATGGCTCTGCAATCACATCAGCCAACTCCCTCAGCATTCTTGGATTCATTGCATCCAGTCCCATGCAGGACTAAGTCAAATACGTTACAGAAGCCTAAGTATATTATAGCAACACAGTTATCTTTATCAAACTGAAAAACCATATCAAGTTTGTTTGAAAAGACCCATTTCTCCATAAATCTATGTTGACTATTATTAAGTATGCTACCATCCTTCAATCTTTTACACATTCTGTCCCATATCAGCCTATGCTTTTCTTTTAATACTCTTGTGTGTACATATCTGGTTCTCATGATTTTAAAATGTTTAATAGTTGCTATTTAGCATTCTCCCATTGTTACTCATGGAAAAGAAAGTATTTCATAATCACTGGATGATCTGAATACACCATCCTTCTTGTCCCTTTTTTGCATCATAATTGACAATTTTACTATCCTTATCTAGTATCAGACTGTAGTGGGGCAGCTGCCCCACTCTCTGAGAATTTGGGCTGCAACAGGCCAGTGGGCCTGCACAGATAGGGAGCCAATCGAGGAAGGCCTTATAGGGAGCCAATCAGGGCCCAGATTGGAGGGAGCCAATCAGGGCCAGGCTCAGCCCTATAAAAGGCTGCTCAGGAAGAGCAGCAAGCAGTCTGTCCCAGACCTTTGACAGGGGAAGGTCTGTCTCCAGAGCTGGGAGACTAGCACCTGGGACAGTGCAGTGCAGTGCTGGGCAGGCCCGGGGGAGCACGAGGTAACTCCAGCCCGGTGTCTGCCAGGCTGCAGGCCCTGAGGGGAAGGGCCTAGCCGGTGCGAGGGGCCAAAGGGGAAACAGCCCAGGGACATGGACAGATGATGGGAGAGAAGGAGGGCAGGATGGCTGCCACTAGAGGGTCACTGGGTTGGGACCCAGCGTAGTGGGCGGGCCTAGGTCTCCCCCCCCCCCTTTCCCCCTTGCAGTACACTCAGCCATCGGCCGTAGGGAGCGGCCATCATAGACCTGCCAGATCCCTGACAAGAAGGGATTTGACTCAAAGGGTGTGGTTGGACATGGTGGCTGGACATAGAAACTGCTGATCACCCCCCCCCCCCCAGAAGGGGGTGAGGATGGACTAAGGGGCACTGCCAGAGGGCAGTGGCTCGAAGAGGATGCCACGCGCTTGGGAGCAACGTGGGTCCAGACACGCCAACCGAGGGTGAGATGACAGATGGGACACCACGAAGAGGGGGTGCTCCACTGGACAGAGTTAATTCCCGGAGCAACCAGTAGGGGGTGCCAGGTGGTGAGTCCCAACCTTGTCACACAGACCTACAGGATTTTTATAGTAGATTAGTATTTCATTAGTTCCTAGTATATTAAAATAATTCATTCTCATTGTCCTTAATCTTACTGGCCATATACTTTCATTGATGATTTTAGCTTATCAATTATCTGCATGTCTGAATTAGCAATTTGTACTCATCACTATCAACTATGCCATTTTTACATTTATGTTTGTTTTTTAATAATGGCTATATTCACTCTCCTTTTAGCCAAAATATTCTATTTATTTTAAATAGATGACTTATTATATGATTGCTGAATTATGTTTTTATTTTTCCCTGGAATCTAATAAAACACTCTTAATCAATTTCCAATTATCACTCACATTTTTGTTTAAACATTTCTTCCTATTTAGTTTTACTAATTGTTTTCCGATTTGGGAAATTGGCCCTCTAAAAGTATCTAGTATCACTATTATGGGTTGGAGTATGTTCTGTTTGCACATAAGAAATGAAACTAGGTCATGATTAAGGCTATGATTGAGTCATGGGTATTTTTAGTAAAAGTCATAGACTGGTCACATGCAATAAACAAAAATTCACGGCCCATGACCTGTCCATGACTTTTACTAAAAATGCCTGTGTTTAAATGGGAGGAGGCACGGGGGGGCTTCTGCTGGAGGAAGTCAGGGGAGCAATGCTGGGGGGAGGTTGCCTGGGGCCAGCAGCTCCAGCTACCAGGGCCCACAGGCTGCAGCTGCTCCAGTTGTCTGGCTGGGGACTGCTGCCTGGAGCCATGGATGCTCTGGCCAGCTGGCCGGGAACCGCTGCCCCGCCTTCCCCCTTTATTTTCCGAATGTTTTGTCCACTCTTCTGAATGTCACAAGCTCTAAATTCTCACACAAAACATAAGAAAACATTAATTCCGTTGCAGAGAGAATCTAGAGAAATAGTGAGCATGTATCTTCTTAGCTGATACCTTTTTAAACAATGTTTCAGTACATTAAGTTGTTAGGGTGCTTTCTTTCATATTAGTCTGGACAGAACATTACTTTGTGGGATTTTAATGAGTCTGGGATTTTAGTGTGACCAATTATTGAGATTTGGCATCAGCATGCTATACAGGACCAGCTCCACATTCTGAAAACTGCCAAAATTTGGGGTGTTTGGATGTGTGGGGTTTGTTTGAGCCAACATTTGATGAAGACTTGGTATTTTCTACAATAACATTCCCAGCTGGAGGTAATCAAATACCAGCATGAATAATCCACAGTATACACTAAGTCAGAGTGATTTACAGGGTAAAAGGCCTGAAAAATTAGGCTTTCAGTTTTTGCACTGAGCTAAAGGAGAAGCTCCTGTAGTTGACACCAAGAAACACTTGTCTCTTTTGAACTCAGCTCCTCATAAAATGATAAGGTATAAAAACAAGGATGAATCTTTCAGGAAGATTTTAGTGCATGGGAGGGAGTTATGTCTGTAACTAAACAGTTCAGGATTCCAGTGTGACCCTGATAAAATGTCATGAAAATAATTAATGGTGTAATGTCTTTTAAAATTAAACTTTCAATCATGTTTAATTCCTGTGTAATCCTGGTATTTAGACATGAATGTGTGAAATTCTCTTTAGAAATACAAATGCAGATTTTCATTACAAATTCTTACTACGTATAGTTTATAGGCCATCAAAATCCGTGCACTATGTGTTTCTTTATTTACATGAAAATTGACCACCACGCTTAGACTATTTAAGTATCACTGAATCTCCGTTCTATTAGCTGGAATTCTTCATGACGACCTTCCTTCTAATAACCTCTAACTGTGACATATTCTGAGGGCATGTCTACACTTGCCATTTAAAGTAGAAAAAGTCCCTTTTTTGCGCAAAAACCTACACTTGCCAATGACTTTTTGAGGTGAAACTCAGAAGTTTCACCGGAAAAAGAAAACCACCTCCATGAGAGGGGTACAGCTCTTACCAGTGACGCTTTTGCAGTGATGTGCAAGTGTAGACACGTTTTTCCTGTTTACACAGCTTTTAGCCTCCTGAAGATATCCCACAGTGCCTCAGTGACCACTCTGGCCCACAGCTCTGCTGCTCTGATGCCAGGTAAACTGACATCCACCTCTCCCCCTGTAATAGGGTGACCAGATGTCCCGATTTTTATAGGGACAGTCCCGATTTTTGGGTCTTTTTCTTATATAGGCTCCTATTACCCCCCACCCCCTGTCCCGATTTTTCACATTTGCTGTCTGGTCACCCTACCCTGTAAAGCTCCGGGAACTTTGAAACTCCCCTTCCTGTTTTCTTGGCAAGTGCTCACTTATCTGGCCAGGTGACAATGCCTGCTCCACAGAGCAATCAATCCCCTGCCTGGAGATATGCTGAGCTAGTGGAGCTGATCAGTGTTTGGGGAGAGGAGGCTGTGCAGGGATCCAGGATGCCCTGCGATCACCCCCCATTCCCACAAGACCCATCATCAAAATGGAGAGAGGTGCACTGTGAGATAGCTGCCCTCAGTTTGCTGCTCTCATCCTCTATGGAAGTGCTGCAAATGTAAACACTTTCTGATGCCTGTGGAAGTAAGTGAGTACGCAAACCAGCGCTTTTCTTTCACTGGTTCACTATCACTGTTGAAACTGACAGCATAAAAACTCTGCAAGTGTAGACATAGCCCAAGTCTTTTGTTGGCAAAGAGCTTAATGAAACTTTGAGTTCAGCAAGAAACATGTAACTTAACACCTGACATCAGCTCAGATCTTTAGGTTTCAAAGTTCTCACCATCAAGCATACATTCAGTACTTTAACTTGAAGGCTAAGATTCAGACTCTTCAACATCAAAGGCAATACTTCAGAGAGCTTTTATTTTGTCACATATGCTCTGGCTGACACAGCTAGAACAAAGGCTTTTCTAGCTCACCTGACTTTGTTTGAATACTGCAATTCAGTAACAACAATCTTCCTCTCTATGCCACCCCAACTCTCCTATTTAGTTTGGCTTTTGCTATTTCTTATGTTCACACAGAGAAGTTAGATAATAACATACTATACTCTGGCTGAAAGGTTGCAACATAACACTGCTTTATTGCTTACAATTCAGAGTGATAACACACAAGACCCCCAAAACATAGAGACACAGAAATCAGGCTGTTCCCTAAATCAGAGAGGCATAATTTACTCTACCTTATTGTAGGCGGTCAGTCTGCCAAATGACTGCTGCTTACACAGTTCCCTACAAAGACCCCCTGACTGCAAGCAGGACCAGGAAAAAACCCTGAGAATTTAAAGTTGTAGATCATAAATTATAATACAGTTTTCAACACAATTAACTATTCCGTGCCCATTTCCATTTATGATCTGTCATTAAATAACTTGTCTGACTCTCCCATTGTTTGTTCTGCCAATAATTTCCCGCAACTATAAAAATGTAAATTTAATTTAAAAAAATCTACAAAAATGCTTAAAAATATTATCAGTAAAAAATCATTAAAAAAAATTCTGCCAAGCCTAACTAAAGTCTTGATGAAATTGTAGGCCTATTAAAGCATTGTGCTTGTTGAAGCAATTGTCTGCATTCTTCACTCACGTAAGTATGTTTCCTCCCTCTGACATACACTGCTGTTTTTACACTAAATAACATCTTAGCATATGAACAGAGCAGAATTTTAACATAAAGAGATGTTCAGAGCCACAGTCTGACTTTAGAGATACATGTGCATCACATTCACTGACTTCAATGAGAGCCGTGTATGTATCCAAAGCCAGAATATAATCCTTTTTTTTTTTTTTTTAGATCTGAATATATTATTCAGACTAGCCATCGCTTATTGAGAGAGCTCTGTACTGGGTGATGAATCTCCAATTGGATATTTTAAGCCCTAAAAATTGATAGGGAAATATCCTAAACACTAGTCTAACCCAGCATGATTGTACAAGGGCAGTAGGAAGATTCTATAGGGTCTTCCCCCTACACATTTTCTTAGCCTGCCATGATCTCAGTGAAAAGTGCAGGCCACATTAGGATAATGCCAAAACTGGTCACCTCTGCCAGAGGAGTGTGTCATACAATGGCCCTTGGTTTCCCCATCCTCTCTTGCCTCCAATCCCCACATGCAAAACAGGGCTGAAGCTAAGCTCCTAAATTCTGGAGGAATGGAGTTCTGATCTATGTTGAATACCAGGTGAGAGGACTCAACTAATGGAGTTGGTTCAGCTGGTTCTAGGGGCAGCACTGTAAACCTCTCCCTATTCCTAGTCCCCCTCCTCTTTGCCAGGACCCATTTGGTTCTCCCCTCCTCAGCACCTTGCTCTGTCCTGGATACTGAAACTCTACTTCGTGTCAGGATATCAGTTGTACAGGACACCTAAGTTTTGCAGGAGTAAAGTTCTCATGTAGCTGAACCCCTGTTTACTGAAAAGTTTTAGATGACCCCGGACATGATCAGATAAACAGGGTTCACCTGTACCAGCCTTGAAACAGAGCAACTGTGCAAGCTTCTCTGTGGTATGGTAGTTGCACTAACTGCTCTAGAAGCTGGGAAGCCACAGTCCAAGTCCCAACTCTGCCAATATCTCATTGCATGTCCAAGCTTCTTAATCACTTTATGCATCGGTTACACCAACTTTGGTAAAGCATTTGAAGTTCTTTAGATGAAACACTATCAAAACTGAAAATATTATAATAAAAACTTCTTAAGTAGATGAGAATATATAGTGGGAGAAGCTGCAGCAGGAAGCTACATTACAAGGAAACATCTTAGACTGCACCTTGATTAAATAACTTGCCTGTCATTAGTAAAAGAGATACCTCTTTGTGTTTTGTACTGAATGCTTCTGGTACAGGTCAAATATGATTTTCTTTAGGACATTATTTTCTGTCACTGAACAGAACATTGCTGCTTGAGAAAATCCATTTCCCTGCTGTGTATCTATTTCTATTTCCACAAATAAAAAGAACATTTCTTATCCTGGTTAAATGTTCTTACTACAAGATTACATGTTCTTAACAGCATGTACTGCATGTTATTGATTGATCAAGAACTATGCCTATCTTCTACTGTGGGAGTCATTTTTTTAAAAACCAGAATTTCTCTCTGGTTAAAAGCATACAGTGCAGGTTTTTGACTGTATTTTCCACCTCCTTGTTTCCTTATTTCTGCTGTTTAACAAGAAAAAGGTTGAGATGCTGTTTCTCATTTATCTTGTTATTAGGCTGCCCCCCATGTGCAAGCTACACAAACAGCATTTTTCTCCAGAGAATGGAATTTAATAGGCAAAAAGTACACAGTGCCCCTGCTGAGCCCCACACACATAGAATGGCTTGTGTTTAGACAATATCACTCTTAACAATTAGCACTTTGACAATTAGCCAAGAGCAGGGTGCAGGCCCCCTGCAGCAGCTGATGCAGAACTTTCAATTAAATCTTTCTATTTCCCACAGCCCAGCGATGAATTAGTTATTCACTCTAAGAATGCTGGTGGTGGCAGTGATAGAAACAAAGATATGGATTAGATTTTAGTAATGAAATGCTTAGTCTGAAAGGGAAAACTATCGGGGAACAACAAAACAGGACAGCCCACAAACTTCTTGGGATGCAGGTCTGGCTCTAAGGTATAGGTTGCCCTGGGCAAATTAGAAAATACTGGGTTTGATTTATAAACCACCTTACATCTACTCAGGGCTAGTTGCGGGCCTTTAGAGTACTGTGCTCTTGCAAGTCCAAGTTTCTATATACATATATGGTGTTGTGTACACAACGTAGGTGCACATTTTCTGACTGAAAAGAGGCCTTGTATATATATGTTCCTCTAAGACCTTGCTGCCAAACACACACTAAACATTTCCTGCTATTATGGTCCCTTAGACCAGGGGTTCTCAAACTGGGGGTCAGGACCCTTCAGCAGGTCACGAGGTTATTACATGGGGGGGTTGCGAGCTGTCAGCCTCCACTCCAAACCCCGTTTTGCCTCCATCATTTATAATGGTGTTAAATATCTAAAAACGTTTTTTTAATTTAGAAGGGAGGTCGCACACAGAGGATTGCTATGTGAAAGGGGTCACCAGTACAAAAGTTTGAGAACCACTGCCTTAGGCAGAACTAGGCTGATGTTTGCTGACAAGGCCTTTGCTCATTTTAATCCTAAAGACATAAATGGTTAGTAAGTACAAGAGCACCTTTGAATATTTTTGAAGACCACCTAGCACAATGGGCTCCTGGTCCGTAGCTCAGGCTCCTAGGTGCTTTGGTAATACAAATAATGACATAATAATAATTGTTTATTTCAGAGACGGTCAGGTACATGTATTATAGGGGGTATTACTGCATAATCTCTTTTTTTTTTCTTCACAAATGCAAGAGTGATGGAGCCCTTAGGTAAAACTAAGTAGGAATGGCCAATCCAATCAGGGTCCATCTGAGTTCGCTCCCTTTGTCATAGGATTTCACTCAGCACTACTGGCAGCTATTTCACTATGTCTGTGCTTATGAGAGGCAGCATCACATGTTAGCGCTGGGTGGAAAAGGAAAAAAACTCTTGAAAAAAATCCTCAGAACTTGTGAAGAATGTCACAAAATGCATATGAAAGTGTCATTTAAAGGTGATTTTTGAAAGACTGGGAGAAGTTTGAGGTGGGGGAGGCTGTGTGTAGTGAAAGGCACTCCTGCCAAAAGACACTCAAGGTGAATAGCATTTAAAGGGGGGAAAAGGAGAAAATAAAGATAAATAGTTTAGCATTCTGAGTGAGGGAATTATTGGATATTTTTGTTTCTTTGTTTTCTGTGTAGCTTGAGACTTCTGGGTGTGCTGGGTGTTGACCGATTCTTTTCCGCTACCCAGAATGCACAGGTTCACAAACAGACTCTTGACCTGAAGAAGTATGTCGTTTATTTGTTGCTTCAGTGAGTGATCAGTCCACTGAAACAGGGCACAGCACAGGGTTAAACACAAGCACACACCTACATTCAGGTGTGTGCCTTAAATACAGTATTACGAAGTTATTCACTATATATTGTATAAACACTTTTCTGCCTAACACCAAGATTAGCTTGCTAACTCAGTTGTTTACCTGATCAGGTTGCAGACCCAGTTCACCTGCGTGTTCTCTTTCCTTGCCAGAGAAACAGACATCTTTTCACATGTTCCAAACACAAAATATACATTCTACATATCACATCCTGCACCGGGCTGTTCTGATTGCAACAAACCTGAATATTACAACAAGGAGCCCATTTGCAAACAGTTTGTATTCAACCTTCCACATTTTCCATGTATGGTGGTTGGAATTTTTAATTTCAGATGACATTTTACAACAATTAGATGATTCCGGCAGTTTAGCTGGTCTCGAGTGAACACAGAAAATGAGTAGGGGAGGGGAGAGCATAAGTCTACTCTAGATAGTCCCATGAATATATTTTTGACCATTCGCATCACATTCATGTATCTCATAAAGGGAAATTATTGAGAAGCATTCAATGAAAGGTCAGAGTATATGCAAGGAAGGAAGGTCTTACTGTTAAGGCACTGGAATAGAACTTGATCCTTGTGTGCACCTGGGCACGTCACTCACCTTTCTCTGGCGCTCAGTCCTGTATCTGTAAAATGAGCATAAAACTTCCTTGCAACCACTCTTTGTCTGTTGTGTCTATTTGGCCTCTAAGCTCCTCAGGGAGGGACCGATTTTTACAATGCATTTGTACGGTACTTAGCATAATGGAACCCCAATATCTGTAAGAGTCTCTAGGCATCATCACTGGAATCCAATTAAATAATAATAAATGCATCCTCTTTTCTCTTATGAACCTCTTCTCTTTTAATAAAGATTGATTTTACTCATCATTTTCATTCAGGCAACCACACATTAGTGGGCTCACTCATTTTATCCCCCCGAGTTTACCATCCCAACTTTCATGCCTGTCTGTCTCCTGGTCCTATACTGAGAAAACTTGCCTTCAGATTGAAAAGAACATTTTCAGTGCCATTGTGAAGTCAGACAGAGTGACAGAAGTGTCCCCTAGCACCGGAGGGTCATTTACTGAACTACACAAATCAAAGGTGAAAAATGTGAGGCATGCCAAAAGCATACTTGCTCTCTTAGCTGGAGATGCAGAATGGCTGCTTTCCTCTTAAAAGCGCGCAGGGAAGTGACTCTGTCCATGCAGAATCCAAGAACCATATTTGGAAAAAATCTCACATTGTAATTTATATAACTAAAAAAAACCCCGTGCACTTCATTACTTAAAACATTTGTTTTTGATTAAGAATACAATCATAAAAATGTAATTAATCTTCATCTAGCTTTCTTGAAATGCTTCAACCTCATCATTAGCAAAAGAATTGCAAAGTAAAATGGGAAACAGCAGGTGGCATTTTAGAGCACAATTTTAATACAATCTTGCATATATACAGTCGTGCTATAGTGAAATGGTAATCATGGGCCACTTAGCAGGACAAAGCAATAACTTATTCCCTGTTTTCTATGCTAGCTTGGCTAACTCAACAAGGCACTTACCTCAGCTACCAGAAAGAACCATGCTATCAGTATAGCTTTGTCATTTCAATTTTTCATACAGTGTGTGTGTGTTCTGTATCTCAGTACAGTCTAATCTCCCCAGTCTCCTGCCATATACATTAGTTTGTAGCAAATCCCTGTATATCAAATATGTCAAACATAATGAAAAAAGAAAAAAAAAACACTAAAGAGAAAATTGGCCACAGACTCTCTTAACGGTTTCCATTCTCCCAGGCTTTGTAGGCTCTTTTGGTTCACCAACCAAACCCAAGTAAACGCTAGTGGTAAGAATTCTCCTCTGTCAGTTATTGTTATTCTGTCCTACTTTAAGCTGTTCTATCTTGCTGGGATAAAAAGACCAAGGGTTGTTGTTCAGATAAAAAAAAAATCAAACAAAAATCAGGACGTGCCAAATAGACTAGTCAAATAATAAGAAGCAGCAATAGTTGTTGCTGCATTTGTTCCATTTCAAAATGCTTTATAGCATATTGGTAGCTTGGGGAATTTCTCTTCCCACCAGAAGACAGCAGGACAGCCTAGGCAAAAATCAATCTCTCTCTGAATTGGTGAAGAAATATGTAAATACTATGAAAGGTCTATGTATTCAAGAAGAGATCTCTAGCTACCTAGGTGTGGTTATACTGTTGAGAGAGAACTGGATTTGACATAATCCGCAGCCATCTTCTGCATTTAACCCCCCACTTAAACTGGAAGCGAGGACACCACAGAGTCAGGAGAAAAATCTGGCCTTGCTTAGGCAGACAAAAACAGCTGCAAGCCGCAGTTTTACTGACTGGAATAGATAAAGTGAAAGGACAGATTCATGAGAAGGAGGGGAAATGTGGAAAACTGACCTTGATTCTGGTTGTCTGTGTTTATACGTTTTTTTTTTTTTTTGCTGAAGCCGCTTTCCTGATAAGGAGGATAATGAATTGTTATTGGCTGTTGCTAGGGAAATTGTTAGCCTATTAGGGGCTATTATGAGTTATGTGCTTTGTTCAGAGAAATTCTATAATGAGTTTAATTAGAAAGTGTGCTTTGGAGCAGTCCCAGGGAACTTTTCTTTGGGCAAGGAACTGACACCTATACTCCCCAGCAGCTCGACGGAAGGAGGGCCTCTAGGAAGCCTGGCTGTTGATCACTCTAACCATTTCAGACTTTGGGTAAATATAAATATTTGGGATGCTCTGAATCTACTGTTACAGAATATATGTGTGTGTGTGCTTGAGATCTAATAAAAGAGGTGTTTTTATGTAAAAGCCCTTGCGTTTGTACCCATAATTTATCAGACAAAGGAGCTGTGTCCCTATTGATTTATTCCTGACACCGCATGGAGAGAAACAGTTAAGTTCCCACTGCTTTGGATCCAGAAAACACCAGGTAACAATGCAATGTCCAGCACCATGGCATGTGAGCGTCTAAAAATGGCTTTGTTTCACTAAAACTCTGAAGAATACCCTTAACATCAAGCATGAGCTTCTGTCCATCCCTATTCAGGAAAGCATTTAAGCACATGCATTACTTTAAGCACATGCCTAAGTCCCATTATAGTTCTAAAGGTCCACCTCTACTTAAGAGGGGTCATTAAAGTTAAAATTGTAAACATATTCATTAATTTAAAGCAACATTGTTAGATCATTGATTGTAGTTAACCAAGAAATTCCCTAAAAACCCTAACTGTGAACCTGAATTCCCCTTCTCTGTCTCTATGTAGGGATATTGCTATTTTATAAGTATTGTAACAATTTTAGAACCTGGTTACGCCATTAACATTAAATGAAAATATAACATTCTATACACATCCCTCAGTAAATTTCAGTGATTGCTGTACTCTGCCATCTGGCGATTCAGATTTGAAATCTCCCTTCCAATCTCTATTGAAATTTGGATTAGAGGTTTGGATTAGAGCTTCCAATTTTGACCTCTGACTAGTTCTAATATGAAGGTAAAAAATGTGTAGTTTGGCCAAAGTCATCAGTTCGTAACAAAACTTCAAATTATATCAGGCTTTCCTGAGAACTACTTTAAATGCAGTGCAAAAATGAGCCTAAATAATTCTAAAAGTACAATACAAATATTGATAATGAGAAATTACCACCAAATGATTGGATCTGGCACACACTACATGTGATTCACCCTACCTGTTCTCTTTAGATGTGTTTCAAGTAATTCTAATGATAAGAGATTTATTAGGCACTTATTATTTTCTGGGGTTTTTTTACTGTGTGTGTGTGAGTGAGAGAGAGAGAGATGTACTGTAAATTGTTTTATTAAAACTTGTGGCATATTTACTTCATCAGCAACATACTCTGTTTATTCTTCCAATCCTAGTCTGTTTTAAATATGACTATGACTACTGAACTGATTCATTGCCTGATGCATGTGCCATCTGGTATCTGTGCATGAAGAAAAGACATACACGTTTAGGGACACACACTGTCCTACATCCACGTGTACAATTCCCACTGACCTCCATCACAGTCTTGCAGTGGATCCAGGGCAGTTATAAGTCTTGGGAGTCATTACCCCATACAGATATGTGGAGTGAAAATACATTCACAAAACAGTGTAATTTTAAGCCCTATAGAAGTTGGATTTTGTTCTCTATAAAAGATGATGATAAAAAGTACAATATTAGATCAAGTTTGTACAACTACCAACTGAAGACGGTGCCCCCTCTTTTGGACCACAGTGGATGCTTCGTGTATTTGAAATGGCTGCAAGGGGCTCATGGATTTTAACTGGGCTGAAATAGTTTGGATAGAAAGCTCTTTTGTGCCACCTTGTCTAGGAAATCTGCAAATAATTTTTGAAACTCTTCCCCTTCTACAGAAATAAAAACTACATATGATGAGCAAGAAATAGATGACCTAACCAACTAAAAAGCATGCTCTCTGGCTCTTGCCTGTGCACTTGGGCTGGCTAAGTAATAGAGAAACTGCCTACTTGCAGTGATTTGTTTTTTGTAATGTTGAAACGTCTTCAGCTCAGAGTCTGTATGAGAAGGAAGTTGAGTTTAATTCACTGCAGTTAGTTATTGTTCAGGATAATTGCTACAGTGGAATAGTACCTTTGGGATGCGTGTGTGGAGATAGCTGTCTGATCCTCTCTAGGAATGCAACTTCCCATCTTATACATCTTATACATTACAGTAAGAGGAGTAAAAAGCTCTTAAAAGTCCAGATCCATGAAATCTTAATTGTAAAAGAATCATTCTGAATGAAAGCAACAACCAAACATTGTTAAGCAAGATCTCCACTACAGTTGTGGTCAATACTCATTGCATTGCAGTATTTTCTGTTTTTATTTGAAAAGATCAAGGGACAATTTTCCCTAATGACTACATCCTTGAACCCTGCAAACTCAGTATTCCATTAGGCAGTGGAGCTTTCAGCACTGAACATTATCCTGGCACTGTCTCTATGTTGGCCAAAGGAACCTACACTTTGGTACCTGTTGTTTAGCTGGAAGCAAATGGTTCCCCAAGACAAGCCTCCCTGTTTATTTGAGAAAAAAAAAAGTATGGCCTGGACTTCCCTTTGACCCCACTTAGCAGCTGCTCTTGAGATACTATTAACAGCTTTCTGTGCTTCAAATGTAATGTAGGTGCATTAGTAACAACTGGGCGAGCGTGGAGGGACTCAGTGGGTAATCTAACATCCCCTTTTTATAGCAGTATAGGCATCCATTTTATGTGACTGTGTGAGAGCAGAACATCCCAGTGTGAAGGCTACTGAGCTGACTGAAGAAAACAAATCAGCCTGTGAAAGAGAGAGGAATTTCGAGAGAAATACTGGCCATGGCCACTAATGCCCTGGTATAGCTGGAGGAAGAACTAAGTTAGAGGCCCGTGAAGCAGCAGATGCAAAGGCATTAGGTAGATTTGGAAAGGTACTAAAGGAGGACAGGAGGTACATCAGAGATCGTCATGTAAAAGACTATGCAGGGTTGGCAGGTGTGTATGCAAAATGGACTCATCTTTTCAAGTCAGAAACCTCAACTCACGGCAGAATTCAGGAAACATTTTGGGACTACCTCTTCTCATTCCAAGCTCCCCTTTCTGCATTAACATACTAGAGGTGCTACAAATCTATCTATCCAGTATTTATACACTGTTTATCCTGCCAACAAACTCAGACAAACAGGATTTCTGTCAAGCACACAATATAAACAGAATAGACAAGATGGTCTAAGACCTCACCACCTTCAGAGCTCCGTGCAAAACTAATTCCTTTGACTTACACCTTATTGCCCCCCTCAATAAGTTCTTTCCCCTTTCACATAGACACACACAAACAGACTAATTCCAAACAACCTGATAAACTACTCAAGCCACTTCTCTTACAGGCTGGAAAGAAAGAAAGACAGAGAGAGATTGTTACTTCTATTTCTGCTTTTAATACCTGGGAGGTGCTTATATAGTAGACTGATGGAGACCACATAAGTAGATAGACGGCTGGATGCCTGGGGAGAATTTGGGATGGAAATCAAAGAAACCCAGAGAGGAGTGGAGTAAAAATGGGTTATTTGAAAAGCCAGGAGGGAAATGAAAGCAGATGATTTTTTTCAAAGGCAATAAGCCCATTAGTTTGAACTTGTCATCAGGATAAACAGTTTGCCACAGTGGCAGCGTGTGCATGGAGAAAACAGAGAGTTGGAATGAAGCAGCAAGTGTTTTCTTGTATCTTAGTTCCCTGCCTCAGGGAGAAGAGAACCCGTTTGGAACACACATTTTCCTACAAAGAAAGCAGACTCTGGAATTTCCACCAAACCTCTTCAGTCTTAAAGTAACTATTGCTTAATGCATATCTCATAAAAGCAATGTTATTTCTCAAATAAATGGAAGCACCTTTCATTCCAGTTCTGTCAGCCTCCATTCATTTGCACACACTTTTAGAATGGTTAGTCTAAGACAGAGCAAGGTATAGGTGTTCATCTGCTTGCCTAATAGTAGCTTCACTGATACTATGATTTTTATTTCTTTTGACATACATATTCTTTCACAGCACGTAGAGACATGAAACAGAGCTCCTACCTTCCATCAGCTAGATTCCCCATCATTGCACTATTTCTATACAGCTCTGTACACTACAAATCTTCTAATGTGAGATTAGCTTTGAAAATATTCATGACCACAAAGATAAGGATATCCTGGTGCCTTTCCGTTTTCTATAGAAATGCAATGGCTTAAATGCAAAAAATGTTTTAAGGAAAAATGCATCATTCTATGATATACTCACACAGCAGTGTCTTTTCATACAAAACAGTTTCTCAGCATGGATAGAGCATGACTTAGCAGTCATCATGAAATAGCCACTTCTTTTTAGGAAGAAAGAGCAATAGTGACATCTAGTGCAGTAGTGCTGCATGGCAAGGTTTGGAATTTTCTTCCAGGTTTTTATTTATTCGATTGCGAAGGCAAAAGTTAGGGCAGGGAACTTGTCAAGATCCAAACTGCACCAGCAGTGCAGATTAAAGGATCTGATCCAGAATTAAACTGCTAAGTGGTACATTGGGAAATTATCCCAGATTTTAAAATCTCTCCTCTTCCATTAGAAGAATGAACTGTCTATTTTTTAAAAAAATGTTATTTTATGCCTGAATATGTCATGATTTCCTAACAATGGTGCAAAGACTAAAAAGAGTCATAGATTCTGAGGCCAGAAGGGACCTTTGTGATCATCTAGTCCGACCTCCTGTATAACACAGGTCAGAGAACTTCCCCAAAAGATGCTGAGATCTCTCACTGGATAGCCTTCAATTCCACAAGTGATAACTGCAAAGCTTCCAGTGAACTGTTAAGCCTAGTGGGATGGTCTTATTGAAGATGGCCCTTTCTGAAAGATATCTTTGTAATAAAAAGGAGTTGGTCTAAACCAAAACTTCATTAACAGTTGGAACAAAAGTATCAAATTTCTCCAAGTTTTTTACGAGCAAGGGAAGGTGCAAAGGGCAGAGAGAGATAAGACTATAGCAACAAAGGGTATGTCTGCACTACCCCTGTTACAGCATGGCCGTGGCCGCTCTGACATGGGCAGCATAGTCATGCTTTATCGCTGGGGGAGAGCTCTCCCAGAGATAAAAAAACCCCCGCTCCAAACGAGCGGTGGTAGCTTTATCAGATAAAGTGCTGTCTATACTGGCGCTTTTCAGCGCTAAAACTTTTGTCACTCAGGGGGGTGTTTTTTCACACCCTTGAACGACAAAAGTTTTAGCACTGAAAGTGGCAGTGTAGACACAGCCTAATCCACCCACATCATTTATTGGAGTGCTGTCTATCACCTACCACCTCTGAAGTAACCACAACTTACAGCCACCAAATTCTTTTGATGTGGTGTTTGTTACTTACGACTAGTCTACACTGGCAATGTTAAAGCGCTGCTGTGGCAGTGCTGTCACGGCAGCACTTTAACATAGTTTGTGTAGTTGCAGCAGAGGGGTGCAGCTACCAGCACTGGTGCACTGTTTACACTGGTGCTTTACAGCGCTGAAACTTGCTGCGCTTGGGGGGCTGGGTGTTTTTTCACACCCCAGAGCGAGAAAGTTGCATCGCTGTAAAGTGCCAGTGTAGACAAGCCCTAAGATGAAAGCAAATTCCAAACAATCCAGCTCACAGTGAATAATAGGGGACTAGTTGCTAACAAATAGAGGGAAGGAGGTAATGCTTGGGGACATACAGTCTTACAATCCACCAGGAAAATGACCATATACTAGACCTATGAGAAACAGCTGTGTGATGTGAAAGGCCATCACTAGTGCCTCACAGGTGTTGAAAGAGGGAGGGAGTGGTACCGCGGAAAATGAGGAAAGAATGGAAAGATTCTGAAGCTATGATTGTAAATTCATAAGAATGGGTGGCTGATAAGAGAAGTCTCAAGCCCAATAAGGGATATGAGGTTAATAAAACTCATGTCCACTGTTACAACATTAAACAGTTAAGTGTGCTCCAGGGTGTCATATCAGGTTATCACTGGTTTACTCCCGCTGTAACAAGCACCATCAAAAATCTTTCTCCTCCTTTTTCAGGGTCTTTAATAAGAGCTTAAAAAGAAATAATACTTTATCCAGCTAAAGGGAAAGGGAGCAGGGCATATTGGTAAAATGAAAAGCTTATTCAGAGCATTTGGAATTTAAGAGCCCTATCTTAAGCCCCTGTTTGATAGGTGTTCTTAAAATGCTTTTAATGATGGTATTCACTGTGGTTTTGGAAGCAAAGAGGATAAGTTAGTTTAGATCAGGAGTGGGCAAACTACGGCCCGCGGGCCAGAGCCGGCCCGTGAGCCGTTTTAAGCTGACCTCCGAGCTCTCGGGAGCAGGGTCTGGAGCTTGCCCCACTGCAGCACTCCAGACGGGGCGCTGGGTCAGGGGCTGCGACAAACAGCATGGCCCTGCTCCGGCTCCTACATGTTCCAATGGCCCCCTCTGGCGCTGCCTGCAGACGGGGCAGCTTGCAGAGCCGCCTGGCCACGCATTCACATAGGAGCCGAGGAAGGGACATGCCACTGCTTCTGGGAGACGCTTGAGGTAAGCGCCGCTTGGAGCCTGCACCCCTGAGCCTCTCACCATACCCCACCCCCCTGTCCCAGCCCTGATGCCCCTCCCACCCTCTGAACCCCTCGGTCCCAGCCTAGAGCACCCTCCTGTACCCCAAACCTCTCATGCCCAATCCCACCCCAGAGCCCGCACCCCCAACGAGAGCCCTCACCCTCTCCCGCACCCTAACCCCAATTTTGTGAGCATTCATGGCTCGCCATATAATTTCTATTCCCCGATGTGGCCCTCAGGCCAAAAAGTTTGCCTAGCCCTGGTTTAGATGATCTGGAACTCATGTGGTTGTTGAAGTCCGATCCTTTTTCCTTTAAGTCAAAACAAGACAAATACACACAAAAGGGAAGAGAGGAACAGCAAAGACAGAAAATGCTGTTTCTGCCTCTGGGGCTGACTTTAATTTTCACCCTCATTGCTGGAGAAACACAAGTCTTATCAGGCCCAGCGAACTGTGACTACCATTGGGGCTGTTTAAGGTATTCCTTTTAGCTGCCTCTCAGGTCACAGCGCTGTTGCAAAAAGTGGAGTTGTCTTAGCAGCTCAGCCAAAAGAGTCTTTTATTGGAC
This sequence comes from Terrapene triunguis, assembly GCF_002925995.2. Classification (NCBI taxonomy): domain Eukaryota; kingdom Metazoa; phylum Chordata; order Testudines; family Emydidae; genus Terrapene; species Terrapene triunguis. The sequence continues at coordinate 31,384,221 of NW_020664417.1, read as the reverse complement.
AGAAGGCAACAGAAAGACAGGAAAGATGAGAAGTAAGTGGGAAAGGAAAATGACATGAGGAGACCGGACGACAGCAGGAACCCAAGTCCACATCTTAGGTGTGTTCAGGATTTAGCTGAAGTCAGCAGAGATGGAGATGCCGTCTGCTTCTCTCTCTCTCCAGCCTGGTCCGCTCAGGGTGCATTTTAGGATCAGAATGATGAAGGTCCACCAGTGTCCTGGTAAATCCTGGGCATTCTGTGTGAAGCATAAAGAGAAAGAGAGCCAAGACATATAACATTCAGATTTTATTCCTTCCTTCACCTATACTAGTCTCTCTCATGAAACACTATCTGAAAGTAGGGTTCCCTAAGTACCTAGACATAATCATACTACAGCATTCCCTATGTAAGGCTATTTGTCATATCACTGGGCTCCCAGTAAATGCCAGCTCTTTCCAGTCCATCCCTCCCATTGTCCCCAGATAAGCAATGTCCACAAAGGGGCTGCAACCCCATCTCATTCAAATTAACCAAAAACAATCACCAAAATGTGATCTGTAACTCTAAATATTTTCTTCTGTTTCTAGAATCTTTCAATTCATTGTCATGCCAAACAGTGACTTCAATAGAAGCCTTGAAGATGCTATTTCAGAATTTTTTTTTAATTGAATCCAGTTTGTAATAGTTTTTGTATCTGTTTCTGACTTTCATAAACAATTCTATGCAACAGTTTGAGCTGGACTTTTGTTACCGTGGGCAACTTAGTGTACAGACCTCTGCACCACAGGGAGTAACTGGTTTCCCACTATAAACCCAAATTTTATCCCCCACCCTCATTGCCTCAAAAAACAAAAACAAAAAGACATGATTTCCACCTGAAATTTCTAATGTGGATTGTCTAGTCAGAGGAAAAGGAAGCTTAGAATCATAGAATATCAGGGTTGGAAGGGACCTCAGGAGGTCATCTAGTCCAACCCCCTGCTCAAAGCAGGACCAATTCCTAACTAAATCATCCCAGCCAGGGCTTTGTCAAGCCGGGCCTTAAAAACCTCCAAGGAAGGAGATTCCACCACCTCCCTAGGTAAAGCATTCCAGTGCTTCACCACCCTCCTAGTGAAATAGTGTTTCCTAATATCCAATCTAGACCTCCCCCACTGCAACTTGAGACCATTGCTCCTTGTTCTGTCATCTGCCATCACTGAGAACAGCCGAGCTCCATCCTCTTTGGAACCCCCCCTCACGTAGTTGAAAGCAGCTATCAAATCCCCCCTCATTCTTCTCTTCTGGAGACTAAACAATCCCAGTTCCCTCAGCCTCTCCTCATAAGTCATGTGCTCCAGACCCCTAATCATTTTTGTTGCCCTCCACTGGACTCTTTCCAATATTTCCACATCCTTCTTGTAGTGTGGGGCCCAAAACTGGACACAGTACTCCAGATGAGGCCTCACCAATGTCGCATAAAGGGGAACGATCACGTCCCTCGATCTGCTGGCAATGCCCCTACTTATACAGCCCAAAATGCCATTAACCTTCTTGGCAACAAGAGCACACTGGTGACTCATATCCAGCTTCTCGTCCATGTGACTCCTAGGTCCTTTTCTGCAGAACTGCTACCTAGCCATTCGGTCCCTAGTCTGTAGCAGTGCATAGGATTCTTCCGTCCTAAGTGCAGGACTCTGCACTTGTCCTTGTTGAACCTCATCAGGTTTCTTTTGGCCCAATCCTCCAATTTGTCTAGGTCCCTCTGTATCTGATCCCTACCCTCCAGCGTATCTACCACGCCTCCCAGTTTAGTGTCATCTGCAAACTTGCTGAGAGTGCAGTCCACACCATCCTCCAGATCATTAATAAAGATATTAAACAAAACCGGCCCCAGAACCGACCCTTGGGGCACTCCGCTTGAAACCGGCTGCCAACTAGACATGGAGCCATTGATCACTACCCGTTGAGCCCGACGATCTAGCCAGCTTTCTATCCACCTTATAGTCCATTCATCCAGCCCATACTTCTTTAACTTGGTGGCAAGAATACTGTGGGAGACCGTATCAAAAGCTTTGCTAAAGTCTAGGGTTCTACTAATTAAAGTTAGTAGAAATTGTATGACCTTAATGTCTAACACCCTCACAAAACATATGGGCTAGAAAACACTTCCTTACATCATGAGACACCTGAGAATCCTAGCTTCCTAGTGGTGTTTAACACACACCAATCCTGGAGGTTAACAAGAGTGTCTTTTCAAATGGTCAGTGACCCAGGGCCAGTGTGCTGCTCTTCTGGGGAGTGAATGGAGGAGGGAAGGTTATGCCTGTGCTCTAGCATTGCCAGGATTATGTATACTGGAGAGTGACTAGGGAGAAGGTGCATGAGTTGTGGCACTGAAAGGTTTAAATAAAGTGGAGACTGAATGGGGGGGTGGTGGAAGTGGTGTTCTGCTAATGAAAAGATGACACCTACTGGGAATGGGGAGGAGGAGAGGTGAGCCCTGCCTTTCCCTTACTCCCTCCAGAACCCCAACTGGCTAAAGAGAGACTCCCTAGGCTACATCCCAATCCCCTCCAGTGAAGCACTGCTACCAGTGGCTGCTACAACAACTTCCAGATCTACATGCACTAGTGCATTCTAGCCTCCAAACCACACTAGCACTGGGTGCCTGATAGGGAATTCTGTCGCCCCTTGGGTGAAACTTCTGTAAATGCTTTCCTGCTCCCCTAGCAGGGGCTGTAAAATTTCTTCTTTGCTGTTATTTGTACTACAGTTGTGCCTAGAGGCCCCAGCTGAGAGCAGGGCTCCATCGTACTAGATTCTGTAGTAAGAGACAATCCCTGTCCCAAATAGCTTAAGGGCTTGTCTACATTATAGATGCTACAGCGGCACAGCTATGGCATTACACTACAGCACTGTGGTGCAGACACTTGCTACAGTGACAAGGAGTTTTTCTGTCACTGTAGTAAATCCACCCCATTGAAGTGGAAGGTAGGGCGATGGAAGAAGTCTTCCGTTGACTTAGCAGTGTCTATACTTGGGGTTAGGTCAGCTTAACTATGTCTCCAAGCAGTGTGAATTTTTCACATCTTTGAGCAACATAACTAAGTTGATAGAAGTTTTAGATGCAGAGCAGACCTCAATCTAAATAGACAAGCCAAAAGGCATCGGAGGAAGCACTCTCCATTTTACAGATGTGGAATCGAGGTACAGAGAGATTAAGTCACTCGCCCAGGGTCCATTCAGGGAACCTGTAGCAGAGCAAGGAATTCAATATAGAACTTCTGACTTTTACACCTGGGCTACACTAGAAAATTAGGTCAATTTAAGTACATCAATCAGGGGCCTGAAAAATCCACACACTCCCATTAGCGGTGTAGTTAAACTGACCTAAATCCCTGTGTAGACAGCACTAGGTCGATGGAAGAATTCTTCCATCGACTTAGCTGCAGCCTCTCAGGGAGGTCAATTACCTATGTAGACAGACAAACTCCTCCCATAAATGTAAGTTGTGTCTACACTGTGTCTACTCTGTGGTTACAATGGCTGAAACCACAAGACAATGCTTACTCTTCTGCAGGCAGGGTCTGGGGGAAGGGAGAGTGTCCTGAAGACTCCACACTGCCTGTCCTTCCTGTTGGGATAGAGATGGAGTGTATGCTGGCAGGTAGGAGTGGGAACTCCAGCTAAGCTATCAGCTGTTGTGGTAGGAAGTGGGTTACCATGACTGGTAATTGAGGATGCAGCTGCAGAGAGAATACACTACTCTGATAAACTTTCAGTCTAGAGATGGAGATCTGTTTATATTTTTAATGTGGCCTCTGCAAAGAAAAGATCAAGAAATTGACGTTTTAAAGGAAATCTTAGATAAGCACTCACACCTAGAGGGTTTGGTGTCGAAGTTATAAGCTTCAACGGGAAATGGCAGAGCGTATGAAAGTTTAAAATTTTATGGCAAATAACTCTAAAAATCAGCTACCCAAAGGCACTAATTCTTATTGAGGAGAAAAGCAATGGAGGTTCTAGAAGAAGCCTATTTTGGGGGAACATAAAATAAATTACTTTCCAAAAAAGTTAGCTGATTGCAGTGGAAGTCAACGAATGGCTACGCAGGTGGTGTCGGAGAGAAGGCTTTGGATTTTTCGACCATGGGATGGTGTTCCAAGAAGGAGGAGTGCTAGGCAGAGACGGGCTCCACCTAACGAAGAGAGGGAAGAGCATCTTCACAAGCAGGCTGGCTAACCTAGTGAGGAGGGCTTTAAACTAGGTTCACCAGGGGAAGGAGACCAAAGCCCTGAGGTAAGTGGGGAAATGGGATCCTGGGAGGAAGCAAGAGCAGGAGAGCGCAAGACGGGAGGACTCCTGTCTCATACTGAGAAAGAGGGACGATCGATGAGTTATCTTAAGTGCCTACACACAAATGCAAGAAGCCTGGGAAACAAGCAGGGAGAATTGAAAGTCCTGGTACAGTCAGGGAACTATGATGCGATTGGAATAACAGAGACTTGGTGGGATAACTCACATGACTGGAGTACTGTCATGGATGGATATAAACTGTTCAGGAAGGACAGGCAGGGCAGAAAAGGTGGGGGAGTTGCATTGTATGTAAGAGGAGTATGACTGCTCAGAGCTCTGGTATGAAACTGCAGAAAAACCTGAGCATCTCTGGATAAAGTTAAGAAGTGTGAGCAACAAGGGTGATGTCGTGGTCGGAGTCTGCTATAGACCACCAGACCAGGGGGATGAGGTGGACGAGGCGTTCTTTCAGCAATTAACAGAAGTTGCTAGATCACAAGCCCTGGTTCTCATGGGAGACTTTAATCACCCTGATATCTGCTGGGAGAGCAATACAGCGGTGCACAGAAAATCCAGGAAGTTTTTGGAAAGTGTAGGGGACAATTTCCTGGTGCAAGTGCTGGAGGAACCAACTAGGGGCAGAGCTCTTCTAGACCTGCTGCTCACAAATAGGGAAGAATTAGTAGGGGAAGCAAAAGTGGATGGGAACCTGGGAGGCAGTGACCATGAGATGGTCGAGTTCAGGATCCTGACACAAGGAAGAAAGGAGAGCAGCAGAATACGGACCCTGGACTTCAGAAAAGCAGACTTTGACTCCCTCAGGGAACAGATGGGCAGGATCCCCTGGGAGAATAACATGAAGGGCAAAGGGGTCCAGGAGAGCTGGCTGTATTTTAAAGAATCCTTATTGTGGTTGCAGGAACAAACCATCCCGATGTGTAGAAAGAATAGTAAATATGGCAGGCGACCAGCTTGGCTTAACAGTGAAATCCTTGCTGACCTTAAACGCAAAAAAGAAGCTTACAAGAAGTGGAAGATTGGACAATTGACCAGGAAGGAGTATAAAAATATCGCTCAGGCATGCAAGAGTGAAATCAGGAAGGTCAAATCGCACTTGGAGTTGCAGCTAGCAAGAGATGTTAAGAGTAACAAGAAGGGTTTCTTCAGGTATGTTAGCAACAAGAAGAAAGTCAAGGAAAGTGTGGGCCCCTTACTGAATGAGGGAGGCAACCTAGTGACAGAGGATGTGGAAAAAGCTAATGTACTCAATGCTTTTTTTGCCTCTGTCTTCACAAACAAGGTCAGCTCCCAGACTGCTGGACTGGGCAGCACAGTATGGGGAGGAGGTGACCAGCCCTCCGTGGAGAAAGAAGTGGTTCGGGACTATTTAGAAAAACTGGATGAGCACAAATCCATGGGGACAGTTCTAGGTAGTCACCCTAGAACTGACAGAGCTAGAACCAATGCTGTGAACTAGCTGAAATTTTGTAGTCCCAGTATGCTATTAAGTATTTATCTATAATTCTAGAAGGAGGAGTGTTTTGCTTTGGTTTGGTTATTTCATTTCAAAAGTACAAGCTAGAAAAGAAAACGATCTGCTTTCAAAGTGAGGGTGCTGGCTAATTCATTACCTCCTTTTTTCATCTGGTATTTTTATAAATTGAGATTGACAGTGTAAAACTTTTTAGACGTGTCACAGACCTTCCTCGTTCACCCTTAGCTATGAGGTGACTCCCTCTCCCAGCAAAGTCTGAGAGGTTGTCCAAATCCCAGGCTGTTGCTGTTGTCATTGCAAGCAGGTCCTGTCTCCATGTTCAACATGCACTACAACTGCCACTATGACAAGTGTCACATAGCATTCAGGAACAAAAATACTGATAATAATAATAATTTATTATTATTATTATTATCTGTCACTGATGCTTTAAGGGTCAATGTTTTGTGACATGCCAGGACAGAGAAGCACTTTGGCAAACCACATATCCTTGCAGAGGCAACACAGTTGTTTAAACACTGCTCATTTGCTGCCACCCAACAGACTTTGAAAGGGGAAAGGATGAATTGAAAGCTTTGTAGGTGTGTGAGAAGTGGGGATGGAAAAGAGTAAGACAGAACGGAGCAGACTGAAAGAGTAAGGGAGTGATATGACAAAGATAAGGAGAAAATAAGGATTGTGAGAAAATCAGGGAAGGGAGGAACATATACAAACCCGGTAAAGAAAGACAGGAAAAGAAGGGGAGAGAGGAAATGATCATTTAATATTACAGGGAAAATATACTGGAGAAAGAAGGAAGAAAAAGAAAACACCAAAATATACAGTAGAAGATAAGAAAATAGAATAAAATAATAGAAATGGAGGAGAGATACAAGGAGTGAAAAAGGAAGGGAGATGTGGTAAATCTCATTGTTTAATGCCAAAAAATATTACATTGAAATGTTCAGAAATGTTATATACCTATGGTGAGATGTTCACTCTGGCTCCAGTCCCTGTACACTGCTATGAAGGGCCAGAGAAGGGTAAGGAGGGCCCAAAAGCCCTGGTTGTGAGCAATAGAGGGTTCCCTGGCAAAGCAGAGACAGCTGAAAGGCGGCTTCCAAGGAACCCCTGACAAGCATGCCTGTGTCAAAGGGGAAATGTTGAGCTGAAAATAAAAGTGTAAAATGGCAATAAATAAAAACACATTAAAAGGGGACATATTTTGCAGGTCATGGAGGAAGGGAACCAGACTTTGACCTTGATGAATACTGATGGGTATATTAATGACAAGAATAATGCAGTGTAAAAGCATTTATGGTCAATGCTGTATTTCTCTTTCATGCTGCTTCTGCAATCTGTATGCTGCCAGAATAGGAGTGGCTGTGAAAATTTCTAAACATTCACCTTTGGGGCTGAAACTTTCCAGCCCAAATATGAGATTTTTTTAAATTAAAGTTTGAACAAAAACGTCCAGTCATTTTTTAAAGCAAGGTGTGTGAAGAACATGCTTGCCCCATATTATAACAGAAATATTTGTGATGTTTTTTGAAGTGCTTTAATGTCAACATGGTAGAAAGTTGAAATTGTGAACAGTGACTGGAAAGATTGGAAGTGTTTAATTTAGGGAGGAGATGAATTAATGGAAGACTGAAAGAAGTATACAAATAAATGAGAAGGTAAAACAGGAATGTCTACATTCTGTTTCATAATTCAAGAACAAGGAGATATTCAGGAGAATTAGCCTTGAAAAGTGCCATGTAAATAGGACTGAAAAAGCTAAATAAAGGGGTCATGTGACCATCTGATTTTTTTAATATTCTGACAAGTTTGTCACCCTAGTTATAACAATCTGTGCCCCAAGCAAAATTAAAAGCAGGCTCTGTTTGTTAACAGCACAACAAGTAGTAAATCATAGGACAGCAATAACAAACCCAGAGTATGTGTTTCCCTAAATTGTATGCAAGGTTCCATGCACACATGCTTGCCAGCTGGTCAATAACCTTTCTCCTCAACCAGAACCTTACTGCTTAATGGAATTCTAAATTAAATCCTCAGCATCCTCTCGCTGATTTCATCACAGCAGCCGCCTTTCACTGCTCGTGACTCATTAAATCTGCTCTCAGCAGGAAGCAAGGCAGGCTGACATAGAAACCTTTGCACAGGCCCCTCGATGTTTAACGAGTGTGAAGCTTTCACTTTTTTTCTTTTTATAATTGTTTAAAGCTTTCACTTTTAAATCCTGCTGTGCCTGAGATTGTGACAGTTTTTAAAATGTAGGTTCCCTTGTCGAGTGTGGCATGCGCTAATGGTTCAAGTTATCTACATGACTGCCTCACAGAATACATAACCTCCTCCCCTCCTTGAGACTTTTTTCAGTTTCCTTTGATGTCACTGCGATCCTACTTGCCAACCATGCTCACAATCTGGGCTCATATTTGACTAGACGCTTTCTTCCTCCCACTTCCAGGCTTCTGTCATATGCTGTTCTATTCTTCTGCTACTTCTGCCAGGTTGATGCCTTCATCTTCATCCCTGCCACCAACCCTTTACCCACATCTTGGACATCTCTTGCCACAACTACAACTTCCTTAATCTTTCTGGCTTACTCACATCTCATTTTAATTTCTCCAGTGTACAAGACACACAGACTTACGTAGCTAAATTCTTGATCCTACTCTTTCCAATAACTTCCCTTTCACTGTCTGCATCAAATTCAAGGGTCTCATTTTCTCCTTAAAGGCCCTGTGCATATCTGTCCCACCTCACAGCAAAAATGCAATGAAGACCCCACCTTCCCTCAGTTTTGGATGGGGGTTGCTTCACTTCCAGTACTGTCCAGGAACATGGGGGCATTGTGGGACTTTGTGCCCAATAATCACTTCTTTTTAAGTCTGTAACACTTTCATCACTCAGGTATTATACAGCAATTAACAGTGTTTCATGACATTCTGTATCAACAGTTCTACTATTTGTGGATTCTTAGCTGATAAACAGCTGAAAGGTGCCTTCCTGCTTAAGGGTGTGATGTAATATCAAACCCCACTGTATGCCAACATGATTTTATTTTCCTGAGTACCAAACATTACTCCAGAATAAGCCCATTTTGCCAGGGCAAACTGCTCAAGGCTATTGCACGCTAAAGTAGGCTATATCTGTGTTGACAAAGGCAATCTGGAGGTACTTTGAATACAAGAACTGCATGCAGTGCACTTCAGCAACTAGGGATGTGCTATCATTGCTTCCATTGTGAAACACATTTCTTGGGAACATAATACATTGTATGGGTAGTGTACCAGGATGGAACTTGGCATGAAAAATTTTGGGCTGGGTCTAAATTATTGTGCCAAATTTCAAAGAAACTATTTTGGCCCTTTTGAGTTAAACAGTAAAGACAATATATATCTAATACCTTCAGATGTCTGGTTCTTACATCCTCACTGTCTTTTTTTATTTAATGGCTATTTTTCAGGACATTAGCTTAGAATGAGGCGTTGCATCTCTGAATTAATGCAAGTTGTGTCATTTAAAAATGTACTTTACTCTGATTGTGTACCAATTTGATTTCTAATCAAATCTTATAAAGGCTTTTCTGCACAGACAATTCCTCTGATCTCTTTGATTCTCAGACACACAGGATCTTGGATTGGACAGCATATCACACTCTGCCTGCTACTCTGACCTGCCCATATATAGAATGTGGGGGAACACAGAATGTGCAATTGCATAGGGTAACATTTTGAAAAAATGCATAAGGGGCCTCGGAGGCTAAGCCTCACTGCAAGTATAGAGGATTTAGGCTCCTGAATCATGTAAGCATTTTTGAATTTTTTTACTCACAATACTTTGCAGGAAGGATTTGATGTGGCTGTGTATTTCAACAATTTACAGCTAGGAGTTTTTGGAAATTCCAAAATATTTACCTCTCCTCTTGTAACAAATGCATATCCCCCTAAAGCATTGTTGTGGTCACAGTGCTGCATGCTCTGGCCATCTGGAACTTTGGTATGGTTGTGGGGATAAAGCCTCAGACATTCTTGCTGAAGAAGCTTACCACTTACGCTAAAGGAAAAGCTCTGTTAGATGTATAAAGCAACAAAGAGTCCTGTGGCACCTTATAGACTGTCTGTTAGTCTATAAGGTGACACAGGACTCTTTGTCGCTTTTTACAGATCCAGACTAACACGGCTACCCCTCTGATGTTAGATGAATGAGGTTTATGAAACCTAGTCAAGCAGTTCTGATTCTAACCAGTAGAGGGCATTGTACATACGTACACCAACCAGCTCATTTACTACAGGTTACTGCATATCTCATGCAATTGTGCAGGTAGGGGATGATTTTAAAAGGTCCTAGATTCACAGGCATAATGCATATATTTATAATGATCCAGCCATAAGCTAAGTAGTTAGTGCAAGTCCCTATTTTACAAGTGTGCTTAAGTTTTCATTGCAGTCTAGCATTAAGAACAGAGACTGCTGAATTACAGTTATCAGTTGACCAAACCCCCCAAATTCAAAGCTGAAAAAATAAACCCTGAATGTATTTAATCTTTGATTAGACAAATACCTTAGTCAAACTAGTGCTAATCATGACACAGGGGGGAAAAATACGATACTTTCAGATAGCTTTGCACCAATGGAAAAACCAGGCCCTTGGTTTTAAGAGGTACTTAATTATCTGTAGAGCCATTCACAGTCATTATATATGAGGAAATTGTCTTGTCTGCTTTGGATATAAGCAAGGGTAAACTTCTCTATTTATGGCATTGTATTATATTTATTTAAGAGCTGTTTGCTTTTAGTTCTCATTTATAAATCAATCTAAAGTTCTGATCTGAGCATGGTCATGAATTTGAGTAAGCCTTGGGATAAGCAGTTGTTTGTGCCTGAAGAAGGAAGAGAAATTTTTGTTCCGAGTAAATGAAGATAGTTTGTTAAGGTAATGTAAAAGTACGTACATATAACAGTATGCATTCATTCAACCTTTGGGCTCCCCCACCCACCATTCCCTATCCTGCTTTTACCTGCAGACAGAGAAACCCTGCTCATTTATAATAATCCCATTCTCCAACATCAAAGAAGAAAATTCATTTAATTAACACTGAAGAGAAAAGGTGGTGGCGATGCAGAAACAGGATGAGAAAGAGAGACAACTTTCTCAACTTTTCAAAAGCAGTTTTTGAATTCTGGCTTACAATTTTACACATCTTGTAATCTGTTGTGCTTTGTGTGTAAAGCACAAAACATGGGACAAAAATTTTCACATGAAAAAACTTGGACATAAAAAATTGTGAGTACAATTTAAAGGCTGGTTTAAGGTCCTTTGCAAGATTGGGTGAGAAATGCATGTTCGGTTTACACAGACCACACACATAACAAGCTGTGGACACCTAGGACTTCACGGTTACCACGCATCCATTTGGAATTTCATAGCAACAGCAGGAATATAAGTCTGCACCTTCTGCTCCAACAGCACACGCTCCCACTACCATAACTAAACGAGAATCTTTATGTTGTAAGTAATATGATACACAACTCAGAAACTCTAATTTTATCCAGTAGAGGGCAGTAGTAAAAATGTACATTAGTCAATCGCTGCATAAATCGACAGTGTTTTGCCTTTGGATTGCAAATTATTTTGGAATTTTTCCTACTCTTTTTACTTTCCCTGCAACTAAGTTGCTGCATTTGAAGTGGCATTCGCACCATCAAAGAACACAGCTTTTAAAGGCCTTTATTATTTTTAAAGCAGTATTCATACCTTGACTTGGAGTGACTTCATTAAGGCCTTTTTGTGATCTTTAAGAGCTTAACTATGGCTTTGTCACAAGCAAGGGGCATGGTGTTGTTACACTGTCCCAGGAGAAGCTCAGGGAGGAGATTGTGATGTGGGACATCACAATTAGAGCTGGGTGAAATTTTTCATGCAAAACCTTTTTTCAGCGAAAAATACAGATTTGAATAGTTGAATAGTTTATTGAATTGTTTAGAGAAAAAAATCTGAAAAAAAATCATGTTTGAAATGAAATGCTTCAATCTCAAATAACTTTGATTGTAAATTCACTGCAGTTTTATACAAAAAAACCCCGTTAAAATCTCCCAAATGAAACATATTATTTTGTTCTGGGTCAAACACATTTTTTTCAACTTTTTCTGTTTGTGGAAGAATCAAAATCTTTGTTTCAGGTCAATCCAAAACTAATTACAAAAAATCAGTTTGGCCATCGAACTGAAAAATAAGTTATTTGCACAGCTCTAATTGCAGTGTTCCTCCATGTCTCCTGGCTGTTCCAGGGAGAGTATGAATGGCACAGGTACATACCCAATGCAGCATATAGTCCCTGAGGAGCTCTCACAGCTCTATCTGTGGACATGTAGGGTGAATGGAGCCATCTGTGAAAAAAGGAGGGAAATATGAACTTTGCTGAGACTCTCCTGCATTGCTATCTGTGATGTCAGTAGCTGGTATGGGGTGTCTTATGCCCCATTTTCACCATGCTTGTGGGTCACCATTTGGCTCTAAATATTAAAATAATAAAAATCCTTCTTTACGTTAATACTGCTAAAGCTGTATTAAAGTAACATGGAAACTAGTTGACAGTCTCTGATATTAGGCTTCCATATACTGTACCCTCAGAAAAGATGTCACTTTTTCAGCAAGATGGCTAGCAGCACGGGGAAATTCAGATTTGACACTTCAGCCAATGCTTACTTTTGAAATCTAATTATCAGGGGGCCACATTCCATTTTCAGTTATACCCAAGTACCTTTTGACTTCAGTGGGTTTGCACAGACCTAGCAAAGCCAACCTGGTTTCAGTATATTCAAAGGAGAAGAAGATCCTTTCATTGTGTGAACATTCAGAATCTGGTGCTGGGGGGAAATGGGGCTAGATTTCTCTTTCTGTATTGCAAATAAGTCATGCCTAAAAATTTGGGGGGGGGGAATTTCTGCCCTCCATGACTACAATGCAACTAAGTTGAAAGGAATTGGAATTTGGCCAGTGATACCAATTTTTAAATAAATACCAAGCGCCTTATCTAAATTTCATAATCTCCAGACATAAGAGCCTCCAACAATTTTAATATTTCCCTAATTACAATATGCAGTGTTGAAAATATTGCTACAAAACTCTTCAACTGAAATGGGGCCCAGAGAATTTTGGAATGGGGCTTAAACCATTTCAGATAATAAATCAACAACAATTCCCTTTTTAATTCTACCCATATGCTATGTGCTATGGCACCAGGTACTGTACTCAGCAAAAACAGCCAGGAGAACTATAAAGAAATTTTACCACTTTCAGTTCTTTCAGTCCCTTCTTACTACCTCAAATTTGGGCTGAGGGGAATTTTGGTGACCTCAAATCCCTAGTAATCTCAGCTAGAAACATTTGAAAGTGTTAATGAAATTTATGAGACTCAATTTTAATTAACTTAATTCAAAGGGACTGCTTGATTCCTTTTTCCCAATGCCCCTTCTCTCTCCACTACACCTGTGGGAGATGATCACTGTATTAGCGATTCTTAATCCAACTGGCTTTACCAACTGATCCCCAGTGTGTCTAGTGTAAAGCTGGCTGAGCCACTGCCCTAGCAACTTGCTCTGCTTTCCTGAAATACCCTTGATTAACTCCCCTTCCCCCGCAACCCATAGAAAACAATTAGGCATGAACAGCAGGGCATTCAGGCCACTTGGACATCATCCAGCACAGCTTCACATCTAGAACAGGAAAGAAGTCACCATATTAATTTGAAGACTAGCTATCTCAAAGATTATAACAAGATGCTTGTTTAGCTGAAGACTTCAAGAAAAATTGGAGGTTACAGAAATTGAAGGTGTGTGTGTGTATTTGGATTGGGTGAACTGTATTCTTTCATCACTGGGGAAGAAATGCATTCCAAAGTTATTTAAACACATTCAGCTTAAGCCTGAAGTGATTATTTATGTATTTGTAATAGCATTACACACCGGATTATGAGTTAAGTGGTTAACAGATGGGAGGACTGCAATTTCCAAGTTCTTTTGTTAAAAACATTTCAGCTATTCCTTCACCACTCACCAAAGTGGCATTTATATGTTAAAAGACCTTAGACCTGATCCTGCAGTCCTCACTCAGTTAAAAATCCCTGAGTTTATAAACCCGCATCGCGGCATGCCTACCTGTTTCACTGATGCATGAGTATAAATATCAAGCAGAAACATCTCAAAACTGCCTTCAAGTCTGATCACAAAGGTATTCATTCCACACATGAGCCCCAACCACCTCCTTGAAATGCCTGGCAAAGCTCTCATTGGCTCCCTATGGGAGCAAGAGGGAGCCCCAGTTCACTAACAAGGAAAAGTCCAAATTTCAATTAACATTTTTATGCTATTTGCAGACTAAGGCGAGCCTTTACTGAGGGATTTTTTTCTTAAACTTGAGTTATCTATGAGATCAAACCCTCATGCAGAGGTAATTGCCATGTTTTATGTTGTATTGTTTTAAACTCTTAACAAAATTGAAACTGGTGCTTCATGAAAGCAAATCTCAGTAAAGATGTTCTTTTTCTAACCCATTCCACTTAATAAAATGGGAAATGACTAGCACTAAAAGAACAACTAGAAGTATGTGTTTGGGAGATGTAAGAAATACTTCTTGGAATTAGTTTACAAGTCAGAGGTGGGTTTGTTTTGGCTTATTTGGCTTTTACAACTTATTCTAATGTGTTGCTGGAGTACGATCAGCTAATCATGAAACCTCTGCAGAATTACATATCTGTGGTTTGTGTTTTAATACAAGCTTTCTGCACACACAGAACAGTGCTCTAAAAACTATTCCAAACTAAAACCCAGCACAGGCAAACAAGGTGAGTCCATTGTGATTTAAAAAGTTGAGTGAGTCAGGTGGTGAAAAAATGTCCAAACATTTTAGTTCCTGCAGAGCTTCAGCGACTATCTATACTGTATTCAAGCATCTGAAAGCAAAACATTAGCTTCCTATTCAGTCATTTTCAAAGTTCTTAAGTATACCTCCTGCTTTTTGGAAAGACAGGATAAATGAAAGAAAATTGGGAATAAGTACAAATAACAACTCAGTTTCCCCCCCTTCCACTAGTACACTAATTCTGTCAAAGAATGCAGGGCTGGAAGGGCATCTCAAGAGGTCATCACCATCTCCCCTTGCTAAGGCAGGATTAGGCCAGCATCTGAAACCTTATGGTTGTCAGCTCTTCAGGGAAGAAATGTCTTTTACTTTTTGGCCAAAATGTTAACCCCCTGCTTTCCTTCTTGTGTATTTGCCTGTATATATTCTTGTGCATTCTGTCATGAGCATTTTCAAAAGTTTTCGTTGTTGCTTATTTTTTAATGAAAATTAGATCAGATAAATGCACATGCAGGTCAAGTGCTGTGTCTTCTAGGGACGGTGAGGGTGCACCTATCTTGGATTTTCAAGAGGGCTGTTAGGAATCATGTATTTTTTCCAAAATGCATTCTCAGTATTGCTCCATCTTTCTGTTTCTATGCAGCTGGTTCGTGAAGTCCTGTTTGATACAACTAAAGTAACGCTAACTTAACTTGCACCTTTTCTGCTGCAAGTATAGGAACATGTTCACAGATAATTTATCTGAATTTTTATTTGCTGTGTAAGATCAATTCTTTTAATCAGAAGTTCCCAATAATGTTTTAATGGAAGCTATGCAGAAAGGACTCTGGGGTGTGATCAAGCATTGCTATGGGAAAACATTTTTCTGGTTTGTATGCTACTTGCTAAAGGAAATCACTGGCTAATGGGAGGGGAGTCTGGGTTCACTGGAAGGCTGTTTGCTATGCAGGTTCTAAATCCACAAATACTGTATGTTTCTTTACAGACCAACCAGGCCAGCAAAAACAGAAACCCACTAGTTGTTGCCTCCACCAGCAGTGGAGTTATCTTGCCAAACAAGAGATCTTATACAATACTATGAATGGCTGTCTAATATAATATGCCCTGGAGCTCTTTGAAAGGATAAGTGGCAATAATTAAAGTCAGATGGTGTGGGTGCGCAAAAGCTCACTGGTGATCAGGGACTTTGACAAGGGGCATTCTTGTAGCAGATAGCAGTGTAGGATGTTTAAGAGGCCACAGGAGGGTCTAGAAGATATTAAGAAGATGTGGAGAGCACTCCAACCAGGATGTAAAGAAGAGTGTGGCTGCGGTTAGGAAGGCAGTTTTGACCACAGATTAAGGCCCGAGGCTCTTTCAGAAGAGGAGACAATGGAGGTCTGGACTGTCCATGGAAAAAATATCCATGGAAAGGAGTACTGGACACCACTCATGCTTCCAGCAAGGTGGCAAGAGTTCAGAAATTGTGCTATGATGTAATTTGTGCACTGGATTGTGTGCTTTGCATTTTAAAACAGTTTTATTCCAATAGCTTCTCCTTATCCTGCTCCAGGCTGCCCTACTGTACAGAGAACTTAGCCAGAATTCTGATTTTTATTAACAGTCATCACCTTATGCAGAGGCAGCAAATCCTCAGCTGTCTTCCCCACTCCCATTTGAGCATCAGCCAAGATTGCTTCTTTGTAGGTAGCTGTAGCCAGATGTTTAACCCAGTAACTAGTGTCCTTGAGGCTTGTAATGGCTTTGCCTCTTCCTGTGTGGATAGAATTTGTGGTAGTCTGTTTTTCATATTCATCCAAGAACATTGGAGCAGAATCAGTCCCACAACCCAGCACTGGCCAGCAGATTTAAGGCCCACCAGAAGCATTCACCAGCTAGCCATGAAGGGGTGACAGCACTTGTGAAGATGAGGAGATAACATAAGGGTAAAGGATGAGCCATCACAATACCCTCACTTCCTTCATCAGGAAAAGCAGTTCCCCACCCCATGGACCTGAGTACAGATGAGGGGAGATCTGCCCCAGTATTAAACACCTGCCCGACAGCATACACCCAAATGGAGAACAGTGTCACTTCATGCAGGCCCAACAACAACTGGAGCATAGAAAACACCTGGCACTGCCATATTGGCCCAGCGCCTCCTCCACAACATGCTATAATGGGTGCAGGGCTACAACAATAAGCTCCTGGAGGAACTGAAAGCACCGACATAGAAGCAGAATGCCTGGGCCAAAGTGCAGCTGAGAAATGGTGTGTGTAGACCACAAGAGGGGGGTGGCCAGCTTCCTGTGGCAAAGGCCATAACTAATGTGGCTCTTTCCTTGAGGGAATCTGCAAGAGTCAGTGAGCTGCTGACCAGAGCAATATGTGCACACTCTATCCAACAGGGTGCCCACTCATGTGAAGGAGCCCAGTGAGTGCACAACCCTTCAAATATGATCCTTTTGCTGACTTATAACCTACTAGCATCCCCAAATGCATTGCTCTCTGCTACCAGCACACTTGGGAGAGTCACATCCCCCTGTCCAGTCTCTAAGACAAGTCTGCACACATCTGGGCAACCAGTACATGAGGGGTACATCCCAACAGGTCCCTGCAAACAGGTGCAGCTACTGTGCAAATGAGAACTTCTCATTCCCCTGGTCACTTCTTCTTCTTTCTTCCACTTTCTGGTACAGGTCAGCACACTATGGTACACAGTAGATGGGCTCTTTCAGATTTGGTTATGGGATAGGAGGTAGTGAAGAGTGAGTTCATTTACACAAAAGAAAAAAGTTGTCAGAAATGCAAACATATCTCTATTAAGATTACAATTTACTCTTAGCCTATAAATTACTTGGCATCTATTTCCTTTGACAGTTAAAGATTACACTGAATGTCAGAGATGTCTTATTAGTCAATCTGTGGTGTTGAAAAACAAGCCGATGAGAAGTAATGAACCCTTTTGATTCAGGAAGGATATTGGGTGGTAAACTGTAAGGATGAAATTCTGGCCTATACAACTCCTTTGGACGTCTGTGTAGCACCTCATCTTGACAGCTGTACAAGAGACTAAGAAAACTGATTTCTCATGATCCCTGGGCAAATAGAATGATTGACAGGTAGATAAATAAAGAACTAGAGTTCTGAGAAATATGGACTAGACTATCTGAATTACAGGCATTGAGAAACACAGAAGAAGGCCCATTCCTAGCATGGCTGAAATACAAACTAAAGTATACAAAGAACAATAGTTATTAATTCTTAGATTAAACAACCATCAGAAGAAAGGGAGAAGAGTAAATTATTTTAAATCATAATGTTCACCAAACTCTGATTAGGAACCAGTAGTCTTCAGACAAGAGCATAGATCTTCTCTAAAAATTGGGCTTCAGTAAAATTAGAGCAATGAGAAAATTATTTGTTTCTTGGTTCTGAAGCTAATAAGGTGGTCTAACAAATAAATTGCACCTGGAAAAAAAGGGTGATGTGCTCAGAGTACTGAGACACATTCCTGAAATGAAGCCCCTTGGGCATAAAATATCCTCAGTCCCTAGATGAATATTTATTATAATTCATTTAGATTTCTCTGAATATGTACAAAAATACTTTTCTGTTCATAGTAGCTTTGAAGACTAAGAAGTGTGGTAGGGAAAGGTATAAAAGGACTTCTTTTTGAGCTATCTTCAAAGAAAAATTAACCATAAAACATTCTATTATTGAATTTTCATAGGATAGAGATCACAATGACCATAGAACATCGGTGGAAGGTACTGCTGCATATTTTACTGGCATATACTTCAGCCATGACATAATGATTGCATGTGGAAAAATCCACAATGTCCAAGATACGGTATTTCCAAAGGCAGTTTTATATTTTGAATAAAGATTTCTAAGAGAGACTAACTATCTTGGTGTCTACAGTATGTTTCATAACTGATTTGGTTTGCTTGTTTTTGTTTGTTTTGGTCTCATTTACCCATGTCTTTTTTTCCTCAATAAATTTGAGGAATAGTAAATATACTGTTATATGAAAGCATCCCAGGTAATTATTTTTTGCCTTTTTAAGCATTTCTATGGTTAATACTAACACCCTGCTATACACTTAGTAGATATAAATTTAATTTCATATTTGTAGATTATATTTTCTTTTTAAGGGACACCCAGCAAGAAGACCAAAATTAAAGTTGAGCATGATCCCTGGGTTAAGTCCACCACATTTTCTGCAATCATTTTTTATGTATATTTGTTTACAATGTATAGGAGTAAGATAGTTAAAATGGTTCTCTCCACTGACCGTGCAAATAGCTGAAGTTGCACTTCTATTCCATATTTGTAACCATTGAGCTTCCATTATCACCCATCATGACCTCTGCTGTGCTGTGTGTATATAGGATAGGGTTGTCCTGGATCCAGATGAGAAAGAGATCAGGGGAGGAAACTCCAGGCCTATTGTGCTTCCACTTAATCACAGACCTCTCGAATGGATGACATACGGAATGGTGCCCTGGCATGGACCATGAGAGTCTGTGATATATTGATATCTCTATATTATCATCTAGGGAAATCTGAATTCACTGGATTTAGAACAAAAGCAAATAAGTACATGATGTTAATGCCTGACTTTTGAATTCTGGCACGCTTTGCCATCCATCCACCAAAGACTAAAAGATTTAGAAAAAGGTAATGGATAATGAATGTCTCATGAGTAGAAAAGGAAAGAATAATGTACCCATTTCCCACAAAACTTCTGCAAAATTATTGTCTCACTGTCTGAATGTCTATGGAAATGTGGGAAGGGAGCCCATTAGTGTGCTAGAGGGAGCATGGTTGAGTGGATTGACAACAAGACTTTTCTTCCCTTGTTTAAGATCAGTCCTGTCAAATTGTTTCAAGGTGTGAGGAGGCTTTATGATGCGGACAAAAGCTGTGTGATGGTTTAAAATGCCTACCACGTTCATTTGATTTATTACATGAGCCATATCATAAACCAGAATGCCAGGAGTAAAATGTTGGCACATCATGAACACATTGTACCAGTTAGCCCCAGAAAATAATTATTTAGTTTTTACATATATATGATGCATCTATCTATAATCTCCAGGTGGATTTAAAACAACAGTTAAAAACAGTCCAGGGCATCAGTGAACCAGTGCTACAGTAGCTACTGCAAAAATAGGTTTCCCCAACCCCTTACTGCTTCAGACACCCCCCTGAAGAAAAAGTCCAGGTAAACAGATTGGTATGATCTGCAGTTCAAGAAAACTGAGTTTTCTTAGGAGCAAAATAAAGAGCTGTGACCCCATTCTATAGACCTCCTGCCTCACCCTTCAAGATAAACATATTTGGGGACTATCAGATCAGATATTTCAGATAATCTCAACTGTCCAGGCAGGGAATGAAGACAGAGAGGCAGATAGTCTTTAAAGTGCACTGGAACCAGATCATAAAAGGAATTTATAGATCAACATCTTGAATTATTGATTTACGCCCTGATCCTGCAAACAAATACTTAACTGTAAGCATGTGAGTAGCACCAGGGAATACTATTTCTTAAAGTGAAATATGTGCAATAAGTTTGCAAGGGCAGGGCCTTAATGCAGAATTAAATGCTGCTGTTGTTGTTTTTTTAAAAAGCGACCTAAAAGCCTTTATACTGAAAGTTCCCAGGCGTGTAAAAGCAGAACAGAGGCAATTTTCAAAATTTCAATGTGATCTTAATGAAATAAGATGAGGCAGCTAATTGCATTAAAACTAACTCATGTTTGGTGAATCTGTCCCAGAATACCCTCCTCAAAACACAGATACTTTGTTTCAGACATTAAGGAAATACACAGAAGCAGCAAAGCCAAAAAAACCCCCATGCCACCTACCATAATTTTGTTCAAGATTTAATCACTTAGTTGGTATGAACAAGATCTCATTTCCCCAAGCCCACTTTTGCAAAATTAAATACAGCTGTATGGAGAAGATCATTTCACTCAAAGGTATTTCTAATAGGAAAATAAAACCAACTTAAAAATGATAAATGCTTTTCTGCGTAGATTTGTAGTTCAGCAAAGATATATGACAAAATACAAACCAAGCAAGGGTGGCGATGTAGTTTGGAGAATACTCTAGTTCCTTGACAAAGCTGTATTATTTGTGCCAAAGGTTCATTTCATTAAGCACCTCTGATGATGTGATGAGTTTAACTGCAAACTCGTGTCTGATTTCCACAACTTTCTTTTTTTTTTTTAACGTAAAGAAAGAAAACAGGAAACTAAACAACAAATATTAAGTATTCCCAAGTCACAAGTATTTAAACCATGAGTATTTAACATGGGTCTATAAGAGGCATATACCTCGCTCGTTTCTGGATGCACATCAGACAGTAAGAGTATTTGAACACTATTTCTAGAGACCATTTCACTTGAAACAATCCATCTCGCTTAGGATGCGCACAGCTGTTCTTCATTCAACAGCTTCACCCACCACATGGGATTTTCGAACAACCATTGGGATATTTTCCATGATCTTACAGCAATGAAAAGCATGAACAAAAAGAAAAAAGGCTTTCTCTTGTCTTTCAGAATTAATGACACCACCACATTTAATCACCACTCTTTCATTCTTCAGCTGCCTCTCTCTCTCTCAACAGCGCTTCTTGTTTTCAAATTCTGCTTTGACATTTTAAGCCTCGAGTGGTTTATTAAAAGATAGATCAAGACAAATCCAAATAATTTACAACAGCAAAATATGAGAAACTCGAAAGCTGTTTTTCTTGCTACTTGCTCTTTTTCAAGGTCATTTGTTTTCAAATTTCAGATAAAAGTACTGAATTTGTATCTTCCTTAGTCAGCCTCTTTCAGTAAATGGAATATATATATCATATTCAAGAAAGGGAATACGGCAAATTTTTTCACTTTATATAGAATTTTAAATAAATGAGGCTCCTTATAGCAAACACTCTGAGGTCTGTCTTAAATGACCACTCAAAAGAGGGACAGATAAAACACTGCTTGCCTAATACAGCAGGTCACTCAGTAGGCAAGATACTGGGATCTGGCCAAGCACTAAATGCAAGTCGGGGGGCGGGGAGGAGGGGATGAAAAGGTGGCTTACTGCACTCCCAGCTCATAGTGCCACTACCTATGTGCCAGTCGTTCCCAACCGTTCTAACTTGAGTTGGCTTCCAGTGGCTCAAAAGGGCCATTACAATAGCCTATCAGAGGGACACCCTGCCCAGACTCTTTTCTCCCCATCCACAAACCCTGCAGCAACTACAGGGAATGGGGTGGGGATAGGAGTCACTAGAGTGCGCCTATATCACAGGAGGTTCCACTGCGGGATCCTCTGACATCTGGTTAAGGTGGCTGTTGGTCTACCGAGAATGAGCAGAGTGGCACAAAGCTATCTTAACAATACATATTGGAGGATCTAGCCTAATATGTGTTAGGGGAAACTTTGATGTTGTCTCTTAAGACAGGATGAGGCCTAATAAAGATTTCACTGTATTTTAAATGCTATCAAACATTAATCTCACCGTATCTTGTAATTATGTAAAGAAAACAGATTCTTATATGACTAATAAAGCAAATCATTATTTATTATCTGGGTATGCATTTTCCTGCTTTAAGTATAAATCTGAATGCTACCTTAACTACAGATCCACTAAGGTCCCTCCTTGATAGTCAAAACAAGATTTACTAACTGCTGATTAGCCATATGAAAAGGTGGTAACTGTCACCAGAACAGCTTAACATTTGAAATTTGATAAATAAGTAAGAATGTCATTTATTCAAAATTATACAAACAAAAAGCATCAAGTCTTTATTGGTGATGACATATGGTTCAGGAATATCTGAAAAACTAATGCTTTTTAAAAAGTGTGCATCTGAAGGGTGTCTACATTCACTTTGCTAGTCACTATTATAGTGTTACTTCTGGAATTAAAGTGTATGATTCTGTCTTTAATGGTATACATCAACATATCTAAGAATTATGCACTTTATGAAGTCACTTTAATTTATAACTCTGCTCTACAAATTACTCTTCTAGGATAGAAAAAATAAAAAATCCTTAAGAGACATAGAATACCTACTTTGTTATTACTAGTACACTAGATTATATATTCACAATATTTCCTGAAATTTGTTTCTAGACTCTACTGTATAGCACAACACTGTTTCCCTTAGTATGCCTCATGTTAGTCCAAAGAGTTCTGACAAATATGTTAAGGTAGAAGTCCCTTTCACAACATCTAGCATTTCTTCTATTCTTCTTGCATACATTTTTAAAAAAAATCAGATACTCTTAATTTGTCTAACACATCTTGAAGTCTTTTCTTAGTTTTTACTCAATGTAAATTCTCAGTTGGGGTTTGCAGTTTAACCTCGTTGTCCTTGGTGTGGTACGACAGACATCCCTTGCTCAAAATTCAGTTTCATGCTTCTGGCAATTCTGTGATATCCAAGTGTTGGATCCACCTATAAACTCACAGCAAACTGAAGAAACAGTGGGTGTGTGTGGGGAAGGAGGAGAATAGTTAACTAAACTCAGAATTAAAAATAAGTTACAAGACTGGGTGGCAGATCCTCCAGTTTTCAGAAAAATGCACTGATAATTAAAAAATGTAAATTGAAAGTGTGATACACTTTGAATAGAAAAGAATAAAAATAACCTTATACTGAGTAATTTGGTCTATAAAATGTTATTAGTGGGCAGCATGCTGCCCCTTGCATATTGTTGTCTAGTAACAGAACTTTGGCAATATCTGTACCATTGGGGATAAGGGTTCCATTAACTGATGAACTGGAACAGGATAGACCAATGTGGGAGCTGTGAATGGATGTAAAGTATTTAAATACCTGTTAGTGTTTCATGTGTACACAGCAATCCAAAGATTTCACTAACCTTGGACTATATTACTCACAGGCAATTTCAGGCTCTTTTCTTCGAGAATAAAAATAGTGTTAAAATTTCTCACAAGGCTTTCTATGCTTTTACAGATAAATATCATACAAATGTATACTTAAAATGTGGAGACTTTAAAGGGTAATTTTTCAGTGACTAATAGTGGGAAGCAACAACCTCCAATTATTAATAGGATTACCACACACTAAGCTAAATATGTACTCATAAAATTTCCCCAATATAAAGGTTCTCCTCGCATCATCAGAAAGGTCTTTTAGCTGTACAGCTGAAGCCCATTTGTGAAGGTTTTGTGAGCTCAGATTAGCACTGAGTCATGTTAATGACCATTTTATGTGCCGAAGAGTCAATCTGACTGATCAAATGCATGATTTGGACATCCTTTTTAAGTCCCCACATTTGAAAGTTGGGCCCATGGTGTTGCAGTCCAAAGGAAGTCTCAGGGTGAAATAGTGCTCTGATAGTAGAGCAGCACTCTTGCAGCACCATGTTCCCCTGAAAGTCCCATCATGTAAGCTAGAGAACAGCCATCTATATACTCTGAGGCAGACTACTGGCAGTAGCTGAGAGTAGGGAGAAGGGCTGCCTCAGCAACCCATTCCTCTCACCAGCACCCAGCACCTCTCTTAGCAGAGTCCCTACACAGCCACAGCACTGACAATGAAGGTGATTTAAAGAAGTAACTTAGCACGGCTGTCACAAACACTCAGGTTAGCAACATTTTTAAATCAAGTTTAGCAGGTTAACCATTTTTTTCTTTTAGCTGGAGAATGTCATTTTTTTCAAGGTAGGCTGTAATGTTCCTGGCCTGACGTGGCTACTGAAAATC
Organism: Terrapene triunguis; assembly: GCF_002925995.2. NCBI lineage: Eukaryota > Metazoa > Chordata > Testudines > Emydidae > Terrapene > Terrapene triunguis. The sequence continues at coordinate 31,359,899 of NW_020664417.1, read as the reverse complement.
ATATCGCTTTTCAAGTTTGGCTCCTAACTTAACCCTATGATGCTAAGGTGACTTGCAAAGACTTGCTGTACTATAGGATTTGGGGGTTTTTTTATTTTCAGAATTAATATGGTTGAAATTTCAAAAGTTGTATTGTGTTCTCTTTAAAATATCCTCTGCAAAAGTGCCTTTTTTTAAAGGAAGTCAGAATTTTCCTAGAGAGCTCAACGTGGCTTTATGATTAAGGTGGAGACTGGGGAAGGGAATTCTATTCATGGCTCTACCTTAAATGTACTATGTGGCTTTGAGCAAGTCACTAAGAGCCAAATTCATACAAAAATGTGTCCTTTAATTTAGAATGCCTCAGGTTTTGGATCCCCAAATTGAGACGCTGAGGCCCTGATTTCCAGAGGTGCTGATCACCTGGATATCCCTTTGACTTCACCTCCTTATGCCTGTTTTCTCATTTGTAAAATGGGGGAATAATACTTATCTCCCTTATGGGGATCTTTTGAAGCTAAATTCATTAATTTGTAAAGCACATGAAGAGTCAAAAATGAAAAGTGCTATATGAATTTAATCCTGCACCACTGAAGTAAATGGAAGCTTTGCCATTAAATTGATCAGGTGCAGAATTGAGCCTTATAAGTCCAAGCTATTACTATTGTCATTATTTAGTATACTAATAGCTTGATAACTAGAGCTGGGCAGAGAAAGACAATTCTGATTCGCAGAAGATTTTGTTATTTCAAAATCTGGTTTCATGATGATTAGGAACAAAACTTACTTAGTGGGTCAGGAGAGCTAAAGAGTAAGGTATTTAGTGCCCCTTTTGCTTCAGTCTTCATTAAAAAGGTTACTTGTGACTAGATGCTGAATATAAGAACATAAGAACGGCCATACTGGGTCAGACCAAAAATCCATCTAGCCCAGTATCCTGTCTTCTGACAGTGGCCAATGTCAGGTGCCCCAGAGGGAATGAACAGAACAGGTAATCATCAAGTGATCCATCCCATGTCGCCCATTCCCAGCATCTGGCAAACACAGGCTAGGGACACTATCCCTGCCCATCCTGACTAATAGACATTGATGGATCTATCCTCCATGAACACAATTAATATTAACAACAAAGGGTAAGGAACATAAGCCAGAATAGAGAAAGAACAGGTTAAAGAATATTTAGCTAAATTAGACGTATTCGGGTCAGCAGGGCTGGATGACATTCATACTACAGTTCATAAGAACCAAACTGAAACAATCTTGGACCCATAAGAGATTATCTTTGAGAATCCATGAAGGAGAATGATGTCCCAGGGGACTTGAAAAGGGCAAACATAGTTTAAGCATCTTTAAAAGTGGGGACTAAAAGGACACGGGGAATTATAGATCAGTCAGCCTAACCTGCATACCTGGAAAGATACTGGAACACAATTACACAATCAATTTCTAAGCAACTAGAGGTTAAGAGGATAAGTAATAGCCAAAATGAATCTGTCAAGAACAAATCACGCCAAACTAACCTAATTTCCTTCTTTGACAGGGTTACTGACTTTATCTTAATTACAACATGCATAAGAACATTTGTGTTACTTCAACTCTCTCTCTCTCTCTATTTCCCCCATGAGCTAAAATTGAGACCTCTAAGGGGAAAAATTGCATTATGGTATTAATTATGCTAGTAAGGAAAAGATTACTCAGGATAAGCCTTTTTTCTTTTCTTTTTCTTCTGCACATGGGTTGGGTTGCAAGAACTTAGCTCACCATATAATTCATTGCCTTGAGAACAGATCATTTTTATGTTGTCTAGAGTTCAATAGTAGTTTCAGGGATGACAAAGAGTAGTGACTATCCTACACATCTAGCTAATTACATAAGCCTTCTTTAGCATACATGGAAGCAATATAGTACAAAGCATTCTAATGCATATGAAAGATTAATTGGAGGATTAGCACATCTGTTACACAAAAGTATTGGTTTTAAACTGTACGTGCCTTCACTCAGCCTCTGTGAAATAAAATACTTATAATGTAACTCAGCCAAATTCCATTCATCTTTGCATCACTGCAGCCCCCTGGGCTTTGAAAAAAGCCAATGGTGTTGCCAGGGTAAACAGAGGGCAGAACTTAGCCCACTGAGATCTCTTTCTTTTTATAAATTGACTAGTATCTCTTCATTCTAGTGTAATTATATTTTTAATCTTCTGTTCGGTTTTTTTGCTCCTGTCATTGCTATAACTTTTTTTATGCTCAGATTTCATTCTTCACATTTATATCTAATTAATTTTACAAGCATTTAAATGAAAAACATACTAGTGACGCTTTAATTTAGCCAACTACTAACTTATGCAATCACATATGTCTCCATTACCACCTTACTCTCCCACTCTTACTCATGGGGCTTGATCCAACATCACTGAAGTCAATGGAACAGTTACCATTGAGTGCAGTGGACATTTGATCAGTATTGTCTATATCCAGCTCTCTGGAGCAGGGTCTATGTTATTTGTTTGTACAGTGCCTAGTACAGTTGGATCCTAACCCCAATATGGGATCCATAAATTCAGCACAACAAAAATATTAATAAATAATGACAACAACAACAGAAGGGCTGGGTGACCACTCTCAAACTGCGGCCACACTCAAATTATAATGAGAAGGTGTGGCACAGGGACTACAGGGCCAATATATAATGCTTCATCTTGAGCTGAACAGAAATCGCTCAGTTCAAGAGTTAGCATGGCTTTTATTTTATGAGGTCAACAGCAATTTCCTCCATTTTATAAAAATTAGGCCTGGTCCTTGATCTCCTGGCACATTGCCAATGTAGCCCTCCAGTTCAACAAAGTTTGCACTCAATTATTTTAATTATTTAAGCTTATAAAAGTTAAGCTTTTTTAAATACAAAACCAAAGTTATAGTAATGTTAAAGATCTGATCTGGCTATCACCCCACGCGTAGGTCACTGTATAGTACTTCGCCATATCATGGTTCTCAGAACAATGTGGGATTATTCACCAAATGTGTAATACATACAAGGACAAGTTGAATAACTACCTTACCCCAGATTAACCTCACTTATGTTAGTTTCTGTGCACTCTTTAGGACCGATGTAATAAAATAAGTTGAATTCAATTGCCACTAGTTGTGTATTTTTATATATATATAAATTAAGAGGTGAAAACCTTCCAGGGATATACTCCCCCTGCTTATTTGGACATGGAGTTAACTGGACCAATTACAATTCTTCTACAGGAGGACAGGGCCAAGGCACAAAGCCTAAGTGTTTGGGCTCTATTAGGAAGAGCAAGGAGGGGTTAGGGAAGTGAAATGTACTCCCCTAACTCAATGTCAAGAAGCATAGCAGCCCTCTTTCCCCTCTTACACACACAGTTGCTATTCCAGTATGTGTGTCAGATCCTCCGTGCCAAGTATGCACAGTGATGGAGCTACTGGATATGTGGAAACATAGCTCCTGTGCAGGGCCGGCTCTAGGCACCAGCGTTCCAAGCATGTGCCTGGGGCGGCACTTTTCAAGGGGTGGCATTTTGGCCCTTTGAGGGTGGCACTTTTCAAGGGGCGGCACTCCGGCTTTTTTGTTGTTGCTTGGGGCGGCAAAAATCCTGGAGCCAGCCCTGCTCCTGTGGCTGCTCCAAGACTGTACCCCAGCTCTCACATATTGCAGCTTTCTGGATGGACCCATCTCAGTTTGCTCACTTCTCTCCTCAACTTGCCCAGTCTAAGCTGTCTTCCTCAGAATGGAGGTGACTGACCACCCCAACTGCCCACTGGAGATTCATGCATGAAGGAGCCCCTCCCTACATAAACCTGGGATGATCCTATCAAATAACTGTCATCATCTTGGGCCAAATTCTGTTGCCAGAAGAAACTTCACCAAGTGGGAAAACGTGTAGCATGTTGGTGGAGGAGAAAGGAGTGAAATTCTCCTGTGTGGTTAGGGCAAATGTTGTTCAGTTTACACTACACAGAACTTAGTAAGAAAATATTGAGATGGGACCAGAGGGAAAAAGTTAATGAGGGGAAAAAAGATGACATGGAATGATGTGGAGTGAAAAGAGCCCAGCAACCTGCCCTTTACCCCCTCCTCAAATCCTTCTTCTACTCCTTTAAATATATTATTTTAATAAAATGTTTTCCTAAGCCATTCCGGAATAGAACAAACTATGCCAGTATATTGTGCATTGAAGTTAAAGCATAGTTTTCTGCTACGTTAAGTTTTATGACATGAGTTTGTACGGAAAGGTTTTGGGGAGCAACTCTGCTCCATTCTGCCAGTTTATGTTGTTCATTTCTTCTTGTGCAAGCACCCTGAAAAATGATCCATAGAAAAGTAAAGCCATGCAATATTTAAAAAGCACAATTATATCCAAAGGAGGAATAAAAACGATTCATTCTTTGAACTTCACTTGTGAGAGTTTTCTGGAAGGGAAAAGGGAGATACAGCAACATAAATCAGTGGTTAATACAGCCAAAGACGCCTACATATCTGTTTAGTTTTTATTTTTGTAAAAAAAAAAACAAAAAAACCCACCAGATTTATTAGTGCCAGTGAATGTTCATTGTAAGGTAACAGGAACTAAGCTAATCTGGGTAGCAACTTACATCAAAGGATATCAAAATAATATTTCTTGTAAGTGAAACATAACATTTCATTTTAATTCTGTTCTTGCTGACTAGAAGTCCCACTTACCTGCCTATGAAACCTTTAAGTTGCTACAGTCAAACAGGGTTCTGGTAGAACTTGGCACAATTTAACTGTTCATCCATACAACACCTCTCACCTTTCTGGAGCACTCATTCATACATACTTACATAATGCATATACATCATGACTAAAGCCACGTATGGCCTAAAGCACATAGAATAGTTCATTCTAACGTAACTCATTTCTACATCAAAAGCAGGTCACTGTATTTACAGCAGATGATCTAAGCTTTGCAGATGGGCTTTTGCTTGAAGATCTTTTCATTGACATACATTAAAACGTTCAAGTTGTCAAATTATTTATCAAATTAAAGATGTATCTACAGGAAGATCTGTTTGATCATGTGCAAGAATTCTAAGGCAATAGTAGTAGTTGTTCCACAGGACTAGTGCTGCCATTGCAATGATCTCGTCATACGTGTAATAAGTCTTTATTCTTCAGATGCAGCCAGGCATAGTGAGACATTCATGATCTGCAGGTTGTTGGCTCAAAGGTCTAAAACTTCTTCATTGAGTGTTTAATGTTCATGGAATAGCACCATAGAAATTCTCTTTCAACAACAAATCCTGTTTGTTTTTTGCCATTACAGAAATTCTTATTTCCAGAAAACAAATTATACTGTTCTTTCAACGGGTTGGGAAACGTTTCTTTTGGATACTACTTTCACCTTTGTTTCTGATTAGCTAAAATGGATAATTAGCTCATTCATAAAATGTTCCAAGGAAATACAAGTTAGCAGCAGTTATGATTTTACTACTGAAAATGAAATCAGTAATTGGAGTTTCAGATGATTCTATTCATGATTATTTCTGTTTCCCAGTGGATAAAGATTTTGATTTACAACAGGTCTGTTAAACATTAACTCAGTCTCTTATCGGGCTCAGTGCAAAATAAGAGCACATCATCAGTTATAGCTTACTTAACCAATACACTTGACATTTTCAATTACTTACTATTCAAATTCTGAGTGTACTAATAATGGCGATGAATAAAATGTTTCAGACTTTTCAATATGCTGGTAAAATGAAATCAATTACGCTTCAGGAGATGTGATTTTCCAGTTTCAAAATATTGGTAAACTAACAGGAGAGATGAATCCCTACAAAAGTACAGACCAACCTCAGAAGACTTTCCCATTTCATATCTCCTTTTATGGCCTTCGCATGCATTGTATCCTTGATACAAAGCCAAAGCAATTTCAATAAGATATAAGGACAGTTTTCTGTGTGTGTGACCTGAAGGAGCATTTTTTCTCCTGGACCAGATAATTTTCAGAAGGAAGAACAGTCTGCAAGGTCACTTCCACTGAATTTAAGTGATTGAATCTGCAAGCATCTATACAAACATCAAGCTGGAAACAAAAGATTTTATAGTTTCCCTGGAAGCATGCAATGCCCTTTCACCAGCTTTGCAGAGACAGTCAAGCATGGAGCCCACATGTCATCACCATGTCCATTCCATTGGGATAGGTGAAAGTTTCATTGTGAACTAAAATGTTTCTGGTCATATACGTTTTGCTTCCAACTGAACCCATTATATAAAACATTTGTGCTAATAATGTCAGTAAAAAAATACGGCTTCCTTCCTCTCCATCACACTAACTCTCTCTCTTTCTTATTTTCTGGCATAGAGGTTCTTGCGTTATTTTTTGGTGTGAATGCTATCTTGATATTTTATACTTTTGTATCGTATATGAAATCCTTTCTTGTTGATTGTATCATCAGTATGAAAATGGAGTAAAACGGCATCCCCAGCTGAATAAATTTCTTCTGGTGGCTAGAATAAATAAGTACATAAGTAAAGTTATTTTTTTCACCTTTTACTCTATTAGTTCTTTTTCAGTTAAGATCTTTTCCTATGGATTTTTTCATTCCTCTTTAAGCAGTATAATTTAATAGCACCATTCACAGTGGATAGAACCAATACCACCATTCGAAGTGGATACAACACCTTTACACAGGCAGCACTAGGTCTTAGTCTAACATTATAAAACAATGCAGCAACAAATTTCAGAGACTCATACAGCATTTTTCCAGACCAACATAGTGAAAAATAGAATAGGACTATACATACTGGAACAGACTCATGGTCTATCTTGTTCAGTAGCCTGTCTCTAACAGTGGTCAGAACCAGATGCTTTAGAGGAAAATGGAAGAAACCCCACAGTAGGCAGAGGTGAGATAATCTCCACTCCAAGAAAGCCTTCTCCTAGCCCCTAAGAGGATAACCCTGAAATATGAGGTTTTAACCTTTTTTAGTATTAACTATTATAACTGGAAATTCTTGTTATCCATCTAGTCCCTCTTTGAATCTTAAATTCCTGGCATAAATGACATCATGTGGCAATGAGTTCCACAGCCTAGCTATGTGTTGTGTAAAAAAGTATTTCCTTTATCAGTTTTGAATTTGCCACCTTTCCATTCTATTGAATGTTCCCTTGATTTAGTATTATGAGGCTGGCAGAACTGAAGCTCCCAATCTATCTTCTCTATACCACTGATTATTTTAGGTAGTTTTATCACATCTCATTTTATTCATCCCTTTTTAAAGAGAAACAATCCCAATCTTTTCCGTTACTCTTCATGTGAAAGTTTTTCCATGCCCCAAATCATTCTCATCACCCTTTCCTGGACTCCCTCTATTCTTCTGTATTTCCTATGGGGTGACCAGTAATGTACACAGTATTCCACATGAAGATTAACCACTGATTTATATAATGGCATTATGTAATTTTCTGTATTATTCTCTACCCCATTCTTATGGTAGCCTAACATTTTGTTTGCTTTTTTCACTGTAGTTGCACCATGATCAGAGGCCTTCGTTGAGCTGTCCACAATGATGTCCAGGTCCTTTGTCCTAAGCTACACTCTAAGGGTATTAGTAGTTCATGTTTTTTCCTCTAATGTTATTACTTTGTATTTATCAGTATTGAATTTTATCTGCTATCATGTTTCCCATTCACCTAACTTGAGTAGGTCTCTCTGAAGTCTCCTCTGGATAGACTAACTTATATAATGAAATTATAACAATTCAATACACCAAAACATAGTTGGCTAAATCTCTGCTTTCCACCGTACTGGTACAAATCCAGAGTAATCTCACTGAAATCAGAGGCGATAGTCTGGAATTATACGGCCATAATGGAGAGCAGAATATTGTCTAATTTGGATGCTCTGCTAAAAATCCATCCTAGTACAGTAAAGTCTAGAAAAGCCAGATGGCAACTAAACTGTGTAATGTAGACATGACAAACTAGAATAGCTGTCCTCAAGAAAACTAGTCATGGGTAAATTTTTAAAGGTTAAAACATTCAGTGCAGTTAGAATGCTTGTTTGGAGTGGATCCAAACTTTTAGATTCCTACTCTTTCTATCTCCACAATGGCTCCTACTTACCACAATTAACCTCTCTCCCACTCATGACCACCCCTATCTTCTGATGATCCCATTGCTTAGCACCGCAGCTCTATTGGGATCTGGTTTATACTGAATTCAAATTTTACCCCACGTGAGGCTGTGTTCCCAGAGTGCCTATTGGGCCCTTGACTGCATAAGGTTTGTAATTATTGGTGGTCACACTAGCACTGCAACGAGATCAACAACATATGTATAACTGTAAATACAGACAATAGAGACGGAGCAAGCAGAAGGCTGGGATCCACTAGAGGGTCATAGCTTAGGAAGGATTCTATTATCTATAAGAATATTGCAGGGTAGGGAAGTGAGCTTCAGGTGTGTTGGGAGTCCAAAAGAAGAGTTAGAGTCTTCTGAAACTTGCAATAAAAGGTTTGAAACTAGGTCAACGGGTCTAGGCAATTTATTTTTTCTGAACTACCTCTCCCCTTATTAAAGGACGGTCAGTTTACTATAAACTAAATATAAAATCTGGAGCGTGCCACTTGAAAAATATTTAAGATTTGTATTAATGTAGCCTGTGCTGTTCCTTGTACTGACAGGTCAGTTATACAAATGATGGACAATAACACATCTGGAGCTTTTATACTACACTATGATGTGATCAGTTTCATTTTTATAGCAGGTAATAGCAAGAAGGATGAGATGAGTTAATAGCTTTAGAGAAAGCTAAAACAGTCAGAACATTTACCCCATCATAAAACTATGAATTGTGTCATCTGGAGGGTGGAACAGGGCTCTGTTCTGCCACCTTTACTCATATTTTGGGACTACTGATAAAGGTACTGAGGTACTGCTCAGTGTAGAATGTCAGAATTGGGCCCCTAGCAGTAGTTTTGTTGTTTTGAGTGTTAGTTAAGGTTCTATCATTCCCTCCTTTCCTTTTCCTCAAGCTTAATATGCTTAAACAGGGGTTGATTTGGCTGTGTTCAGAGCAAGTCAGCCTGAGGTTGACATCTATCTGGATCCCAGGGCCGGCTCCAGGCACCAGCTTAACAAGCAGGTGCTTGGGGCGGCCAAAGGAGAGGGGCGGCACCTGCGGCAATTCGGGGGCGGCAGGTCCCTCACTCCCTCTAGGAGCGAAGGACCTGCCGCTGAACTGCCACCGCCAATCGCGGCTTTTTTTTTTTTTTTCCAATTGTTGCTGCCGATCGCGGCTTTTGTTTTTTTTTTTTTTTTTTGCTTGGGGTGGCAGAAATGCTGGAGCCGGCCCTGCTGGATCCTCATACTTCATAGGGCCAGACTATCCTTGGTCCCAACATGGCTATGCAGGGGAGTAAATGCTACCACCTCATGTCGGATCTTGTCAAATCTTGGGTCTACGTGCAGTGAGAGAAACAGAACAAGAAGCAAGAGCTGTACACCAGATACTTACCTTCTTCCCCTGTGAGCAAGTGGGTGGAGCCCTGACTCCCCTTTCCTCAACACACTGGGCCTGCAGAGCTAGGCCAATGCAAAGGGAGACGTAAGTTGCACACTTTTAGGGGGGCAATAAGTTGTCTTCTCCCAGGAGCCACAATTCCTTTTCAGAGATATTACTTGGATGGCACAGTGGCACAGCTATGCAAAGCTGCCTACTTAAGCTAAAATTATTCTCTCATTCTAGGACTATATTTCTTTAGAATCAGGTTAGAAATCAGAATGGAACAAGAGAACAAACCATGTGACAGACGTTAGTCACATTGCTTAATGCAGTACTACAAAGTGCCCAGATATTAAAGTGATGAGTGCGGTATAAAAACCTATACAGAACAGACTAAACAATTTTACTTTCAACTTCATGTGCACTAGCATAATGATGCAATACTCCGGCTACAAAGACCACAGAATACTTATTGACTGAAAATATTTCAATGGAATATTTTTTGAAATCATAAAAACATATCTATTGTTCCCAGATTTTGGAAAAATATTTTATTTATTTTTGACAAAACCTACAGCTTGGAGAAAACTACCTGACAGTGACACTGTAAGAATTTTTATTTTGTAACTTTTCTGTGCATAAATATAAGCTTCAGTTACTAATTACTTACCCCCGATCCGCAAAATCGACCAAGTCTCACACCTGTTGTATCATGGCCATCAAAGAGTTCAACGTAGTCATAACCACAATCTGCCTCTTCTTCCACCTCAAATGTCTGAAATGTTAACTCTACTCGGTAGCCACGCTCTGATACTAACAACCACTCACAGTCCATTTGAACTGGATAGTTGTTGTCACCAAACTGAGCATGAGAGTACAGATCTCTGGGCTTCAATTCAGCTTTCAGTCGACCACCACACTCTGCATGTAGGAAACAAATAAAGAATAAGGAAAAGCTTGCTTCAGTACAGCTCATCATTCCCTTTTCCTGTAAGGCTAGCCTTGCTCAGGATGAGTAGGTCCTTACCCCACAAATAGATCTATGGAAGTTAATGGGACTACTTTGCACAGTGAGGTACTACTCTGAATAAGGGTGGCAGAACCTGGCCCATAATGTAAAATTTATTTTTTAAAGTCATATGGACCCAATTCTGCTTACTGTGCCTGAGTAGTAATTTACAACTTCAATGGAACTTCTTGCCTATAAGGTACTAAAAGGGAGCAAGGAAACCCTTGTGCCCTGCTAAGGTCCAAATGTGGAACTGAATGTGCAGTGAAGAATCAAAATGAGAGTCCAAAAAAATTTAAATTGTAATAAAATACTGCAGAATTCATTCCTTTCCTCTTTTTATAGCCTTAGATACATCATTTCCCATTATGTAAATAACTTTTAACAAAAGAGGACAGCAAATTTGCAGAGAATGTAGATAAACTGTGTGATATCCTTCATAATATACATTTGAGATGCACATAAGGGCAGCCAAATCAAACTTTATGCTGGGACATTACATACTGTATGTCAATATTTTCATAATATATCTGAGTTAGTAAATTTCTAATTATATGGGTTAAGATACATGTTGCTTTACAGATCCACTCAGGTGTAGCTTGTCAAAAAAAATTCCAAGTTTAAAAATATGTATATTACAACATTTTATAGAAAAAACTGTTTTGAAAAATGTTACATTTCACTTCATGAAAAAGAATGTTAAGACCCATAAACTGGGCTACAAATAGTTTGCTTGACAGAAGCAGCTATTATTGTATATTTGAAGATCAAAACATAACTATGTTTACTTCTTCTGTCTAAACATTTTAACTAGTTTCAATTAATAAATATTTGTTCATTATACATTTTCATTGTGTTTAGCTTTCTATACTACATCAGTGAGTTAAAGTTAAAGGCACTATTTAAAAGCAGCTAGGAACACATGTAAAACTATATTTTGAAAAAACTTTGTATTGTTGATTAGATTTCTAGGGAAGGTTTGGGTGGGTTCTTTTAATTTTAACACCTATGGAGATTTCAATTAAAACAGATCACTTATTTTTACAGGTTCATCTGCTCCTTATTTCTCACCAGGCCACAATCGTCTGCTTATGACATTCATTTCTACAGTAACTATAACAAAATCTGTTTATGTTAGGATCCTGCACAGCGGCATTAAATTTTATGATCAGCTAAAACAAATCCCAGAATCCAAACACAGCTGAGCTCTGGACAAGAGAGGAGCTGGTCATGAACTCTGTGGATCAGGCCCAACTTTAACAACAACAAATTGTGATGTCATATGTTGAAGATTCTGAATTCAGGTAGGAAATAATAATAGGAACACATGGATGCTTAAAACTGCATTTTTATAGTATTCATGAAAATATGTCTATTAAGAATCAAGGGAAACAAAACAGAAAATATTATATAATATGTAAGTGGAATGATTCTAATAAACTTGATTTATAGCTCAACATAGGATTTTAAATTCTTCTAGACAAGCATGTACCATTTTCAGACAAAATCAGAAATCCCACCATAGCCGATTCACAGGATACCTTCATGAGGTTTCATACATGTGTACTTGTGTGCATTTTTTCCCACTTCACAACTGTGCATTATCAAAGCTACAGATGAGACGCCTCAACTGGGTTCAGTTTACTGTTTATTCTAATTTACTGGCTACTTCACTTTTTTGTGAATTTAGTTTTTGCTTTTGACTGGAATAAGAGGGTTGTAAGAGAGTTTACACATTTAAGACATAGAACAGCTGTAAAAAAGGAATACTTTTAATCAACTGTATGTACTGTTTCCCCCAGATATGCTATTGTTTCTATGAGGTTAAAAGAAAGCTCCATCCATATTACCAGCTGCAAAAATTTTAAAGCAAGAAGAATTTCTCACATTTATAAAAGGAGAACCAATTTAAGAAATAAAGAGGATTTTTTCACAAGATCTTAAGTGTACTTTTCCAAAGTGACTGAAGCACTTAGGAACCTAAATCTCATTAGAAATCAATGGGATTTAGGGTCTGAAGTGCCTATATCATTTTTGAAAATGCACACCATACCCCAGTCAGCCTTTGAGATGGGGAGGCTTTCTCAGGGCCATTAGGGGAAAGAAAACACTTGGCTCCTGTAAGGATTGACCCTTTCTTGTTTCCTCCCATCCCCATGGGCACTCAGCCTCCTTGTGAGCTTGAGAAGGGTAGGAAGGGGGGGGCTGTGGGGATCACGTCGGGAGGATAAAGCACACGACCAATGTGGTTGCAAGCTGAACCAAGCTGACTCTTTATTACAAGCTTTCTCTTATAGTCTTTCTTGCTGAACTGAACTCTGTTTATTACAAGCTTTCTTTTATAGTCTTTCTTAACATTACATAACACAATTAGGCTATAATTACACATCTACCGATTGGACAAGAAGGAGAATCATGTGTTCATCACATGTATAGCCCCACACCGATTGGTTCAGATGTTCCTTACATAAGGCCATGTCTTATATAACCACCAGGGGGCCTTACATAAGGCCTCATCTTATATAACCACCAGGGGGCCTTACATAAGGCCTCATCTTATATAACCACTAGGGGGCCTTACATAAGGCCATGATTTATTGTCAGGCAAGTGTCCCATCGTGACCCTTACCCTCTCATGGAACTTTGCATCCCCACAGGGGGCTCCTTGACTGGCTGGATGCAAGGGTGCAGCATAAGCCTATTGGCTCCCATGCACACAAGCAAAGTACTTATAAACCCTTCTCCCTGCCCAGGGCACAATTCTGCACCCTGATCAAAATCCCCCCGCACTCACTGTGGGCATCATCCTAGTCACCTTTTTAGCCAGATTGGCCTGGGCAGTGTGGGTTTTTTGGCTTTCCTCTCAGCAGCCCAGGAACCAGTCGATAGGTTGCACTGCAAAATTCATGTTGTTGCAACTCAGCAGGTACCCAGTGCAGCTACTTGTTCAATGGAGGGTCCAGTTCCCTGATAAACTGGAATTGGAAGTGGACTACTAGAAGGGTTGTCCTAACAAAGGTGGGGAATTGAACCAGGACTCCTAATGTCTGGTACAGCAAGGAGACAAACCCTCTTATATGAAAGAAGATGGTGAGGTCCCAGCAATGGTGCTGAGACCATGCTCACAGTGTGGAGGGCTGATGGCAGCCCTCTCCCAGGTGGTATGGGTTACAGAAGGAAGGATGACCTGCACCAAAGGAGCTATTGCTGGATAGTTCCCAAGTGTGTTATTCAGTAAAGCTGCAGCCTAGTGTCATTCCTGGTGTCTTGTCTTTCTTCCTGTGCTGTCGAGGACAATGGGAGTTATACTATTTGGACACTTAAGCGCTTTTGAAAACTTTACTCTAGGACTCATTTATATTATGTCAAAACGGTGGTAGAGAAACTGATTTAAAAAGTTGTTTAAAATGTGTTCAGGACAATGCAGTTTAAACAGTTTGCTCTGTATGGAATTATCACAACCATTTAAAAACAATGTTTAATCTCCTGGTAGATGCATGCTTTTTAAAACATGCTTCTAAATAGGTTATACCCCTTTATTATGGGCAGGAATACATTAATTTTACATTATGAGTACATTAATTTTAGTTAAATACTAATTTTTTAATTTGTGCTGCAGACATGGATTTATAGTCTCAGGAAATTAATATTTTAAATCCACTGGAATTGTTTAAGAAATTGAACATATTTAGCTCCCAAAATACTCATCACTTCCCAAGTCTGACAAATGCAAACAAAAATAAAATGCAAAAAAACCCCAAAACCCAACCAAAAAACAACAACTATGATTGGAAATCTCACATTAATTCACAGGATCTGGGGAACTGCATATTGAATATGAGTCAGCAATGTGATGCAGTTTCAAAAAAGACTAATATCATTCAGAGACATATTAATAGGAGTGTTATATATAAGGCATAGGAGGTAGTTGTCCTGCTCTACTTCACCCTGGTAAGGCCTCACCCAGAGAACGGTGTCCAATTCTGTGTGCCGCACTTTAGCAAAGATATGGATAAATTGGAGAGCATCCAGATGAGAGCAACAAAAATGATAAGAGGTTTAGAAAACCTGACCTATGAGAAAAGGTTAACACAACTGGGCATGTTTAGTTTTCAGAAATGAAGACTGAGAGGGAGGCCTGATAACAATCTTCAAGTATGCTAAGGGTTAGTATAAAGAGTACAATGGTCAGTTGTTCTCTATTTCTACGGAAGGTAGGACTAGACACTCGTCTGTTAGATATTAGGGATAACTTTCTAACTATAAGGGTAGTTGAGCTCCCGAATAGGTTTCCAAGATAAGCTGTGGAATTCCCACCTGTGGAGATTTTTAAGAACAGGTTGGACAAACACTTCTCAGGGATGGTCTGGGTTTACTCGCTCCTGCATAGGGGTTTGGATTAGATGAACTCTCGAGGTCCCTTCCACACCTACATTTCTATGATTCTATAATTGTCCAGAAAATCTGGAAGGGAATACAAAGTTTAGTGGCATGAGTTTTGGATTCCATGTCAGACTGCTCCTTCTGAGATTACTATATGACTCCTGGCCTTGTGCCAGGGAGTGTAAAGCCAGAAGATTGTGTCCAGTACGGAGAGAGGGAAATGGCTCCTTGAGCTCTTTCTGCCTGTCCTTGCACAGTCACGCAGGGTTAGGGGTAATGCCGACAGACCCTGGTCGTCGGCAGGCAAGATTGAATCTGGTGACTCTGGAGCTTAGTGCATGAGCCTCTACGGCAGGCGAGATTGAATCTGGGGACTCTGGAGCTTAGTGCATGAGCCTCTGTCACATGAGCTAAAAGCCAACTGGCTGTTAGCTAAGGCTGTAGAGCAGACTCATTTTATCTCTCTCTCTCTAAGTGGTCTCGGTGCTTCTAGATGGGACAGAACATCACACCCAGGTGGTGTGGGGGTTACATAGGCATGATCTTTTTACTACCACCCCTGATCTCACCCCCACACAATCTAGCCTTTTTAAATTAAATATTATTAATTATTATGTTATGGAAGCAATGAAATGAAGAAAAATAATATATGCTTTGAAAACTCCTTGATTATATATTCATAAATGCAATGTCCATAAGGATACTTATTCAGACAAAACTCCCACTAAAATTAATGGTTATGCTTTCATCAAGACTGCAGGATAAAGTCCGTATTCTGTACAAACAGTACATACAAACTGTATCCCTAAACACTTCTTCGCTATGCTATCAATTAACTTAATGGATATTTTGTGAAACATTTTCCTTCAAAAATTAACTTTGAACTATATATGAGCAAAAAATGCACCTTTTTTTATTCTACATTCTTAAAAAGAATCAAGCAGATTTTGTTTTTCAACATTCTGAAGGAAAACACTGTACCTGTGCTGAGATATCATACACAAAGTTTCCACATCAAGTGGAAGTTATAAACCTCTTCAAACAGACATTTATAAGGGAAATACCAGCAAGCCATTAACTGTACAAAAATTATTAGGGGGCTGGGGCACATGACTTATGAGGAGAGGCTCAGGGAACTTGGCTTATTTGTCTGCAGAAGAGGAGAGTGAGGGGGATGGAGCTCGTCTGTTCTCAGTGGTAGCAGGTGACTGAACAAGGAGCAATGGTCTCAAGTTGCAGTGGGGGAGGTCTAGGATGGATATTAGAAAAAACTATTTCACTAGGAGGATGGTGAAGCACTGGAATGGGTTACCTAGGGAGGTGGTGGAATCTCCATCCTTAGAGATTTTTAAGGTCTTGCTTGACAAAGTCCTGGCTGGGAGGATTTAGTTGGGGTTGGTCCTGCTTTGAGCAGGGGATTGGACTAGATGAACGCCTGAGGTTTCTTCCAACCCTAATCTTCTATGATTTTATGTAGCAATGTAACTGGTAACACTTAGAAATACTGTGGGCATAGATTTTAATTTCCTTTATGTAATGACTACTGCAATTGTGTAAATGGAAAGAAACTACATAAATCAGTAGTATTACAACACCCATCTTACCAATAGTTTTGGGTTTTAATTATTTACTGTAAAATTGTAATAAGGACCAATCAAACCTTTTATATATAATTTTGTGAAAATCATAATGGTCATTGTGTGGTAGAGAAGACTGGAGGGGGTAGTACAAATGATCTGGTAGGATTTGGGAAGGATGAAGTAAAGCACATGATAATTTTTTCAGTCCCTCTTAAGAGTTAAAATGTACATGTGTAACACATGTGGTTGTAGATGTACAATTGTAGCAGATACAAAGGGAGATAAGGAAGGGCCTGATCCAGCAAACACATCATGAGCGTACTACTAAGTGTTTGCAAATCAGGCCCTATAACAAGAAAGAGAAGTACACTGAATGTCAGGTTAAACAAAGCTTTCATTTTCCAGCATCAGAACACAAAAGGTGAGAGAGAGCCCAGGCTCTGCCAAAAGGAGAAATTAATCACAAAGTATCAAAAATTATTTCTCTACAAAAATGCAAGGGGAAAAAATCTAATTAGAATTTTAATATTAATTTACAATGACTCGATAGTTGCACACACACTTTCATGTTGCATGTGATGTTTTAGATAATGTTAAACTACATGGATACAATATAGACTATTCATCCTTATACTCAAGATTAGGGATTTTTGTGTGTCAGCAAAGCCTTAGTATGCTAGAAGTCATATTTATATAATATCCACTTTAGTATGCAGTTTACAAAATAATCCCTGAGTAAGAATTGATTGTGGTAAATGAAGAAATATTATTTCTACTGTAGAGATTGGGGAAATATTCTTCTATTCTACTCTAACATAGGTGCTGGAACTAGGGCTATTGCTGCAACCCTTGGCTTGAAGTGGTTTTCATAATATACGGGGTTTACAGCTTGGTTCAGTGGCTGTCAGAACCCCCACTATACAAACTGTTCCAGCACCCCTGCTCTCTAATATTTTTGAATGACTCCTCTTCCCTTTACAAACATGTCTTGGAGGTTACAATTTTTAGAGTCACCACTAGGGGTCACTGTAAGCCAAGCAACTTCAGAAAATTAATGTTTGTAACATGGAAAATGTCCTAAGCAACCGATTAATGAAATTTCAAAACATATTTTGAATTCCAATAATTCCTATCAAGCACCAAAACTAACTGCTAAGTCTGAAGGAGACTAAACTTTTTAAAACCTTGTTTATTTTAGCAAGACTGTCAATTTTGTTTTGCTTATTTTTTACCTTTGCTTACCATTCCTTTTTTAACTGTAGAAGAAATAGTGTTACCTGTTAACATAAAATCCCATGTTTTATTTAAAGCCATAGAAGACAAAAATCAGAGACTATTTTGGTACACAGCACACTACATTAAAATAGCTCCACTGGAAATGAAATTAGAGGCTGAGGAATCTTTTATAAGTATAGTCAGTTATGGCATTAATTATAAGAATACAAATTTCTTAAAAACCTGTTTCCCAAATCTGCTGAATTTCAAAAGTAATCGTGCCTTTCCTTAGGAAAGAATTCACCATTGTCTTACTTTTGGCTTTTACTAGATCTTTTTCCAAAGTAACTGATTACTTTTTAATGACTGTCCAGGAACAACATTAAGGTTAAAAAAAGAAAAAAGAAAAAAATCCAAAACAAAACAAAAAATAAAGTAATAAGATGGCAAAAAAGAGTTAATTCTAGAATCCTGACAATATTTCCTTTCATCTCTGAGTTTAGATTTCATCTACTGCCTCCAAGGATTTGTTCAGATTTATTCGTAGCACTGATTTATCTACTAAACAATTGCTCATAGAGCGAGAAAATCCTGAATGTCTCCATCCAGGGAAAATGATCAGTAAATGACATCCTGATTTCCTAACCTGTAGAGTGTGTGGCTTGGAAGCCTTTTCTTTGTACTGATGCATCAGAAACAAACCGGAGGAACATTTTATTTCCAGTAGCAACAAGAGGATCTGGTATCTTATTGCCACATAAACGTCCCAGAATTGGAGACTTTTCTGTTTCTCCATCAAACACTTCCAAGTGGTCATAAGCACATTCCTGATGTTGTTCAATCTCAAACTCATTAAAGGTCTGAAAAGAAAGCAAAATAGTGTGTTAAGAAGGACTCCAATACATATTATATCTTATACATAATAAAAATGAACTGTATATACGTTTCCAGCATGCAGTCTGCTTGCAATTGAGAGCACATGTAATTTTGTTGCGGTTATAAGCTTGGACCTTTGAATGACATACTCACTCTAAGGAAGGAGAGTAATAATAAAGACAATAATTTTAACATTGGCGAGGCACCGCTTCACATGAAAGGGATTAGGACAATTGTGTCCAATCCATGGCAGAAAAGAGCAAATCTGGAATACCATAGCCATTCTGTTGAATTCATACAATTAGGTCCCAGGATTATTCCAAATTTCACAGAACATCCAAAACCAGCCAGAAAGTAGAAAATCTACTGGTTCCTTTTATAACTGGGGCCCTGCAACATCTGTGAGACGTTGTGCTTTTATATATGTGCTTCTTCAATGCAGTTTAAACCAATGAAAATGACGTTTCCACATGGCCTTTTGTAAGTAAAACATATACAGCATGGTCTTTTGAAAATTATGCCATATAAATCAATTTTTATAACTACAATATTGGTTATATTTAAGGCTTCACTCAGCAAATTAAAATCATCTTTCTCCAGGAAATCAGTCTAAGAAAGCTGCAAAAATGGGTTTTGAGTGAATTTGTAAATAAACCCCAACATAACTCAGTTTTACTTGTCACCAACTCTCAAAGAAAGAGGAACGTTGCTGCAGTTATCTTAAAGTTCACAAGTATTACTTACTTTCAGGTCTGTTGTATATTTCTTCTCCACACAGCAACATTTATTTAGTGTTTATCTGAGCTCCTAGAGACTCACAACTCTCCCCATGCCCTGGAGAGTGGAGTCCAGTTGTCCAAGATTTTAAAAAGTGACTAGTGATTTTCTGTCCCTCAATTCTAGGGTATCCAGCTGAAGATACTTTGAAGGTGTCGGATTCGCCGAGTCTGGCCCCTACTCTCTGAAAATCAGGCCCTTTAAACTGGCTGAAGATGGGGGCACCCGAAAATTGAGGGACCCAAAAATCACAAGTCACTTTTTACAACCTTAAAAGTATTTGTCCACAGAACAGGGTAGCTCAAAGACAGTGGGAGTTTCTGAACCATATCATCAGAACCTAATAATAAGGGACCACTTCCAGGAGCAAGGAATAGTTCAGTCTCCAGATCCTTCTTGTCTTCTCCACTGAGACTGCCACCTAGTGTTCCAACTAATGACAAGTGTGCTATTTATGTGATATATGGATGCTTCTCTATTCAGGACTGGACTGAGATCACCAAGCTTATTACAAATGGGACATCAAAAAGCCATGAGATATAACTTCTGGTCACTACTGAGCTGTATGAGAACCCTAAGGATGAAAGGTCATAGAGAACTATGTATAAGCATTGAGAGGCTGAAATACTTCTCTGAACATTTTCACAATTAACCTTTAAATTGAAAGCTCATTCAGTTCAGTGGAATTTATTTATTATTATTATTAATAATTAGCAATCTTATGGTTCTCAAACTATGTTTTGTTAATACAATAAAATATCACAAAAGCACTCTAGGAATTAATGCTCCTAACTGTACTCAGTGTATTTCCAGCAAAGCAAGCTAAAAGATTAAGAAGCAATATTTAAAAGGAATAAAAGCAAACAGTCTAACTCTGAGCACACATAATAACTGAGCATTCTGTCTGGTACACCAAAGCAAGTCTAATCTACTGAATCCCTGATGGAAGTCAGCCAATATAAAATGTGATGGCACTTTATATTACCAGCTGTCCTAAATGAACTGCATACAGCTGAAGCACTGATGTTTTGGCAAATGAGAAAGAATACTCAGAATATCAGTTTTAGTTCACAAAGAACTGAAGAGTGAAAAGATAGTACTGGATGGACACAGATTCATTTTATAGGAAAAGTTGACATTTATATGAGCGGAAGGAAATCACAGATGTAATAAAAACAGATGTGCAGCAATCCCCGTTGCCACTCTAAAATTTCAATCAACCATCCTATCTTCATACGGCCAGGTATGTGTTGTCATTGGGCCCCTAATAATATTTGATTAATTTAAAAAAATAAACAACACACTGAGAGGCTGTAAGAGCTGGTTAAATATACAATCGAGTGAATCCAATGTGAATATCAATGGGAATTCTATATGTGCTCTAAGAGCAGTCTATAGTTCTGAGTTTGATTTTTAAATTTTTTTGTTTTTAAAAGGAAAATCACACTGTATTTTATTCAGTTCTGCAATCTGAAAGGTCAGTTGTTCAGAGCACTTCTTACAATCAATAACCTGTGAAATCTATTATTTTAAATGTTTGAATTACAATTAGGGTTTATGAGCCTAATGCAAAGAAGCTATCTTCCTTAAAAGATATGTTATTTTGACATACAATATAAAGTCAGTGTCCTACGCAAAGAGAATGCAAAGAGTTTCAAACCTGTTTTAATAATCATTAAACAATCATAAACAGAACTAGAGGATTTAAGAAAAAGCAAATATTATATATTAAACTATTTCAAACATTAAAACAGATTGAAAGAAATATTAAACAAAGAAATTGGCTTAAAGTTTTATCCATAGCATCCCCACATTTCCAGGGACACAAAGAATTTGCTTTTCAGCTGCCTTTATTATTAAGCTCGGTAATAAAATTTTGAAATAAAAAAACTTTAAATACTCTTTGCATAATTTAAATCAAGATGAATAAAGATTAACGAGTGTGTGGACAAGGGGGATCCAGTGGATATAGTGTACTTAGATTTTCAGAAAGTCTTTGACAATGTCCTTCATCAAAGGCTCTTAAGCAAAGTAAGCTGTCATGGGATAAGAGGGAAGGTCCTCTCGTGGATTGGTAACTGGTTAATCAATAGGAAACAAAGGGCAGGAATAAATGGTCAGTTTTCAGAATGGAGAGAAGTAAATGTTGCGTCCCCCAGGGGTCTGTACTGGGACCAGTTCTAGTCAACATATTAATAAATGATCTGGAAAATGGAGTAAACAGTGAGGTGGCAAAATTTGCAGATAATACAAAACTAATCAAGATAGTTAGGTCCCAGGCAGACTGCGAAGAGCTACAAAAGGATCTCTCAAAACTGGGTGACTGGGCAACAAAATGGCCGATGAAATTCAATGTTGATAAATGCAAAGTAATGCACACTGGAAAACATAATCCCAACTATACATATAAAATGATGGGGTCTAAATTAGCTCTTACCACTCAAGAAAGAGATCTTGGAGTCATTGTGGATAGTTCTCTGAAAACATCCACTCAATGTGCAGCGGCAGTCAAAAAAGTGAACAGAATGTTGGGAATCGTTAAGAAAGGGATAGATAATAAGACAGGAAATATCATATTCCCTCTATATAAATACATGGCATGCCCACATCTCAAAAAAGATATATTGGAATTGGAAAAAGTTCAGAAAAGGGCAACAAAAATGATTAGGGGTATGGAATGGCTTCCGTATGAGGAGAGATTAATAAAACTGGGACTTTTCAGCTTGGAAAAGAGATGACTAAGGGGGGATATGATAGAGGTCTATAAAATCATGACTGGTGTTGAGAAAATAGATAAGGAAGTGTTATTTACTCCTTCTCATAACACAAGAACTAGGGGTCACCAAATGAAATTAATAGGAAGCAGGTTTAAAGCAAACAAAAGGAAGTATTTCTTCACACAACGCACAGTCAACCTCTGGAACTCTTTGCCACAGGATGTTGTGAAGGCCAAGACTTTAACAGGGTTCAAAAAAGAACAAGATAAATTCATGGAGGATAGGTCCATCAATGGCTATTAGTCAGGATGGACAGGGATGGTGTCCCTTGCCTCTGTTTGCCAGAAGCTGGGAATGAGCGACAGGGAATGGATCACTTGATGATTATGTGTTCTGTTCATTGCCTCTGGGGCACCTGGCATTGGCCCCTGTTGGAAGACAGGATACCAGACTAGACGGGCCTTTGGTCTGACCCAGAATGGTCGTTCTTATGAACTTGGGAACTTTTAGGACAATAGGCTGAGCAAAAGTATTGCAGTTTTCTTTAACTCATTCTTTTTTCTATGTTATCTAGATTCATTTCCAGGCATTTGTTCAAAAATCATTTTTATATATGCAGTAGGGTGTTCCTCAAATTAAGCTTCACTTAGACTAATTTCCAAAATTGAAGTGTCAAATGAGCTTTTAAACTCTCTCTCTCTCTCTCTGTGCCGTACGTAGACAGTTTCAAAAGCATTTTTTTCATCTGGACATCTAGTTTAAAAATTCCACAGTGCACGTCCATTGTTTCCTGGAACCCTTGATTACACAGAATGCTTCATTTTACTGTTACCAGGGAAAGACTCTGCAATGATTTATCAAAACTAAGAGCACTCACAGGAGAAGATTAGGTACACGGAACTTCAAAAATAACGCACAGCTTCAGGACTCACTTGGTTCATTTGGTGTGCAGAAGCTTATCTTTTCTGTTCATTGGGCATAGGAAAAGTAGGAATGAACTTGAACTTAGTTTGGAAGCAAAATAGGAAATATTTATAAAATGGAAGTGCTGCATTAGTTTTATTGGTATATGGATCAAATACAAAATAAGTGATAAGCAGCTAACAAGATTGTGAATAAAATAATGTAATGTGTTATCTTCCCATACAAACATTTAGCACAGTTGAAAATTTCTAGTTGTGAAATGTTTTGCTAATGACTGTTATACTTGTCCACTATACTTGATGGTGAGATTTTCAAAAGAGCTTAAGGGAGTTAGGTGCTCAGCTCTCATTAACTTTCAGTGGTTGCTGAACACTTCATAAGGTAAATAAAGAAGCCTGTTTTGTTTGATTAACAGAGTTTCACTATTCAGATCAGAAAGGATGATAACCCTTTAGCTCTGTGATTTTTTTCAAGGATGGAGGACAATATGAGTCAACAGTGTGACCTTGTTGCCAAGAAGGCTAGCGGCATTTTGGGCTGTATAAGTAGGCTCATTGCCAGCAGATCGAGGGACATGATCATTCCCCTCTATTCGGCATTGGTGAGGCCTCATCTGGAGTACTGTGTCCAGTTTTGGGCCCCACACTACAAGAGGGATGTGGAAAAATTGGAAAGAGTCCAGCGGAGGGCAACAAAAATGATCAGGTGGCTGGAGCACATGACTTATGAGGAGAGGCTGAGGGAACTGGGATTATTTAGTCTGCAGAAGAGAAGAATGAGAGGGGATTTGATAGCTGCTTTCAACTACCTTAAAGGGGGTTCCAAAGAGGATGGATCTAGACTGTTCTCAGTGGTACCAGATGATAGAACAAGGAGTAACGGTCTCAAGTTGCAGTGGGGGAGGTTTAGGTTGGTTATTAGGAAAAACTTTTTCACTGGGAGGGTGGTGAAGCACTGGAATGGGTTACCTAGGGAGGTGATGGAATCTCCTTCCTTAGAGGGTTTTAAGGTCCGGCTTGACAAAGCCCTGGCTGGGATGGTTTAGTTGGGGATTGGTCCTGCTCTGAACAGGGGGTTGGACTACATGACCTCCTGAGGTCCCTTCCAACCCTGATATTGATTCTATAATTTTTGAAAACACTTAAATAACTTATGGGCCTAAACCCCATTTTCAAAAGTGATTTAGATGCTTAGGACCAGATTTTCAATAGTATTTAGGCACCGAAAGATGCGGGTAGTGCAGCCTAGTGGGATTATCAAAAGCTCGTAGGCAGGTTAGGCACATAACTCTCATTGACATTCAACTCTCACTTCCACTGACTTTCACTTTTGAAACTGGGCCTCTGGTGTGCTTTTGAAAATGTTTACCCAGATTCTATTTCAAATGAAAAAGGAACAGTTGATAAAGATTTTAGAATGGTTTCTTCTGGAAGAGAGAAAACTAAAATTCAGCAAGGAAATCCAAATGCATGAGCTTTCCTGCTGAGTTTACGGGCACTCAAAGTGCTTTTATAAAAATCTGTCCATGCCTCTGGCTAGATAAGATATACACAAAATAAAAGTTGTTCATATGGGAGAAGTTCACTTGTTGGGAATGAGCCAGCACAGGCCCACCCTCCCTCTCCACTCTACTTGAACACTCACTGAACCCAGTGAATGGGCAGAGCATTCGTCCCCTCTTTGCATGTAGGGTTTAAGCATTTGGAGCCAGATCCACAAAGGGACAGGCATTGTTATGCTCAGTTAGGCGCATACCCAAAGGCCGAAATTTAGGCTTTTAGTGTAGAGTGATTATGTTAGTGTTGCCTTAGTATGTTTTGCAAGTTCTATTTTCACACCACCCTGTCTCTGAAAAATCTGTTTCCTCCTGTTACCGTACATTTTCCTCCCCTGTTTGACCAAGACTGTTTAAGAGAAAACTACTGCATTGCATTTTAGGTGAGATCCTTACCCCTGCTCGGGCTTCTTTATGCCAGGGAAAAGGGTTGGAGCAGCATAAAGAGGACTTAAGAGTTCAGTAACTGACTAGGGGACAATTCTTCTGGCACTAACACTGCAGAAGATGGCTATAAGGCTGCATCCTGAGTACCGTTCCACAAGCCTTAAATATAGGGGACATGCCGAAGGTTGGAAGGGCATGTTGGGGGTGTGGACACAGCATGCAGAGCTGATGAGATGCTGGGCAGTGCCAGGGCCGGCTCCAGGAACCAGCTTAACAAGCAGGTGCTTGGGGCGGCCCAGGGAGAGGGGCGGCACCTGCGGCAGGTCCCTCACTCCCTCTAGGAGCGAAGGACCTGCCGCTGAACTGCCGCTGCCGATCGCGGCTTTATTTTTTATTTTTTTTTTCCAGTTGCCGAGGGCGGCTTTTTTTTTTTTTTTGCTTAGGGCGGCAGAAATGCTGGAGCCAGCCCTGGGCAGTGCGATTCCCAGAGGGCAGTCCAGGGAATCTGCCATAACTTAAACAGGCCTAAGGGCTGTTTCACCAGGGTCCTCTCCAGCGCCTGGAACAGCTCAGGGTCAGGAGGGCACAAAGTTGGCTTAGGCTACGTCTACATTGGAATCTGAGGTATGACTGCAGCACAGGTAGACAAACCCACACTAGCTCAACCTGCACTAGCCCAGCTAAAAATAGCAGTGTAGACACAAGGGCATGGGCTTCAGCACAGGCTAGCAGCATGAGTATGTGCCCAAGGGATATGTACCCATGTGCTTATATAGCCCACACTGAAGCAAGTGAAGACATGGCAGCACAGTTATTTTTAGCCATTCTAGAATGGGGTAATGCTAGCATGACTATGTCTATCTGAGCTGCAATCAGACCTCAAATTGCAGTGAAGACACATCCTTAAGAGCATCCCATCTCTCAAGCTCAGTGCTGTACCACAATAATGCGGTGAAATCTAAAAAAAGCTGAGAATCAAAGTGCAGAAATCTTGTACAGTGAATCTGGAATGTCCATGTGAATTATGTACATGAAAGTGTCCCAAGCCTCTGAATCAATTATATATAATCAGACAAAAATAATACTCCAAACCAATATTTGAGATTAAAAAAAATCAGATCTTTTGAATTTTCATCTAAGTATTATGAAAACACTTAACACTCTTAAAATAATTCTTCACTGAGGGTTAAACTTCATATTAATCTTTGTTTTAAAATGTTGATATCTTCATAACACATTTTAGTAAATATTCATTGTTTTAAAAATAATGGGTTTTATTTTAAAAGTCAGCGGATTCTTACTAACTAGTGTAATCTAAAGAGCATACTTTTTGGCTGCCAATTGATCAGTGAACATAGATCAATATTATTTTCATATAGTGGCCTGTGAAAGTAGCTGGTCAGCTCAGGAGGAAATTTGGTTAAAAAACAACAACACTTAAATAACTTACTAATTTGACTCTGTGACCAGGAGTGGCACTGATTTCCCATGTGCATTCCTTCCTACTTGGGTATTTGTCTGGCCAGTTAGGACTTGTGATGACTCCAGTCGGACTATGGATCTTCTGTTCACACTCAGCTGTGCCAATAATGATAGCATCAGTTAGTTTGGAAATCTGTGTTAAAGATGTAGTCAGAAAAGCAGACTTTTTATCAACTGATTCATTGAAAGGAAAGGATTTTCAGGAAGCTAGCTAATCACCTCTTCAGTATCCGGTATCATGTTCATCACCTTTGGCAAATACATCATGGAGATTAATCTAGGACTGCTTGTTTACTGATTGACCATTACATTTACAGTGTTGTTTACAATGGATCACATAAACCTTCTATAAACAAACTATATATATGAATGATATGCCTAAACTATTTATCTAAATGAAGTCAATATTTTGCCATTCCCGCTACTAAGCCTTCCTCACAAATAAAATTAAGTAGAAAAACCCAGAATGGAATTCCTTCCTGAAAATTTCATATTTTGCTTTTCTGCCCTCCCACTAAAGCAGGCATTAAAGGTACTGAACCTTGATTTTGGTTGGGAAACCATGATTAATAGAGAGAGAGGGAGAGAGAGAGAGATACTGTTGTTGGCAAAAGACTGCGAATGAATCATGAATATCTACTGAGAAATGTCTGACTATACAAGGTCTTCTTTGTCCTAATCAAATTAGTAGAAGTCCCTCTCATTAAATAAATACTAACATTTAAATTTAAATAAAGTGAGGATAAAATGATAAAACTACTCCACCTTCTTAAGTACTTTCCCTTCAAGAATCTCAAAAGACTTTATATACATTAGAGAATTAAGCCTCACAACACTCTCTGAAGGAAGGTAAGGGCTTGTCTAAACAGCACCACAGTCCAGACTAGAGGGATGTGATTTGTAGAGTGCTCTATCTGCCCCATGTAGACCCTGCTGGTTTGCATTAAAAGGTACCTCCCTTTTCTACATGATGATAACTTTCTACAGAGATGAAGATAACTTTCTAAAAGATAGCTGGGTCGTCTCTACTATCTGCTCTTCAAATGCCCTAACCCTTACCTTCCTTGCAGTCATGTTTATTTTCATGTAGCACAAATCCATTGCGGCACTGACAGACATAGCTTCCTATAGTGTTGATGCATTCATGCTGGCAGCCACCGTTGTCCTTAGAACACTCGTCCTTGTCTAAGGGATACACAACATGGTTCTGTGAGCATCACATCTATAGCTTGTAGAATGTAGACAACATTTTTATATTAATGTTTAAGTCCAGAAAAGGGTAAACTAAGGCACAGACCTTATTCTTCTCAGTATGGTAATTTAATTGTACCTTAGTTCTACCCATTCATTGTTCAGCCTGCAACCTTGCACTATGGCACTATTATTTTAGTAAATTCCCATGGAAAGTGAGGTCTATTTCTCAAGAGACAGAACAAAGTAGTTTCAAGAAAATAAAAGATATAGAACAAATGGCTAATATTACTTTTTTAGCTAGTTTTATTGATATAGATTTCATAAAGTATCTCTTCAGTGGCCACAGTTCCATGCACAACAAGGAGTTTTACTATCTGGACAAACACATAAGGTATTCCCACCTCACACCAATTCTACAATGTATGTAAATTGGATGTTCAGGCCAAACAAGGTTTCAAGCTCTGCACATGTTGATATTAAAAATAAGTTACTCATCATAAACATTATCAATTAGTTGTTTTGTTCAAGCAGAGTGAAAAATGTGCTTTGATTTTAATGAATCTGGACATTACAAAACATCTCAAAAGGGAAAATACATTGTTAAAAAACACAGAAAAGAAACCGATGTTAATTGTTTCAGGGAGATCTGCCATATAGCATGCAGTCCTGTTTATTAATAAGTAATCCTCTCTAAAAAAGCTTTTAGCATGTTAGAAATCAACCAGACGGTAGGGGAGAAAATATGAGCTACATTACACAGCCACCAAATTCACTGCAGGGAAAAAAGCCAAATTAGATTAACAGGCAGTCATTACAGCAGAAGGCATCAGCTGCCACCATTCTGTGTCATTTGGCTGTTGTCATTTTAGGTGGGGCTGGTCCATTAAATCAAAACTGGCAGACTGTTCCTGACATACATATATAATGCCATATCACACCGACCTCTGTCGTTTCACCATGCAAAAAAAATGTGAACAAATTATGGTCATATCAGAAGTCAGATTGTTTCAGAACTGGGATGCAGAGCATGCATCTCATTTGCCCTCAGATTTCTTAAGACATACGAAAGGGAGTGTGTTATTTCTTAACAAAATTAATATGCAATATTTCAGACCATGTTTGGCTTAGTAGGAATTTCTACAGAAACACAAGCTGTCTTGTATAATTTAAGCTTCTTGTTACTGTTTTACTTATATTGTATTACTTCTCCCTACCTTTGTTGAAGCATATGTATAGTAATACAGCAAAAGGAATCTTTATTGTCTAAGTACTTACACAATACCTGAGTTTTACCTGCCAAAATGTACGTGAAGCTTGACTTGTTGACTTGCAAGCCCTTCAGTAAATCTATTTGTATTTACAATACATTGCTGTACAGTAACATGATGATGATATATATTCATAGGAAAATCCTGCAAGTCAAAACCAAGTTTCTACTGCATTTTCATTTGTACTATAAATCTCAAATCTGTTTGCATTGAGAGTGCTTGGGAGCTTCCTGCAGATGTGAACAGATTTGAATGTGGAGGAACAGTTTAAAAGTAAGTACACTTCACAGAAGCGGTTTATATTTGTGATCATTTAGAAAAACATAAAAACTCAGAAGGATACTTCTAATAGGAACACAAAGTCAACATCATGCATTATTTGATTTCAAGCAAAAGTTTTAATCTCTCATCTTTGCAAAAGCAAGCACTAGCACATACTCCCTGTTGCAAGCTTAGAAGCATGACAAGCAAATAAGAAATTAGAATGCAACTAACAATACAGAAACTTGTAAGTATTTCCTCTCCTATATATTAGTATCTACTTTCTATTTACCTAGTGAAAAGAATGGAAGGTAAGATCAAATGCTTTCATCAAAGGTAACAAACAAGGACATTCCAGTCAAGTTTTGTAATAAATAAAGTAAAGGCCCTTTCCAGTTCCCCATCTGCCAAATTGTCTGAAACAGAAAAGTCTACTCTCACATTAAATAAATATGTATTATTCTGAAGAATAATCTCAAAAGGGACATGTGCATAAAGAAATGGGCCTATGATGGATCCCTTCAAAGATCAGCTCTGTGCAAAACAATAATCAAAAGGTAGAAGAGATAAGCTTAGTGACACTAGGATGGAAATAATTAATTGCACACTTAATGAAGGATGCAATTGTTGAACAAACCTTATAGATGTTGAATAAATCAGTATGGATTTTTCCATCATATCTGTAGCTCAGTTTCAAAATTAGTCTGTATTAGTTATAGAAACAAATGTTTTGCTTAGTAAAAACAAAATCATTTGTTGTTCTGACAGATGGAAATCAGTCTCCCAATTTTGAATGGATGCTTTCTTCCTTTTTGTGTGTTTGTTTCAATACTCAGTATAGGGAAAGATCCATTCTCAACAAAATGTTAGATTTTAACAATTTAGAGGACATGTGGTCGTACCTCTGAGACCCCCAGAGGCCACCAGTCTGTGAATAATACGTACTCGGCCTGAGGGGGCAACCTGTATCAAGTCCTTGCATGATTCAAAAACAAAAATTTTCTCTTTGCAGGCAGTTTTCTTGTCTGTGGAAATAAATGTACCAGGATAGTGCCACAGGTGAGTGTGTGCTCCAACATGAATCTGCTCAAGGGTAGAAACATTTAAGCTTTTCTTTTTTAACTGCTCACTGAATCATAACCCACCAAAAAAACAAAAAAAAAGACCCCAGTAAAATTAATTCTTATCATGCATCAGACACAGTGACTGTTTTAAATGAGCATGCAAAACATCATATTTATTCAAAACCACAAAAATAACTCTAGAGCACATGATAAATGGAAGCAGTTTAACAACAGGTTGCTACCAGTGATTAATCATACTATTGTTTAAGAGCCTTATTCAAAGAAATTATTATAGCTGCTCCCATGACCATCACCTTTCCTACACAGAAAATCAAACATTGTTTTTTTTTTCTGAAGCAAGGCCACGTTGAATGATTCAGCAGCCTACTTTTCCTTGGGTGCGCACAGCAAAAACCTTGCAATAGGTTGCCCAGTTATCCACATGAAGGGCACAAAACTTGTAATAGGAAGTTTTATGCTTTGAAACTTAATATTTAATTTAAAAAAAAATTGACACAACTATTTCCAAAAAATATCAGTTACCTGCAGCCCCAAGATGGTTTTAAATTATCCCTTCCCCCTCCTCAAGACACTAGATTACATCTATACAACAGCTGTTCTGCTACTTATAGAAAATCACCCTGAAACATCCCTCAAGTCACAGCACATGAATACACTCACACATAAGCATTCTTGGCTAAATATGTGCGTTCTGGAACACTATGAAAATTTGGGTGCTGATTGGCTAGTGAAGAGATAAGAATTTATTATTAGAAAAAATGGGTGTGTGAATGGAATTCAGTTGTTGACTCAGTCTCTCTGATCCTCTAAAATGTATACTTTTCTATGACCATGTTAAACTTGGTGCATAAACCTTTGTTTTCAGAACTCTCCACTCACATTTTGTTATGCATCTGCAAACATCTATTAACCATGGCAACCATGCAAGATTATCCTTTTATCTTGTGTTTCTGAGATTCCCAGACTCCAAAGCCAGAAAGGACCATTGTGATCATATAGTCTGCCCCCCTACATGACACAGGACAAAGAACTTCCCCAAATAATTCCTAGAGAATATAGTTTAGAAAAACATCCAATCTTAATTTAAAAATTGTCAGTGATGGAGATTCCACTAAGATCCTTGGTAAATTGTTTCAATGGTTAATTATTCTCACTGCTAAACATTTACACTTTATTTCCAGTCTAAATTTGGGTAGCTTCAACTTCCAGCCACTGGATCATTCTGTACCCTTCTGTGCTAGATTGACGAGCCAATTATTAAATATTTGTTCCCCATTTAGATACTTATAGACTGTAATCAAGTCACCCTTTAACATTCTCTTTTTTGTTAAGCTAAATAGATTGATCTCTTTGATTCTGTCACTATAAGGTATGTTTTCTAATCCTTTCATCATTCATGTAGCTCTTCTCTGAACCCTCTCCAATTTATCAGCATCCTTCTTGCATTGTGGGCACCAGAAATGGAAGCACTATTCCAGCAGCAGTCGCAACAGTGCCAAATATAGGGGTAAAATAAATTCTCTACCCCTAAGAGTTCCTGTTTATGTATCCTAGGATTGCATTACCTCTTTTGGCCACAGCGTGACACTGGGAGCTCATGTTCAGCTGATTATCCATCATGACCTCCAAATCTTTTTCAGAGTCACTGCTTCCCAGGATAGAGCCCCACCATCCTACATTCTTTGTTCCTAGATGTCTACACTTACATTTAGCCATAATCAAAGACTTGTTTGCTTGAGCCCAATTTACCAAGCAATCTGGATTGCTCTGAATCAGTGACCTGTCCTCTTATTTATTTACCACTTCCCCAATTTTTATATCATCTGCAAACTTTATCAGTTATGGTTTTATATTTTCTTCCAAGTTACTGATACAAATGTTAAATAGCATATGGCCAAGAACCAATCCCTCTGGGATCCACTGGAAACATATCCACTCAATGATAATTTCCCGTTTACAATTATATTTTGTGACCTATCAGCCAGTTTTTAATCCATTTAATCTGTGCCATATTAATTTTATATTGTTTTAGTTTTTAAAATCAAAATGTCATGTGGTACCAAGTCAAATGCCTTAGAAAAATCTATATATATTATGTCAACATTATTACCTTTATCAGCCAAACTGATAATCTCATTTAAAAAAAAAGCTATCAAATCAGGTTGACAGGATTGATTTTCCATAAACCCATGTTGATTTGCATTAATTACATTACCTTTCCTTAATTCTTCATTAATTGAGTCCCAAATTAGCCACTCCATTATCTTACCCACGACTGATGTCAGGTTGGCATGCCTATAGTTACCCATCATCCCATTTACCCTTTTTTAAAATTGGCAGTTGAGACCTGACTGTAAGATGCTGAAAGGCCTGTATGGCACAATTGATTATGCATGGGTTTTTGGGTCAGTATCAGCTTAGGAAGAATTGTTTGTGGGATGGGATTGTCATAATTTTGTCCACCAAATTTGACTACATGAGATGTCTTATACAGAAACAGGTGATTTGTTTCTTGGCAATTCATAGGAACATCCTATTGGATCAGACTAATAGGCCATGTCGTCCTGTATTCTGTCTCCAACACTGGCCAGGATCAGCTGCTAAAGAGGAAGGTACAACAAAACCCCACAGTAGTCAGTTGCGGGATAAGCTGCCTCCAATGAAATTTCCCTACAAAGGTCCAATACTTAGAAATGGGTTTATGCCTTAAATAGTGAGTGTTTATATCCCTTCCAAAACTTTTTCAAAAATATATTTACTAGTCTAACTCTAGATAACTCCACATCAATGTCTAATTTTTTTGAACTCTGCTCAGCTTTCAGCTAGATCAGTTAATATGCTATGGCAATGAGTTCCGTCATCTAATTACACATTCTGCAAACAAGTATTTTTTTTATTTGGTTTGAATTTGCCATCTTTCAAATTCATTGAATGTCCCCTTGTTCTTGCATTTTAAAAATGGAATACAAGCTCCTGATCTACTTTCCCCAATTCATTATTTTGTGGTCCCTTTATCATGTTCCTTTTCATTCATCTCCTCTCTAAGGTAATCTGTCCCAATCTTTTCAGTCCTAGAAGGGGTTGTGCAGTGTTACTTTTCCACTTTGCTCATTCCTGGAGGGGAAGAACTCAAAGAAGGTGGCTATGGATACCTACGCGTCTTCCCCTAAGCATTCCATTAGATCCCATATACTTGTGAAGTGCTTGGAGAGAACAAACGGAACGGTGGTATCACTGGAATGCTTATGATAGAAAAGAAGGCATAATGCTGTGTATCTGCCCATGTGTTCAGCTAAGACTGAGGAAACCATTCCAGGCACAACTGAGGTGATGTTCCTGGGTAAGACTAAGTGTTCTGCAGAACTTATTGGCAGTATGCACATGCCTTTTATTCTGACAGTATGATTACTACCTGTCAGACAGATACAAAAGTAAAAGTGTGTGTGTGTGTGTGTATGTGTGTAGGGTCACACTTGAATATATTTCATGGAGCTCAGTGTTTCCAGCTTGTATGGAAAGTTTCCTCAGACATAAACCTACCCCAGTCATACTAGACTTTGTCAACTCTCAGGTAGACTACTGTAATGTGCTTCTAATTGGACTTCCTTCAAATTTGTTCCATTGACTGGAAATGTTACAGAATATAGTTGCTTGTTTGTTCCTTCAGGTAGCACCTGGGAGTCTGTTACACTCAAATTCTAGCCAAAAGTCATAATTAAAGTTGTAATATTAGAATATAAAATCCTTCATAATTTAGGTTGTCTCTTGCCCTACAGTCAACAGTTACAATCCATTGGGGTGGGGTCCACTCACAGAATTTAGGCTCAGCCAGTAATGAGCTAGAAGGTAGGCAAGGTTTTGATGGCTGAGGACTCATGGTTGTGGAATTCCCTCACAAAGGAGTCCCAAAATAATCCCTTGGTTGTCTGTAAGAATGTTGTACAGGATGGTGCCCTTTTCTTTTTTAAACGTCTTGGCTCTCTCCCTCATTTTGTTAATCTACTATCCTCTTGCTTAGCATTGCATGTACCTATTGCTGGTGGGTGGATTGCCAGACAGATACTGGGTTTGCCCTTTTGCTAGATTTTTTTGATGATGTCTGGCTGTATAATTAGAATGGTGAAGTTTTAAAGAAGTTGTATTGATTCTATTATGATTTTAGTGCAATGCTTAAAGGCCTTCCAACACAACTTTTAAACTGAAAAATAATAATAAATACATGCCTAAATTCTCTAATCTATACATTGTTTAATTGTAAACTTTGCTAAAGATAGCCTTGTATTTTTCATAAGGCGGAATTAAATGAGGAATTAAAGAAGAACATAGGGTCAGGACAAATGATGATCTAATGTCAACTTTCAGAAGTCAAAATATATGTGCTGAAGATTTCAATACATATAGTGCCCTCAATGCCTGGATCAAGAGCACATGTTGTCTATAATGATGAAAGGGTGACTAACTGCCAGTGCGCTGATAAAGAAAAAACAAGCTTCTTTTATGTACTTTCAAACTCATTTGAACATCTTGGATTCAAAAGTTTGACTTAGACTAAAATATTAGGAGATGGGTGTTCTGTGATAAAAGGAACAAAAGCCAGTCATATAGAAGAAAACAACTAAATGGAAAAAGGATGGTGCGAATTGAACAGAGTGGGAAACAGGGTGAAAAGTAAATACAGACAGACTGTGAAAAATGAGCAGAGAGCAGAATGGAAAAGAATTCTAATGAAAAATAAATGCACAGTATTCAGTGAATATGGAATACCCATGTGTGCCATCCAGTTCTTTTGAAGGATCAGAGAGAGAGAGAGTTTTCTATCCCCACTACGCAAAACAGGTTTCCCTTTAACCAGAAAAACATTTTGGTTCAGGTTCATCGCTAGTATAAGTTCCCTGACTTTAGTGAATTTAATCCAGAGATAAATTTAGCCCTTTAAAAAAAAAGTGAGTTTAAATTACCAGGAAAAAATGGTGTGTGAACTAAGTTAGTTTTCAAAACAGAGACCAAAGAAAAATAAATTGTCACAGAATTTGACAAGCCCATCCTTTGAACCCCATGAACAACAACCTTGGTCCCTCCCCAACACACACAGTTGTTCTGAGTTCTTTTTAGTACAAACCTTGACTACTAATAGGGTTAACATTCTTTAAACAATTCATCTACACTTAAAAATGCAGAAAAAGAGATTGCTTGTTAAACAGAATCTATATTCAATATGTTCATCATCCATAACTTTTGGGCTATAGCTAATAAAAAGATTACAGTGAATACCAGTGCTACTTTTGCTATACTGCACCACTATAAAGGTATCAAAATAATAGGGTTTAACTCAGAAATATGTATACTGAATACTACCAGTGATCTGAAAATGTAGGACTAGATCATGCTAGCCACTAGCCCTTATTTACAGGATAATACACACTGCCTTTAATGGGTAACCCTTAAGCATGTAAATAAGGACTATTCACTCAAGGGTTTGCAGGATGGGCCCCATAAGTTTCATGTGCATAGATATTTAGGTACAAATACATAGTTAACCTTTACAGCTTTATGACAATCTAAACTGGCATTTTACAAGGAAAAGTAACCTTCTGTGACCTTAAAAATGTCATTTACATAAACCAGAAACTGATCTCAATGTCTCTGCCTGCAGAAATGTGATTATCAGCAAATACAGTATGTTTAAAGCTTTCAGGAGGTAAAACACTCGTTAATATCTTTGTGTGATGTATGGGAAATATCATTTACTTTGCTCTTTCCTCACTGCTAGAATAAACCATCTGAGAAGGCATAAAAGAAAACATCAGACTTCCTTTCGGGGCTGCTAAACTTTAAACTTCTTGTCTACGTACATTACAGCTTCTGACAGATATTTTTCCCACTTTGTAAAAGATCTAAGCAACATCACTTACATAATATGCTGAACCATACTGTTTAACTTTCCTACAAAATGTATCATGCATTCCTCAGTTACTGAAACTATCCAGGCAGAAACTGCGTTTACTTAGGCTTTTACAATATAACATTTAACCAAAAGCACAATAATAAAATAAGCTAATAAAACATTTTCTACATACTAAACTTAAGTATATTTCTAGCTCTGAAGAACTTGAATTTCTTATCAGAAAATGAGAGGGTAAAATTCAACTCCTAGATGCAGTAACTGATATTTTTAATTACACAAGAAGAATTCCAGTACTATACTATTAACAGAATGTATCCTGTCACATGGAAACATGGTTATAACAGAGTCCTAAGTGGGTGATTACTATGACTGTGATCCTCAAACATTTGCGTACAGGCTTTACTCATATGAATAGTCCCATTAAAGTCAATGATGCACATCCTCAGCTGGTGTAAAATGTCATAGCTCCATAGAAGTCAATAGAACTATGACAATTTATACCAGTTCTGATTTGCCACATGGAAGCTACCCATGTACTTAAAGATACTCCTAGATGTTTTCAGAATCAGGACTGGTTCTTCCATAAACCTTTAAAACGTTCAAAATCAGGCAAGAAAGATTCTACAGTATTTAACAAATACCTAGCAAGAGACAAGTCATAAATAATGCAATTTAATAAGAAAAAGAGATAGCGAAAGCAAAATACAAATGTACTTATATTTTGTAATAAATAATTTACATCTCATTATGATTGGGATTATTAAACAAACAAACAAAGAAAGAAACTGGGGTAACAGAAGTCTGTTGTGGTAAATTCTGGGCACACACTTTGAGGTTTCCCTTCTCTTTTACCTCCCAGTTTGTGTATATCTGTAGAATATGGGTTTGGATTGTTAGGGAAAAAAACCCTCCTATTTCACCTATTTCCCACAATATACATATATTTCAATTCTAGATAACTATTGTTATATTTTATTAACTTATTAAATTGAACCAAAAATTAAAACTGTAATCAAAAGGAGAGAGGGGCCTTTCACATTCATCACCTGTGCAATGAAGAACACAACCTGTGAAAAAGATTCACTACATCTAGACACTCTATACTCAGAAGTATCCATAGTACATGAGTGATTTTTAATACCTGAAAAGAAGTGGGCCTTGAAGCCTTTCTTTGAGACTGTGTTGTCAGATCTGAACTCAATTCTCATATTGTTGTATTGTGATGTGATAACTTCAGGCACTTCTGTACCACAAAATTTACCATGCAGTTTGGAATCAGAAGAAAGGCCACTACGAATCTCCACGTAATCATATTTGCAAACCTAGGAAAGAGAAAGATTTTTGTATTGGTTAGCCAAAAATAGATAAAAATTCCATACAAGTGCCTCTACACTTAAAATGTAAGATCTTCTCTTGATTTATGTTACAACGTTAATATTTTATTGACTTTTCAATATTTAATATTTTTGCATCTTTTCTGATACTCCTTTATAAATGTTTGTTGATTTTGTTTCAATATAATTTTAAACACCACAACATATTTAAGTTCGTAAATGACATGTTTTAAGACAAAGTTCATGCATTAATATGTAGTATCTACACTGTCTACATTTTAAAG
Source organism: Terrapene triunguis (assembly GCF_002925995.2). Lineage (NCBI taxonomy): Eukaryota > Metazoa > Chordata > Testudines > Emydidae > Terrapene > Terrapene triunguis. The sequence goes on along the minus strand of NW_020664417.1, from coordinate 31,322,187 downwards.
TGTTTAATAGCTCAGCCATTTTAATTAAAAAGGAAAAACTCTGAAGACATTAGACTAAGGCCTCCAAATGTTCACTTTGAAGAATAAAGTCATCTCTGAGTCATAAACATTTATGGGTTCTGTATGCTTGCGGATTTGTTATTTTTTTTAACATCCTATAACCTAAAATATATTACCTTTAATATGGAAATTCTGCAAGCCAAGTCTTTCCCATTGTAAATTTAAGACCACGTTATTTTCTTATGAAAGTATAAATCTGCATTGTTAATAGTGTCACTTCTTTCTCAACAGGGGCACTGATATAATTTAGAGGACTAATTTGTGTCATTTTCATTAGGAGGTTTAAAAAAATCAGCCCTTATGCAAGGCCTACTACCCAGGATTATACTTTCAGTGCATAATCCCATGTCTATATAAAACCTTCCACTTCAAAAACTTCTAAGCTTCTTAGGCTCAACTATCAATCATTTAATCAAAAATGTTCCAGTTGTATGCAATTAATAGCTTAAGAGAAAACAGTGGCCGGGGGATTCATACAAGGCTTAGATTGTGCATGAAATGAAAGCATGAATTTTATAAATCACAATCTTTATTTTTTTAAACCACACAAAAAGATTATTTTGGCTTTTGTTACTATCTCCTTATGGACTATAAAAATGATTTCCAATGTTTTGCCATAATGGAGGGAAAGGTTTAAAGTGCTTATAACTACTGGAATCACTTTCACATGTTACCGCTGTGGAATGCAGCTAATTCAGTCATAATAACTCCACTTAAATAATATTAAGAGTCTTGCTTAATGCAACAGGCACAAGGAAATATTGAGTTACAACTGGAAGTCTACTTTAACTCACCTGAGTTAAATTCTCATATTGATACCTGGGATTTTCACATGCAACTCCCAATAATGTGAACACTGAAGATAAAACCCAATATCCACTGCTAAGCCTATCAGTATGCCTTAAGGTGAATTTTAATGCTTTTGTGGGTTTAAATTAGACATGTAATATTATTTGAATGTAGGCTTAGTGATATAATTTCTGTTATATGGCAGTATATAAAACATTAATAGAAGTACAAGTATATTAAAATTGTATTTATTAGAAAAGATGTATATAAATATATCCAGCTAATTTAAAATTATTTATTCAGAAAAACAATTTCATAGTTAATTAAGTCTCATAATAAATAAGTATTTAAATCATTTCTAACATGTGGACTGTAGGTACCCATTTTATGTCTGTATTTTTAGACACTATATAAAATATATTAGTGGCCTGATATACTATAACAGTTTCTTCTGGATAACAAAGTACTGACATTCACAACTTCTGTTAGTACTATCCATCTAACATCTATTTTTAGCAACACAAGAGAGGAGAATGGTCTTATGATCAAAACACAGGGCTGAGAGTTAGGAGATCTACAATTTTTTTCCCACAATCTGTCAGTCATAAATCCTGTGTGACCTTGGACAACTGACTCAGTTTCCTCATCTGAAAAATGGAGACACAAACTTAGAGCTGGCTAGAAAACAGCAATTTTGGGGGAAAAAAAGTTTGCTTCATTTATTTTTCTTCTAATAATGACATTTCTTTATTTCATAGGCATTTGTGAGGTTTTAGTTATTAATGGGGTGGGGGGGGAGGAAGAGGACACAATAAAAGTCTTCAAGTAAGTAAAAGATTGTTATAAAATGGAGGAAAATAATTTTTTCTCCTTATCCACTGAAGAGCAGATGAGAAATAATGGGCTTAAATTGCAGCAAGGGAGGTTTAGGATTGATATTAGGAAAAACTTCCCGTCAGGGTAGTTAAGCACTCGAACAAATTACATAGAGACACTGTGGAATCTCCAGCATTGGAGGGTTTTAAGAACAGGTTAGACAAATGACATGTTCTATGGGTATTATCAAGACCATTTAGGGATGATCTAGACAATAGCTAGTCCTACCTCAGTGCAGACTAGATGACCTACTGAGGTCCCTTCCAGTCTTACATTTCTATGATTCTATGTCTGTAAAAGACTGAAATGCTGTATAATTAATTATCTGGAGCCAGGGAGCTTAAAAAATAATAATAAAAAAAATCAGAGAGTTCATTCCACAATACAAGTAGAAAGTTTATTTTGATATTCAGTCTACATGCTTTTTTTACTTATTTCATTCCATTGTTCCTTATTATACTTCCTGTTCCACTCTAAAAATTACTTTCCTTTCCTAGGATTCTCACCTTGAAATGGTTATAGATGGCTATAATGCTCCATTACTCCTCATTTAACCAAGTTATATATACTCAGTACTTTTATTCTCTACACATAATTCCGTTCCTCCAGATTTTTGTCTTGTCTTGAATTCTCTCCAATTAGTGGCTCATCCATTTGTTTTGTTTTAGTTTGTTTACAAAAAAGCCAGCTGAAGCTCAGCAACGACATTTATTTTAATACATTTACATTATGATACTCATATCTTTAAAAGAGAGCAAGCCATGCTATGCATGTTTTGAAAGACTCCAGAAACAGTCCCAAACTCAAAGTCAATGAAAACAAGAATTTACATGGAAATTGTCAGTATTTGAAGCAATGGTGTTGTCTGAGACAATTTCTGTTTTTGAACAATCCTGCAACAGTTGACTAGTTTGTATAATTCTCAGTTCATGGTTACTTACTTCATTCCCTTCTAATTCAAAAAACTCAAACTTCATTGAAATTCTGTATTGAGTGGGAGCAACCACCTGCCACACACAGTTTTTGTTTGGAGGATATTCTTTGGGCCATCCTGGCGTGGTTATAGTCCCATTTAGCTTTGTCAGAAGTCCCCCACAAGCAGCTGTAATGTAAAATGAAAAGGAAGCACCTCACTTATTTGCAGGCTCCCCTGAAACCACATTTTGTTATTAACAGAAACATATGAAGTAAGAGATTCAGCCCTCTCAGACATTATTTGTATTACAGTAGTACACAGAGAGACCAATCATGATCAGGGCTCCATTGTACTATGACACGAACACAAGGAAAGAATAGTCCCTGACTTCAACAGCTTACAATCTAATTTAAGACATTTGAGTGCATTGAAACACTACACAACACTTTATATCACATTCACCCTTTTCTCTCTCACCCAGTTCCATATACCCCCACAATCCTCCCAGATCCTGTCTCTTCATCTGTATTTCCCAGGCTCCATGGGACACATCACTCTCTGCTTCCCTCACCCCTTCTCCTCTACACACTTTATCCCTGATGCAAAATCTGTAAGGGTGAAAGATTTCAGCTGTCCTTTCAGCATAGGTTGTATAAATGTGCCTTCTCCTTGCCAAAGGGGCTCTTCCCCCAGTGATGGTTTATTAATGATCTGGATGATGGGATGGATTGCACTCTCAGCAAGTTCACGGATGACACTAAGCTGGAGGGAGAGGTAGATACACTGGAGGGTAGGGATAGGGTCCAGAGTGACCTAGACAAACTGGAGGATTGGGCCAAAAGAAATCTGATGAGGTTCAACAAGGACAAGTGCAGAATACTACACTTAGGACAGAAGAATCCCATGCACTGCTACAGGCTGGGGACCAACTGGCTAAGCCTTTTCTGCAGAAAAGGACCTGGGAATTACAGTGGACAAGAAGCTATATATGAGTCAACAGTGTGCCCTTGTTGCCAAGAAGGCTAATAGCATATTGGGCTGCATTAGTAGTATTGCCAGCAGATCGAGGGAAGTGATTATTCACCTCTATTCGGCAATGGTGTGGCTACATCTGGAGTACTGCATCAAGTTTTGGGCCCCTCACTATAGAAAGAATGTGGACAAATTGAAGAGAGTCCAGCGGAGGGCAACAACAATGATTAGGGGGCTGGGGCACATGATTTATGAGGAGAAGCTGAGGAAACTGGGCTTATTTAGTCTGCAGAAAAGAAGAGTGAGGAGGGAATTGATAGCAGCCTTCAACTACCTGAAGGGGTGTTAAAGAGGATGGAGCTAGACTGTTCTCAGTGATGGCAGATGACAGAACAAGGAGCAATTGTCTCAAGTTGCAGTGCGGGGAAGTCTAAGTTGGATATTAGGAAAAACTATTTCACTAGGAGGGTGGTGAAGCACTGGAATGGGTTACCTACGGAGGCGGTGGAATCTCCATCCTTAGAGGTTTTTAAGGCCTGGCTTGACAAAGCCCAGGCTGGGATGACTTAGTTGGGGTTGGTTCTGCTGAGCAGGGGGGTTGGACTAGATGACCTCCTGAGGTCTCTTCCAACCCTAATCTTCTATGATTCTATGGTACTCAGGTATTACTCATGTACAAAGGTTACTTTTGTTAAAAATACAGCTGTTCAAATAATATGGTGAAAAAATCAGAATGTATTTGGGAATAAATTATCCAAATTCTATTCTACGCTCTCTTATTCATGGGGTTCATACTATTTTATTCACAAATATTTACACAGTCATCAGGTGTTTCTAAAATATAGTGAATACAGAAAGTTTCATTGCTTCACCTTTTTTCAGAAGAATTTCTGCTAACCTTATTAGTCATTCATTATTCTCCTGTTAAAAAAATTCAGTCATCCAATCAGGCCGCAGAAGTGTACCATATAACCAAACATACAGAACAAATAGGAAGGAGTGACTAACTTTTCAGCCTGAGGGTCAAACTCCTATTTCAAAAAAGTCAAGTCAAAAGGCACAAGCAATATTTTGGAGGCAGATTCTTTACCCTGATTCACTCCATTTGTGAAACTCAGGCATTGCTAAGGAACCTGAAACCACCTATATGTACTCCCCCACCCAGCATGGGGGTATAGAACCAGCATATCAGCTCCTAGTGGTGCAGAAGGTGAGTTGAAAGCTGGATGTTGGCTGGAACATACTGCACTCTGGTTATTTCCATCTGGTTTAGAGAGCCTTGGGGAGCATGGTCAGTTGGCACAAGTTAGACAGATCCCTAAGCTGCTCTAACCTGGAGTGGGACAAGAATGAGGGGAGCTGCAAGTGTCACACCCTCAGGGTCCCATGGGGAGGCAAATCCCCATTGGTAACGAAAATTTGTCACACAAGTGGCTGTTCATCCTCAAGTTCTCCTTTCTTTTCCCTCTCTTGGATTACCTTGAGTGACTGTGTCAGGAAGGAGGCAATGGAGTAGCCAGAGTTAGTCTCCTACCTTCTCTGAAATATAGCCAGAGGGGAAGCTGTTGAGCAGGTATACCAGAGAAGGGACAGCAGCTCTCAAGAGTGCTTCCAGCTCTCATCAGAGCTGCTCCTGGTTCTGTATGGGAGCAGTGGGAGGTAATTTCTCCTGAACGGTCTGTTTTAGGGAGTTTTCTGCAAGACAGTCCTCTCTTCCCTAGTCTTTACTGATTGAGATAGGCACCCAGACAAAAAAACACTTTTTTACAATTGGATTGGGATACACTTGTTCTGGCTTCCAGTATGAATCAGCAGACAAGCCCTGCATCTCCATGCAGGATCCTGGAACCAGACATCCCATGTCATAATGCGTATTTGGAATATAGGGTATTTTTCATGTGTATGTTGAGGAATTTGAAACAAAACTTCATGATGGACTCTTATGAGCCATAGTACTCATCATGTCAATGAGCTATGCATACTGAGAATGTCTCATACATTTCTAATACTATCTTTAAAATAAAGTTCAAGGAAACTAAATACAAAATAAATAATGAATGTTACTGTCATAAATCTGGTTTAATCCCACAATATCATAGAATTCAGAGATAGTACCCATTAACTCCATCTAAAGAGAACCACATCACTGGGCAATGTTCTCAGACCACTTATAATACTTAGGCAAAATAGATGAAATAAGGATGGTCTAAAATGTCTCATGTCTGAATTTATTAGTATTTGTGAATTAGCATATGATTATCGCTATTTTAATGACCGTAGTACTGAGCATCATTTAGTGTGCATATATTCAGTGTTATGGGCACTTAATCTAATCCTAGTTTTGCAATATCTTCCATTTAAGGGCCTTTTTGCTTTCTTCAGATGATTATTAAATCTAGTTTCCTTGCTTTTAATAAAAAGCTTTGATATCAGATTATATTTCAAACATGACTTTTTAAAATGAAACGATAAGTAAAAGGACACTTTAAAATAACAGTAGAAACCCATTGCAAATCATTAAATTTTGGCAAACGAGGGAGCAAGTGAACAAATGTAGTTATAAAAGCAAAGATAACATATCACAAACCAGTATTTCATTCATTTGACAAGTGAAGCTTACTTTTAATTACAATACATTGTAGCAATGTATATTTATGTATGGAGTAAATTTATGTCAGATAATTTTATAAGAATAATGAAGTCTTTGAAATATGAGATCTCAGTGTGTTGCTATGCTGTTAAATCCTTCCTAATACACACAGAGAAACTGCTCTTTTCTGAAGGCAAATTATGTAGTGTATGGATCAGTGAAGTGTGAATTAATAAGGTTCTACTGTACATAATTTTCCAGTTGAATAACAATAAAACTTGAACAGGATAAATTGGTAATTAATACTAAATGAATAAGACTATTATAGACAGACATTGTATTGTGGAGGATATTTTTCAAGCTGCATGCCAATACCTATACTCACTAATGCATAAGCTTTAGTATGCAAAAAATGGCTTTATAAAATGACATACCTTATAAATTTTAGGACTTCTTTAAATTAGCAGCATACTGTACCTTCACAACTCTTTTTGTCAGGTCCAAGTTCATAGCCAGGATCACAAGCACACTGATAACTGCCCAAGGTATTCACGCACCGCTGTTCACAGCCCCCCTTGTCAGGTTTGGCACATTCGTCTTCCTCTATGAAGACATAAAAGAATGGAAAAGGCATTAATTAAAAGTCTTTACCTTCCTCATCTCTAATTGTTGAACAGATTGATATTATCTGCAGCAAGTGGTGTGCATGCCATTGAACTTGTCTATATACAGGGCCAGCTCCAGCATTTCTGCCGCCCCAAGCAAAAAAAAAAAGCCGCGATCGGCGGCGGCAGTTCAGCAGCAGGTCCTTCGCTCCTAGAGGGAGTGAGGGACCTGCCGCCCCCGAATTGCCGCAGGTGCCGCCCCTCTCCCTTGGCCGCCCCAAGCACCTGCTTGTTAAGCTGGTGCCTGGAGCCGGCCCTGTCTATATAGCACATCATCTCCACTGACTGGAGCATTTTTAAAATCTTAAAGACCTGAAACTGGGTAAATAAAACGTATGTTCCTCTTTTCCACTACAATAGCAACTGACAGCTACAGACCTAATTTATAAGCACTTTGTGGCCAGCATACAATGATTTAGGCAGCAGCAATCTAAAGGTTGTGTAAAGTACTGAGAGAATGATTGGAAATCCTCAGCAGGGTCACTTGAAGGGCACTTTTATCTCCAACAGAATGAATTTGTACGTTATCCTGAACTCATACTCAAAACCAGATTAACAGAATCCTCAAATCCCAGTTTTCATTCTACTGATATTAAAGTAAACAAGATACATCAGAAAAAATGGAATACAGCATTATCTCTGCTAGCTGTGAAACATGCTCATAATATTCATGCTCAAATACACCTGAGATATAGTATATATCATTTCCTTGCACAGTGGCAAATATGAAGAATATTCTCATTTGAAATAAACACTGACAATTATTTTCTCCTCTCCCACATCTGTACAGAGTGAAAACTGATGGTAAGGGCTAGATCATCACTAGCCCTTTGTGGCTGGGCAAGAGAATAATACGGGAGAGTAGGTTACCTGTACCATGGGTTCCAGAGGGAATCCAGGTCCACGCAGCTTTTACATCCATACCCTGTGCACACAGGCATCAGCATCATCATTATTATTAATAATAATAAATACAGGGAGGACTGGATGGAGCCTTGGCTTCATGCTCCCACCACATTAATGGAGTGACTGTGAAAGCACGGCATGGCAAGTGATAATACTACACCAGGCATTAACCCTGCTGCAGTTTATTTCCTCCCTGGAGCAATGAGGAGACTGAAAGGCAAATTGTGACTCTCAAAGTCAAAATATGCTTCCTGAGCTCTTCCCGGGACAACTCCAGTATGCCCTTGCCCTTGCTGGTGGTGGATAATAAAGTGACAATGACTTAAGCGATTAGAAAGAATGATACATTTTCTATTTAAGAGAAAGCACAAACATTCATAATAATTAACCTCTCAGACAATACCATTCCTATTCAAATTTTATTCTTTCAATTATTTTTTATAGACCTGCCAACATAATATTCCTCTAAACATGTTTAAGAGGAGTGATTACATCTCTATCAAAATTCAACCAATCATTCGAAGAAATCAGAAAGACAGACTGGGTTTGATATTTCACCCCCTTGCGCCTTGGGTAGTCATTTACATGTGTGCAGAGTGAGTGTAAAAACACTGCCATTTTGATCGGTTAACATTTTACACCCAGTTTGCCTAGGTACAGACAACTGAATAAAAAAGAGGTAGTAAAAGGTAGTGAAAAATCAGGCCTCTAATCAGAACAGAAACTAAAATAATATTAATTTTGTATTCTACCAATATTACATCCTTAATGTTCTCTGTAACAGAGCAGACAAACATCGTAATTCTTCTATATTTCAATACTATATGAGAGTCAATCCCCATATAATACATACCTTTAAAAAAGTTAGCAGCAAACCCTGCTTTGTTAACTGTTCCATCAGAAACAAACTTCATCCACAGGGTATTAGAGGTAGCTCTAATATCTTCTGGCTTATCATAGCCACAGAAATGGCCAATCAAACGACTATTTTCACTGGTTCCATCTCGGACTTCTAAGTAGTCATAGGCACAGTTGTCATGTCTTTCGATCTGTAAATATACAACAGTGCTCTGTTTAACCATGGACTAACACATAACTAAATAAAACTCCTTTATGTTAAGTGGAATAGAAAATGTTCTTTCCTTTGGAAGACCATATCTATGGTCATAGAGAGTATAACAACTGATGGGAGAAAAAAGAAATGTTCTTGATAGGTCTGTGTGTTACTACACTCACTTTCATGAACAGAAGCAAAATCCATTGAGATGTTGATACGATACAATAGCTTAATTGCAAAAAATCAGATCTAAACTCTATGGAAGACCTGGTTTCTGCACAATCTAGTGCAGAAGACTAGTGATTCAGTGGCAGTTTTTGACAAATAAAGAAATTTAAATTTTATTGAACTGAATATAAAAATGAACTATAATCAGGAAAGTATTATTTTTGTGTTATTTAATTTGATGTTAAATTCAATTTATTTTATGCTATCCTTTCATTTTCAATGTAGTGCAAAATTCTGCTTTACTGCTTTCACCCTGCATAACTACATTCTAGAATTTGATGTGGGAAGCTAGACGTACTGGCAGTGAATAGAGTTTTAGGCACCTAGAGAGTGTGGGAGGCAGACTGGAATTATCCACATTTGCTGTTAAATGGTGAGCAATGAAATAATTAATAGTAATGACACTTAAAATGTCATCATTACATCTCTGAAGCTGTTAAGTTTCCTGTTTCACTTTGGAGACTCCTGATTTCAGGTGACCTCTCTTGACTCTTCCAGGCAGCTGACTGAACCTTTGACATATAACGGGAGAACCCTAGCAGGACTAGAAATATGTGGGTAGGACATCTCATCCACACATCCTGCCAGAAGACCTCAGACCATAGACACAATTTTGTGTATGTCTTAGGTTAGAGTGCCTCACGCTCCCTACCTAGTAGTGTGTAGAGCACCTGTCAGAGTGGGAGTTGCAGCAGAGAGTAAAGCAGCAGTAGGACCTGGAGATGAGCCTTATGATCTTATATCCCAGGTACTGCAGATAGACTCCCAGAGAGAGAGAGACAGACAAAATCTCCCCCTAATGCAACCAGAACTCTTACGGCTGCTTTACCTTAGGATTACTCCATGGTTTTAGAATTATGGAATACAGGTGCATGGAATCCTGCCTATAAATAAATTAACTAAATCCAGGAGAATAAAATTATATCTTCTGAGAAAACCTGTTATACAAACAAATGGCAGGATTTCTGTTTTAAAAGGAGATTTCTTAGTTAAGCAGAAGGCTCAAATCAAATCTATTAACAGAACCACCCTTTTAAAAAAATACAAGCAAACTAAATCTCATCCCCAAATGGATTTTTTTGTAATATGGAATTAAACCTATTAATATATTCTATGATAGTTTTTCTGTTCATTCATTTGGTTGCTGAAATACTATACCTACTGTGTATTATGAGCAGAACTAAGAAGCTTTTGCTTAGTACATTAGGATTTCTGATTCTTTTATACTCAGTTTTGTTTATTTCATTTTTTAAAAAAAAGAACATATTTTGTCCCTCTTGTACAAAACTTGTCCATTTTCTTATCTAAGTCTCCAATATTGCATACATTTAAACATACACGTAACTTTCCCCATGCAAGCAGTCCCATAGAAATGAGTAGGACTACTCCCATGAGTAATGCTACAGGGGCTTATATGTTTCCAAGCTCAGGGCCTTAATTAATTACAGATATCCATCTAGGCATTTTGATCATGAGCAGTACCAGAACCAGAGTTAGGATGGTGAGTAAGAAATATCATAACAACCTGGGGCACAATTATCGCTGCACTGACTTCAATAGGAGTTTCACGTGCATAACTAATGTTGTGGTCATGCATGTGTCTATCTGAGCACCAGTTTTTCAGAGATTTAGAGGGTAAATTTTAAATGTATTTCGCATTCCAATTTTTTTTTAAAGTTATTAAATTGACAACTTTTTAATGTTAACAATTACAATATGCAATTCTGTTAGCATTATTGTATTAACAGTAATAGAGTAAAAAGCTATTACATTCAGACGTAGGAGCTATCGGCCTGCTCCAAAGCCCATTAAAATCAATAAAGGGTCTAACTGTATTATATTTTGTCCACAGTTCATTTTTACAGGAGCATAAGTCATTCAGCAATTCAATTTTTTTTCTCTGATAGAGGAACATTGTTCCACTCTATAGGGGAGTTTGGAAAATACTTTTATGGGCCAAATTCAGCTCTAAATTACATGTGCCCAACTCCCATTGAAGTAAAACACTAGAATTTCCTTTCTGAGCATCACCTTTCATTTTTGGCAGAGGAAGAAAGATAAAAATCTATTTTGGGCAGTGGTAAGTTGCTAAACATCTAAGACTATAAAAATCAACCAACTTATAAAGTGCTATTGATTTACACCAAACATTCAAGTAAGGTGATCATTTGACTAGATTAATTTATTTTTAGTTCAATACCACTGCAAGTGGTTCCAATACTAATAATCTTTAGAGATTAACTAGTTACAACCTGAAATACAAACCAGAAGTTAAATATAGTGTTTTTGGACAAGTAATAAGTAACTTTAAAACCCTTTGGCAACAAATAAAAAGAACTGATTTGAACTGTGTTTTCCTTATCTGAGTCTCATATTTTAGGACATTATGGTGTTGTGTTATCTGGCAGCGCTGCTGTGCAAAGACCTGCTATGCTAAACTACAAAAGTCTGCTATGCTTCGCAGTATAGAGTTTGATCCAACATCTATTTAAAGTAATGGAATGACTCCCACTGAGTTCAGATTGGGCCCGTAAACCTTGTTTATTGGAGGGTTAAAATGTCATTCCTTCAAATTACATGTGGGTGAAGAATATGGAAATTGTTAGTAAATAAATAAAACATATTTTAATTTTTACAGCAAAAAAAAATGTAGTTGTGTTGGTAGCATCAGCAGCTGAAGGCTCCTGAAGAAAGTCAGGGCAGCATGACAGAATGAGGATGAAGGAAAGCCAGAGAAACCCCCTCGATGGAGGCAGCAGAAGTGGCCAGAATGGGGTCTCCAGGTGAGACTGCTTCAAGTGGCCATGGGGACCCAGAGAAACTGGTTGGATATGGTCCAAAAGAGGTTACGACAGGTGGGAACTTGGCAGGACACTGACCTATCCTCCCAAACCAACCTGTTCTATATTATCTCTTCCTCTCATGCCCAAATAGTGTCTCACAAGGTGAGTTAGAGGCGGGTTCTCACCAGATCTAATGGTTTGGTGAGACAAGCAGCTCAAGTCCAATTCAGCTTTCTCACATTTAGTGTTTATACAGTGTGTGGCAAGTGGAGAAGTAAAAAGTAGGGATGCACAGAACTCCAACTTTCCTTCCCCGTCTGGAGGTAACACCACTGGCAGAACAGTCTGGATTCTCATTTTCAAAATTTTTACTGTCTCAGACAGTTTCTCAGAATTTATTTGTCAGCCCCAGAATAGTCAATAGCCTAGTGGTAGGGCTCTCACCTTGGATGTGGAAAATTCAAGTTCAAATCTTTGTTCTGCATGATTTGGACTAGCAACTTGGGACTCCCACATTGCAAGTGAATGCCCTACCACTGGGCTATAAAGTCACTCTCTCTTCTGACCCAATGAATAATTAATTATTTATACAAAGTGGAACATCTCCAGCTGGAGATACTCCGAGAGATTGAGAGAGACTGATTAAGTGGAGTTAATTATGCTAATATTTATGCTGCTCTGCCTAAACATCACATAGTACAATTCCTCTATCAGTGAGCTAAAGAAGAGCAGGTAATCCTACACTATGCAGAAGCTGCAATACCCACAGCAGGCTAAACAAGATGACTCAGTGATAAAGTCTGAAGTTCTTGGCTTTTCTGGGGATTTAATTATAGACTGGAGGTTATTTATAAAGTTATTTCACTGCATTGTGTGCAATCAGAATTTATGAAACATAAAAGCACCTTTCAAAGGACAAACAAATTTTCTCACAAACACAGTGTAATAACTTCTGTCTACCCTTTACTATTTTTGGACACAGAGACTTCTGATTTTTAAATCACTTTTCTGTTTTGCTGGGCAATGCACCGAGTATATAGAAATAAAGTGACATATTGGAACTCATATTTGAGATAATTTTGCTACAGTACTGTTATCTATTTAAGGATATCTGATACCTTTTGTCATTAGCAACAGAACATTCAAAAGTTTTCTTTTACAGATACATACGTTGCCTACAATAAACCTTTAACACTCATGAATTAATACATTTGGGGGGGATGGATTACAGTTCAGCCATAAGTATATCCAATATTGATTGCATTTCTTTTTTTCATTTTATCTATTTCTTTGAAATCTTTTCCAAACACTTGCTGTCTCTTGAGTTTTCAGCACAAGAGGAGGTGAAGCAAAATTTCTTGAAAGAAGCAGTGAAACCAAGTTATGAGTGGCTTAGTAAGCTATGCTGCCAATATAAGCTTAAAGTTGGACATTGCTTGTTTCGTTTATATGCCGCAAAGGGATAATCTGTTGTTGTTTTTTTGCTATTTCAGAAAAGACAAACTGATTCCTTGCAGGTAGTAATAAAAATCAGAACCACTGCTCTATATTTTTGTTAGTATAGCTATTGCAGGAAAAGCATTCCTTGTCCATTAAACGAAGTAATCTTGTTTAACGTCAGATTTCATAGAGCTGTCCTAATCAATCCTGATCCATTATAACAGACTCTCTGTATTTTGATATAGAAAGGTATTATTAAGAACTACAGTATTACTGAAAATACTGTCCATTTAAAACAATTTTCAACTCTGAGCCAGGACAGTGAAAGCCTAACTAGCATTCAAAATGATCCTTGGGCAGGGGAAGAGCCTCCTGCCTTATGTGGTATGGGACATTAATTTAACTGACAAAAAGATAGGAGACTGCAGGTAACACCTATGAATGTTTATAATGTTTTCTAATGTTTATAATATATGGTCATTACAAATGGTAAATTTTGCCACTGAGGCCTGATCTTTTGATAATTCCATGCCAGAACTCCCATTGATTTTCAAGGGTGGTACATCACTTAAAGACTGCAAGACCAGGAACAAGAGAGATGAAAGAGCCAGATGTTTTTTCACGGATGCACAAAGGGACTTGGGCATTGCAATGCTAAGAGTCACTTTTAGGCAGATAGGAAATCAAAGGAATACTACTGAGATCCACAAAACCTGAGTTAGTCACCTAAGCTCCCTATAAAATGAATGGAGAGAGATAGGGACCAAAGAATGCAGTCCACAAAAGCCAGCACAATAGGCTGGGAGCCACCTAAAATAGCCCGTGGGAAATGTAGATTGCAGTGGAACCAAAACTGTAATTAAATCACCAAAACGCAAGGTTTAGGCACCTAAGTATCTTTGTTATTCTGAGCCATGGTTCCTAAACTTATACTCTAGTGAAATATTTAAACAAAAAGAGTAGACAGAACAAGTATTACTAAACTTAGCTGTGAACTTCAAACCAGCACTTATAATATGTATAATGGGTTGTATGAAATATCAATTGCCTGTGTTAGGGACAAGTTTGCTGGCCTGTACCATTCAATAAAAATGTTTATAGAGATCCACTATAGATATGTTAAATTTGAAAAAATATGGGCTTTTAGACCATTTTAAGAATTTGGCTTTTTAAAAAATACAGTACTTGTTTCTGCATAATAAAAACAGAAAATAGTGCTTTCTTTTCAGAAAGGCATTCCTTTTTTTAAACAATGAGATTGAGAAAAGAAATAACAGCTCTATTATTTAATAGAATCCTAAAGCAGTCTTGCGAAACAGGATTATGCATTTGTCAAAAGAAACTATTGTCAGTATTTAAAACATTCCAATTCAAATAGCACAGATAACGTAAAACCCCTTTAATCTTCTTGAAAATTTCTGCAACAGGAAAGGTCCCAAGGAAAGTAAACTTCAGCAGTAGACTTTTTTTGGGGGGGAAGGGGAGCAGAGGAGAGAATTCTTTGTTTCTTCATTGGTTTAATGAGGATTCCCTTAAATGGCACTGTCAGTTATCCACTAGCTGGTTTGCTGAATCAGTTAAATGGCTTTACCTCAAATGCCTGAAAGGTTAATCCGACATTGTAGTTCTCTGACACTGTTATTTTCCACACACATTCCTTCATTGGTCTGTAGTCATCAGGATAATTAGGAGACTGGATCTGGCCTTCGTTTTTGTGGATCTCACCTCCACAGATTGCTGATGAGAGCATAAAACTCAATCTAAGTATATTTTCAGGACTGACATTTTCTCTTCTTCTTGAACTGACATATTTTATGTGGTGATGAAATTATACAAGAAAAAATGTACAAACTTTAAAAAGGTCAATTTGCTGAAATCAAGCTTGGTTGTATAAACTACTGCACATTTTCACAGAATATTTAATGTTTTTAATAATGCAGTACCTTTAACACTGGAGAAGACTCCGGAATCACTGATATTTATGATTTGTGACTGCTTAAAAAGGCATTAAAATTGTCACAAAATAATATCACTTTTTATATGCTTTTAGGGTTATGTAACATTAGGGTTACCATATTTCAGTAAGCAAAAAAGAGGACGGGAGGAGCCCCACCCTAGTCCCGCCCCTGTCCTGCCCTAGCCCTGCCCCATCCTGCCCTGGCCCCGCCCCTGCCCCTCCCACTTCCCGCCCCCCTCAGAACCCCCCACCCTCCCCCAGTTCCTTGTCCCCTGACTGCTCCCTCCTGGGACCCCTGCCCCTAACTGCCCCCCAGGACTCCACCCCCTACCTAAGCCTCCCTGCCTCTTGTCCCCTGACTGCCCCCTCCTGAGACCCTCCCCCCATCCTAACTGGCCCCCTAGGACCCTACCCCCTACCTGCCCCCTGACTGCCCCAACCCTTATCCACACCCCCACCCCCAGACAGACCCCTGGGACTCCCACACCCCATCCAACCACTCCCCACCCCTGACAGCCCCCCCCAGAACTCCCGACCCATCTAAATCCCTCTGCTCCCTGTCC
>NW_020664417.1:31176951-31305985 GCF_002925995.2 Terrapene triunguis | reverse complement strand
CCCCTCCTGGGACCCCTGCTCCTAACTGCCCTCCAGAACCCCACCCCTTACCTAAGCCTCCCTGTTCCTTATCCCCTAACTGTCCCCTCCTGAGACCCCCCCCACCCTAACTGCCCCCCCCAGGATCCTACCCCCTACCTGTACCCTGACTGCCCAAAACCTTCTCCACCCCCCCCAAAAAGCCCCCCCCGAACTCCCGATCCCCCCCCGTCTCTTGACTGCCCCCTCCAGAACCTCCCTGCCCCTTCTCCTGCCCCCTGGCCCCCTTACCCTGCCACTCAGAACATGGTGTTGGGCTCTGTGCGGAGCCGGACACGTGGCTGCGCTCCCCAGCACAACACAC
This sequence comes from Terrapene triunguis, assembly GCF_002925995.2. Taxonomy (NCBI): domain Eukaryota; kingdom Metazoa; phylum Chordata; order Testudines; family Emydidae; genus Terrapene; species Terrapene triunguis. The sequence continues at coordinate 31,305,642 of NW_020664417.1, read as the reverse complement.
AACCCGGTCCCACCCCACCCAGTGCTGCCGGAGTGGGGCGCTGGGCAGCAAGGGAGGAGGAGCTGCCGAGGCCCGATGCGAATGGCCCGGCAGGCCGGCCGGCTCAGAATGCAGGGAGGGAGTGGGGGGAGGAGGAGCTCTACAGCTGCTCCGGAGTCCAGCCCGGCAAGCTGCGGGGGAAGGGCTCTGGCTGCCAGAGCCCCATGCGAGCAGCTGAATTTCCTGCAGCCCTCCCAGCCGCGCCTCACTCTGCATGGGGGGGAAATCCCGGACATTTTTAGTGATTTACAAATTCCCCCTCCCGGACGCTATTTTTAACACAAAAAGCAGGACATGTCCGGGTAAATCCGGACGAATGGTAACCCTAGTAACATACATTTCTCATCAATAGCCATGTCCATATGTAGTTTATTAGCCTCAGTAAAACAGAATATTGAGACAGAAACTTCATCCTCTACATCTATGAATCTTTTCCTACAAACTACGGTCTGCTCCTGGAAACACAAACATTCTGAGTTCAGTGAAACAATTCACATGAGTAAGGTTACTCAAATGCATAAGTGTTTTCAGGATTGGGGCCTACCCTCATATACTAAACAGCTACTCTTTTCTACTAAACAGTGTTAAACTGGGCTTCACTGGTATTTCAAGAAGGTATCTATTAACGTTCTCATTTACTTAAACTACAGTACATGCAAGAACAGAACCAGATTTTGTGAAGGAAGGTGGGGAAGTATAGAACAAAACATTAAATACATTTTCTCTTCAACGCTACCTCTTAAACAAGACATCCAACAAGAAATGTGCAAAACTCCCCGCTCCCAAAATTTCCCATGAGAAAGAGATAGCCACATTAAATTTCCAAGGTGTCATTACCAAAATGGACTCAATACACCTGAACTAAAGGAAAATGGAAATTTCCCTATGTTTGGTAAGCTCGGTGCAGAAATGTAGGTATGTGCTAAAGAATAGATCTCAAAATCTATTGAGAAAGTTTAAGAGAGTTTCCAACTACCATTTAATTAAGAATTTAAAAATGTGCATGATATACTTATGACCACCATTACTGATGTTATTGGAAAGGATGATGTCTGTAATGAGATCATATTGGCAATTTCAAAATTATACATCTGTGAAGTTGATGGCCCATACCAAAACAACCAAAGTGTTTTCTTAAAAAGTAAGAAACTAATTTCAGATGAAGTTAATGTAACTATTTATCAATGCCCACATTTGTCAAGATATTAATGTGTTTCTTGTTAATCGTTATCCATATGATTAAGTCATCTTTAATATTCATAGTGACTTGCCTTCATAAACTGCTGCAAAACCTTTTCCTACCCAATTGCTGCTGCTACGGAACTCTATCCACATTCTGCTGTCAGTAGATGTGAGTACTTCTGGTAGTTTGTCACCACAGAACCTGCCTAAAAACAAGCAATGAATAAGCATACTTTATGTAATCTTTCAGGACCAAATCCTACAAGCACTTACATGTGGGTTTATCTTTATAAACAGGCTTGGAAGGATTAAATTTTTATCAGTAAATGCTGATTTCACCATACACACAAATCAACAAAAATATTTCCATTGATAATAATAGATATGTACAGAAAGGCAAAGTAAGAAAAAATGTTCCTTGAGAAGTTGTTAGAGTTTGATTTAACAATATTTACTTTGTACATTTTGACATATGATGTTGACAGGGTTTAATGGTTATAAATCTTTACTTTTTAATTCTCAACAGCTACTATCATTAAATAATTATTGTCTGACCCCCCCCGTTGCCTGACGCCCCCCCATAATTTCCAACCATGAACATTTAAAGTCAATAAAAATGCTTTAAAATACATTGTAGAGAGATAGAGAGATTTTATTATAATATTGTTGGTGCTATTTTTCACAATTCCCAGGCTCCTTTAGTACTATGAGACCACATGTAAAAGTCTCAGAGGGATTGGGGGGCAAGAGGGTGTTCCTCTTTCTAACCATAATGAGTCAAACGATATCATACTTCAAACCTGTCACTGATCTAGAATTGAGCATTATGCATCCTGGACCTCATACTGGAATAATGTCAGCAAAAATTGAGGAAGAATTCCAATTTTGTGGGAGAAAAAATGGTAATGTTCTCTCTATATATTTTTTCTAAATTTAAAAATGACAGCTTTTTGAAGTAGATGGGATTAGTGGGTAGACTGCAAGTATGCTGGACAAAGATGCATAATATATATAATTTATCATATGGATCTGCACTTTATCACATGGACATGAATACCACTACTGTATTTGTGGTAGCATGCAATATATTTCTCAAATTCTACAGAATAGCTTTGGCCTAAATTTTATTAGTTAAAAAGGCCAAAAATATATAATACAGTTTAACAACTCTGTTGTTGTTTGCCTACATTCTACTGAAATACAACCTGAAGCAATAAGTACCTATGCCTTTAAAAAGGATGTGCATGCATGCAATACACACTACATGTCCCAGCATGCCATGGCCTGAGCATGGCATGTTGGAGTTTCAAATCTTCCCAGCTAAACCTCTATCTTTTTAATGAAAGGGGTGTCTCATGGGCTGCATTATTGACTTGCAAGAAGATATTGGTGCGTTGAATGTCCATTACTCAAACTGAAAGTTCTCCTCTCGTAACCACAATAAAAAAACTACAGAGACAAAGCTGATGAGTAGAACTTTACAGCTGGTGTTCTAGTCACAGCAAGTCAGTTACCAATTATGTACACTGGTAGTGCATGCGCCACTGACTACTTACTCCAAAAATTATTCCTAAAGTTCTATCATCAAATCTATAGCAACCTAGATATTTAAAACACAGAAATACTGAATGAGCAGTTATTTTAAGTACACACATAGTTATTTGTCATGCTCAGATTCAAGCATCTACTTAATAACCTCTTGCTCCACTGAGATAAAAGTTTATTTCCTTTTTGTTTTTTTGTATTTGTTTGTTTTCTGAAAGGGGAATTTTTATTTATTTTATTTATTTATATTTCCTGAGCATTTTGCAGTTTTTCAAAGATTTGCAAAGTTATTGTGAATAGAAAACAAGGAGTTCAATTTCTGCATGCAAACTATACATTGAACAACAGCGGAGTGGGAAAACAATTTCATACCAAGCAGAGGTGATTTTCTCCAGTAGCCATCTCTTACTTCAATATAGTCATACCAGCAGAGACTGCTCTTGTACAGGTCCATTGTAGTAAAGTTTAAAACAATCTGCAATGCAGAGGAGAACAGCATGCCATATAATTAACTTGGTTGTAGTTAGCACTAGAATATAGACAGCCCAACCAATATACTGTGAAACCAAAGTCATAGTGATCACCCTTAAAGTCTCGCCAATTGCCTAGATAGTTAAATAGCTAGTCCTTTGGCAGTATCCAAGTTATTTACTATAGTAAGTAGAAGAGAATACTACAGGTACTGATGTAACTTTGTGTAAGGTAAACTGGCAGGCTTAAGGTTGACCACTTTAGCTTAACAGTTTCGAGAGTGTTTTTACTAAGAAATCCAAATGTGAAAGTGACAATACAGTAAAATGTTGTTCTAACATCATCACATTACATTATTGGCTATTACTTCATCCCAAGCCTTGTTCCATTCAGTGAAGAGGACTTTGGGTCATTTATAACATCCCTGGGTATAAATGTCATTTATGGACATAAAATCACCACGATTCTCTTTCCCTTCCTACTCTGAGAACTTGCTCTACATTCAAAAACTATGGGATGTGCATTCAGTGTGATGACATGGCCCATGTTGAACACAACACCATTTAAAAAAAAATTGGATACACTGTCACTTTTTGAACAAAACCTAAATAAACTTATAACAGAGTTTCACTTAGCAATATCAGAATTTGGTGTATATGTGAAACTTCAGAACTTGCCGCTTCTGACTCACGCTGAAAAGAACTGAGTACATCCATAAATACACACACATTTTTTTAGTTAATGACACAAGCATTGCTGGAGGAGCATTCAGAATAATGCATCAGAGCATCCCATTTTCTCCAGAATTATTATACCCTATATCATCATAACATGTAGCTTTTCAACTGAAATAGTTAATTGAGGCCACACATTCACAATGGCCATAGGTTGGTTCCTAGCTCACTAGCACTGCCTTAGCAATCTGGCCTACTCTATGTGAAGCTAAGTATCTCTCTCTTGTAGTGGTGGCATTGCTGTGAAATAATGGCTGTAAACACATAAAGCATTAGGAGCATTAAAAGAAATACTACTGTAATCCATTGCTAAGGTCAAAGTTAATACATTTTGGTTTCACTTAGAACTTATTTTGGTATCCTGAAATTAACATACTTTGTAAGGGGGATAAAGGCAAAAGCACCATCACGTAACAATGATTCTTACAACCAGGTCAGATTTAAGAGAAGGTCAGCATAACAAGAAGATAAAGCATCACTCATTGCAAGTTTAGTCTGTAAAATAGTTTCTAGAATTCATAGGCTTTCATTAGCTTTCATTTTCCTTCTTTCCCCTTATTCCTTTTTTTAATGTAGGAAGTTTGATTCTGAACATTCAAACTAACGCTGGAAACGGTTCTGCACCCACGTCATATGGTTAACTCTTCATGATTTCAGTGGGAGTTACACACATGTAAATAAGGGTAAAATTGGGCCCAATGGGCAATGGGGAAAGCAGCCCACTTTATTTTCTTGCAACTGCATTTTGTTTAAGAGATCAAAAGTCTTTTTAAAACAATACCTCGCCAATTCCTTACCAAAAATATTCAACAAAAAGACTGATCCGAAGCATACTTGCACAACAGAAAATGTCATTACAGACCCTGTGCTACAGACCATTTTTGTGTATGTCATGTGACTTTAATACTGGGTACTCAAATTTTAAATATGCTGTTAGAGAGGAAACATTTGCTACTGTGCACTAATTTAAATTTCACACTACTACAATATATTCCCATGGCAGCCAAGTACCAGCTGCGTTTGTCATTTAAAACTGTCAGGGAACTGTCTTACTCCAACTGTGTTGAGAAAAAAAACACATTTTAATCTGAACAACGGACCCAAATAGTCACTTAAAGGTTTATTTTCATTGCTTCAAGGTGTACTATATGTCTCTTTTTAAGGAACATACAATACAGTATTTATCCACAAATCACAATCTTTCCCAGGCAACTTGATCTTGTAATAGAAGATAAACAATTAGATATTGTAGGCAAACTAATATACAGCTTAAATATAAGTGACTGAGAGCAATTGAATACCAAGAAAAGGAAAGAAGTTTCAAGTAAAGAAAAATTGGTTTCTTTCTTATTTTGGATAGCCCAATTTAAAAGTTAGGCAGTACTGGGGAAAAAGTTAGACAGACACTCATTTAAAACACTGGGTAAAACCTCCCCAAGAAAATGAAACAATGGGATTAAACAAAATCAAGGCTAAATGCACTGGTGCACAATCTAGCCATCTTTTAATGGCTAGATTGTGCCTTTAACACAGCCCTGCACAGGGGTGGTTCAGAGCACCAGGGTAAGCATCAGAAACCCTTTCCCAGAGCTCCCTGGTGTGCTACAGGGAACATGAACTGCCATGCCCACTTAATGAGTGCAGCAGTGCTTTGTGCAGCTGTCCAGCTTCGCTGGCTGGCAGTTTGGGGCAGAGGGTGAAAACAGAGCATGCTTCTGCCTGCTCCCCATCCACTTAGGGATATTATAAACTCTGTGGAAAGCATCTTGAAAACAGACCTGCACCCCTTTAAAAGTGCAGGGACTGCAACAAATCTGACCAGTCCTTACGTGATCTTTGTGTCCCTTCCCCCTTACTGTATGGGACAGCCAGAAACTAGCATTAAATTCCTCAATCTGCAAGCAAAGAATTAATGTTTTCAGTATAAATTTGATAAACTGGAAAACATAAAACATTTAGGTCTTATTTCATCATCTCACAAATGAACAGTTGTAGGAATTCCGGGTCATACAATGGAACCTCAGAGTTACAAACACTTCGGGAATGGAGGTTGTTCATAACTCTGAAATGTCTATAACTCTGAACAGAAAGTTACAGTTGTTCTTTCACAAATTTACAAATGAACATTGACTTAATACAGCTTTGAAATTTTACTATGCAAAAGAAAAATGCTGCTTCCCCTTTATTTTTTTCGTAGTTTACGTTTAACACAGTACTGTACTGTATTTTCCCTTTTTTTTTTTTCTGCTGCTGCTGCTGCCTGATTGAGTACTTCTGGTTCCAAATGAGTTGTGTTGCTGACCTGTCAGTTCATAACTCTGAGGTTCTACGGTAGTTATTTCAGAAGCTAAAATCTGTAATGAGGGAATATTAATCAAATTATATACTAGGCTTAAAACCTGAGCCTAGGGATCAGAACTGAATACTTTAAAATCAGTCACAATTGTTCCTGAATCTGCTGTACATTTTTCTTTATTACACTATCAGTTAACATCTTTTCATAGAAATTGTATTAATTATTTGCATTGGAAGATATAAAGTTTTAGGTAATATTTTAGCTATATTTTCATACTTCAGCTATCTATTTTTTATATGTTGAATCGCCTTTCCATGAACTTCAAAAATAAAAGTAAATATAGTCTTAATGGAAAACTAGTTCTAACAATCTCTTTCCATTAGGTAACATGCAAGTGTTGATAAGACCCAGGATGCATTTATAAATGTCTAATTCAAAGAGAAAATGAAGAACTTTAACATTTTATTCACTCAATGAATGAGATGACAAAGAGCTTTGTTATGGGAAACACACCATATCAGAACTATAGCTTCTTGTAATATTTCTACAGGATTCCTTCAATGCTACTGTATTAGGTTTTATGGCTGTTGAACTACTGAGCTAAAAATGGCATGATTCGTGGTCAGAAATCAACATGAATATATTTAAGGTTCCATTTTGCAACTCTGCAGAAATCTGGAGAGCTGGAGACAAGGCAGAACAACAGTTCAAGGGGACAGGATGACTGAAAGTCTCCAGAGAAGGACAATCAATGAACATTTGTCAGCACAATTAAGAAATTATTGGTTACGTAAGCAAAGTCAATCATGCCATTGCAGCCTCAAATAGAATAATATATCACACCTCTTATTTGCTGGGATGAGAAAGAACAAAATACATTGTGGAAACAGGGCTATTCTATATATTTCTGCAAGGATTTTTTTTAATTGAATATTACTTTCATAATAGCTGAGGATTAGTTGTCCTATTTAAGCATCCATATAAAGGCTAAAGGAAAAATAGAGAATATTGAATATTGCATATTGTACATATGGTACAGTTTAGCCCCCTATGCTAACTAAATCCTCGGAGTCAGAAAGCAGGGATTCACCCTTCAGATGGCAGTGTTTGTTACCAATACCACCCTTGCAACCTCATCCCTCTTAATTTCCTACCACCAGTGACCTCATAGAGGATCTGTGTTAGCATAAGTCAGTGTGGATTCTGGAATGAATATAGGGAAAAAGTAACACCCCACCAAAACTCCCATCAAACTATGTTGAAACAATATACAGTTCAGTCCAAAGAAACCAGAGCGCGAGAAGCCAGGAAGTTTGGAGTTAAGACTTCTCAGTCTATCATTAGGTCACATCTTATTTTACGGGCAAATGAGTATGAATGCAAAATCCCAAAACAAATGGCACTTAACATTATTGTACCATTTATTTCAGTGTTTAAAAGCAAAGGAAGTAAAATACAAACATAATTATGTCTCACTTGTTCCTTCATAGGGAATACAATGAAATAAGAGACTGATGTTCTACCAAAACAACAAGGAGTCTGGTGGCACCTTAAAGACTAACAGATTTATTTGGGCATAAGCTTTCGTGGGTAAAAACCTCACTTCTTCTGTTCTACCATCATCCATATATTTTTGATGAAATGGACCTAAATATCTGTTTCTGAGGCATTGTGTTGTGTATGTCAATTAATTCTTAGACCCTGATTCTGCCAACCCTTGCTCACATTAAGTACCTTACTCTACAAGTATTCCCATTTATTTCAAGTAAGGTACAACTTAGTGTGAAATGAGGCAGAAATGAATCCTTTGATTTTAATACCTGGAACACTTACACAAAATGTACATATTCTGCTCTCAGCTGCTACAGAAATCAATGGATATTGTTTCAGAGCCTGATGATGGAGTTGAGACTGATAAATACTATATGTCATATCAAAGTATATTTAGGGAATCATTCTCTGTCCTTCATCTGTTTTTTGTCTTCTTATACTGTAAGATCTTCAGGACAGGCGCTCTCTCTTGCTATGAGTTTGTACAATGTCTAGCATAACAGGCCCCAATCCTAGTTGGGGCCTTTGGGCTCTGCAACAACATTATAAATATATTATAATAAACCTAAGGTCCTTAGAGCCAGTCATATGAAATTGCATATGTGCTAGAAATCCTCAGAAAGAACCGCTTTCTAAGTTAAACAAAACAGCAATGATTAAACCCTAAAACTTTATATATTTATTTATTTTACTGGAGAAAAGAAAAGAACGTAGGGCATTAAATTTTTGCGATGATAGCATTAACTGTGTTGCAGTGCAGGTAGTGGGGATGTAAAATTATCCCTCCAGATGTATTTGCTTCCTTTGTGCAAACCTTTTCCTATTCAGCCGTTTTTATTTGCCACTCCCTACCAGCCTGCAGTGCCACCAACATCCTCCGAACATTTGAGACTGCTTATTTTTCATCCTGTTTCACGTGCCTGCCAACAGGAGGAGTAATACATTCCAAAAGGCTTTGCTTTTATTCATAACAATGGCAATAGCTCTCACATCTCTCTGGGATCTATCAGTGCATCAGAAAACAAACATGTTCATTAGGCTGAAGAGACACAGACCTTGAGAGAACTAAGAATATAGTAATTTTGTTTTAAGAGAAGGAATGGGAGAGCAGGGCATGGCCTGAATGCAATATCTGGTGGAGTATGGTGGATTTGGGATTTTTTTTACTGTAGTATGAAGGGTGCTTCTTAGTTCTTATAGCTCTCTCTTCAAAGCTGTATCAGTTTGCTTAATATTGCCCTCCTAATACCCTTTCCATCTCTTTAAAATGTACTTGTGTATTTTTTTCTGCACATTTTGTCTGTGGGAAAACTCTCCATACCTCCCTTCATCCCACTGAAACTGTTTACTTGGAGGGAGATCAATATCCTAGTAAATAAATGAGAACAAAATATGGTAAAAGCTGGAATGCCCTAGAAAAGAAGAGCCGGCTTGTGCCTTTAATATCACAGAAACTTTGCGAAAGGAAGCCTCATTTCCTTCCCCTACTTAGTACCAGCCCAATAATTTTCTCGATCCATTTTTTCTAAAATTTACACCCAGGCTGAGAACTTGGACTCTGCTTCAGCATCATGCAAACTTTCACAATGAAACAAACTCCTGAAATCAAGGTATACAAATTCTCCACTAGAACACCACCAGAGAACACTTACAATGATACATTTAAAACTCTTGTAGCTTCTTCTTACTTTCCATTGTATTATATTCAATTTACAAATATAAACCCACTGACTGCATTAAAAGTGCTGGTATTAGGTAGGCTGCACAGTCAGTCTGGGTTTCCCCATGCTGCACAACCAGTGTGCCTCAGCCCCATCCTGGAAGGATCATCCATGCAGATGAGAAGGTATTTGAAACTCCATGCCCATTAAACCCTTCTGCCTTTAGGTTGAGGCTGTCAATGGGGGTGCAAGTTTTGATGGGGTTTGGGTTTTTGTGATATGAACATCTACCTACTAAGAAGTGGACTAAAGCCATGAACTTATTTCATTTAAACAACCATCAGATGGCAACAACCTTGAGCGTCTAATCCCATGGGCCAAAATCAAATCAATTGCCTACAGTTCAAAGTCTGTAACATATTGGCTCAAGGGATTGAATTGGTTCCTGATATTATGCAAACTTTAAAAAAAAAGTAAAAAGAAAAGCTAAATAATCAGGGGAGAATATCTTTTAGAAAAGGAATGCTTGTGTTTATTTTGAGGGACAGAGGTGGTGAAATAATGGTTAAGTACCTTCTCCCCTGGGGTAACAGAGATTCGCCATATACAGTGTGTGTAGGAAGGATAACCATTTGGAAATCCTGGAGAGGAAAAGTTGCCTGTAGATTCTTGCAGTGTTTCTCCACATGCTGAAAGAAACAGAACATGGTAAAAACAGAAATTCATGTGTCTTATAAATATAAGGTACACAGGAAAAAGTGTCTCCTTTATAATATTTATTTAGAATTGATTTGATTCAGTACAGAGGTAGAATGAAAAGTGGTCTAGTGATGTTATGATTTAGTCAAAAGCAATGATTTAAACCAGTCTGCTATACATTTTGGTTTTATACATAATTTTTTCTTTCCATGAACCCTTTCACTTATGTGCTGTGCAGCTGACACAACCAAAATTGCAAGAGTCTTAAAAAATTTCATGGCTGACAATCACCTGGCAAAATTATACTTTATTTCTGTACAACTTTCTGAATTTACATGCAGTACCCACACCCATACCCAAATTATCTGAGAAGAACTAAAAGAAAAACACAGTGCTTAAGTGATTGACATATGAGAAATTAATCAGCAGTTTCATTTAATAATTTACATTGTCCAGCATTAAGGCTCAATATGAACCAATGTCATTCATTCATATTAGAATAGGAAACCGAAATCCTAAATTCAACAAAATCTCTTGCACAAAAATGATTTGTGGAGGTAGTAATAAAGAGAAACAAATGTAAAGACCCATAATACCAAAAGCTTTGATATTCTGTATTACTAAAGCCTTTAGCTTACCTGTCAATCATGCTGCTAGCTGCTGGGTTACTGATTAATAATTCTTTCTTCCCACTGAGCTATATCATCACAAGCTGCTGCCATTCTCTACCATTAAAGCTGATTCAAGTAGGATTCCTACACCTTAGTCAGTCATCTTTGTGACCTTCAATCAACAAGTTGTTTCACCTACTGATTTTGTAGGTGTGATCGGAGAGATGTGAACTTGAGAATATTACCCCGTGACTGACAGTGTAATCAGATCTGCAATACTTTTAAATTACAGGGCTACAGCTGCCAGCAGGTGAACCACCGTATCATCAAAATCTCAATGAATTATAAATGATCTGGAAAAACCTTTAGATAAGAGGGTACAAAGGAGGAGACTGTATTTTGAAGACAGACAATGCAGCTATAAAGTTAGATGCTGCCTTGTTAAAATGTGTCCAAGATTTAATCTGACAATTGCATTGTAAAAGCAGGTTTAAACTCCATTCAAAGTACTAACCATGACTTCTGAAGATTTAATAGTGATTGTGATAAAGGAGAAAAAAAAGGACTCTCATTCCATCAAAAATTTCCAAGGTCAAAGTGGCATAATATTGTGTCCTTTAGGAACCAAATAGAGAAAAATCTCTTATTGCCTTTATTTTAAAAATATGTTTCTCTCTCTCTCTCTCTCTCTTTTTTAATTTACAGACAATTATGTAAAATTACATACATAGAAAAGCTACTTAAATGTTAAATAATTATTTCTGTACAAGTCATTTTTAGAGAAAATTCTCTACCATAATTAACAAGAGTTTATTTTAACTCAGCATGAAAAAAAGTTCAAATAAATTGCAGAGTACTGTACTGGATTTCCCTAGTGCTGACTGATATGAAACCAAAGTGTTGCCTACAGATTTAAAAGAAGCCTCAGGACACAATAATATTACTTCAAATGCAATGAAGCAGAACCAGAATGGAAGCGTGGTTCTGCCCATGAGATCTGTGTGGAATTCAGGAAATTCACTGGCTCCAAAGGTACTGCACACTATCTTCAGAAGCCCTGCTCTTGCCCCTCCACCACCTTCACCTCCCCATCAGTGTGGTTTTGATGGGATTACAATGCCAAGGCTTCTCCTATTAGTTGCTTCATTCTGAACCTCTCTTGAAGAGAGGAGGTAGTGTTCTTACATGTCATGGAGAGGATGTATGTAATGCAGATCGGGCTGCTTTTCATATCAGTCTACCTAGGAAAGTATACGGCCCCCATCACCATAGTAACTAAGCACCTTTTCAGCAGATTACCCATGAGCCCCATGGGAGGATAACATATATACTGCATCTCCCACCTGTTCCCCCCCCACAACCACACACTCCTCAAAATTCTCTCACCAGCTGCAAACCCTAATCCTGTTAAGAGTGCTCTCGTGGTAGGATGGAGCTACAGGGGTCTCCTCCTCTTCCACAGGTACAAGAGATTGGTATGGAAGAATCCAGGCCTTTGCTTAAAAATAATCTTTCATGGAAAATTACCAAACCATATATTATTTACCCGAGAGACACAAACAACTATCTTCAAATAATGATGCATCTCCCAGAGAACCTGAACTGCTGTAGTCTCCCCTGCTTCTATAAGGTGGATAGAAAGCTGGCTAAATCGTTGGGCTCAATGGATAGTGATCAATGATTCCATGTCTAGTTAGCAGCCGGTATCAAGCGGAGTGCCCCAAGGGTCGGTCCTGGGGCCGGTTTTGTTCAATATCTTCATTAAAGATCTGGAGGATGACGTGGATTGCACCCTCAGCAAGTTTGCAGATGACACTAAACTGGGAGGAATGGTAGATACGCTGGAGGGTACGGATAGGATACAGAGTGACCTAGACAAATTAGAGGACTGGGCCAAAAGAAATCTGATGAAGTTCAACAAGGACAAGTGCAGAGTCCTGCACTTAGGACGGAAGAATCCCATGCACTGCTACAGACTAGGGACCGAATGCCTAGGTAGCAGTTCTGCAGAAAAGGACCTAGGGGTTACAGTGGACAAGAAGCTGGATATGAGTTGACAGTGTGCCCTTGTTGCCAAGAAGACTAACGGCATTTTGGGCTGTATAAATAGGTGCATTGCCAGCAGATCAAGGGACGTGATCATTCTCCTCTATTTGGCATTGGTGAGGCCTCTTTTGGAGTACTGTGTCCAGTTTTGGGCCCCACACTACAAGAAGGATGTGGAAAAATTGGAAAGAGTCCAGCGGAGGGCAACAAAAATGATTAGGGGGCTGGAGAACATGACTTATGAGGAGAGGCTGAGGGAACTGGGATTCTTTAGTCTGCAGAAGAGAAGAATGGGGGGGGGATCTGATAGCTGCTTTCAACTACCTGAAAGGGGGTTCCAAAGAGGATGGATCTAGACTGTTCTCAGTGGTACCAGATGACAGAACAAGGAGTAATGGTCTCAAGTTGCAGTGGCGGAGGTTTAAGTTGGATATTAGGAAAAGCTTTTTCACTAGCAGGGTGGTGAAGCACTGGAATGGGTTACCTAGGGAGGTGGTGGAATCTCCTTCCTTGGAGGTTTTTTAGGTTAGGCTTGACAAAGCCCTGGCTGGGATGATTTAGTTGGGAATTGGTCCTGCTTTGAGCAGGGGGTTGGACTAGATGACCTCCTGAGTTCCCTTCCAATCCTGATATTCTATGACTCTATGATTCATGCCTATACATTTAGGATGTCTGTTGTTAACCTACAATATAGTTAAAGTCATTCCAATAATAACTACATAACAAGCGTATTACAACTAAAAATACCAAAGCAATACATTTCTGAAACTAATACAGTAACATATAAATATTTCATCATCATTACAGTCCATACATTGAGGCTGAGTTATTAACAATATTGCAACATGTAAGGGGTGGTTTGTTTACACACAACCTTAACTTTGAACCACAAAACACAATTTAAAAAACCGTTCAATAATTCAATATATACCTATAGATAGATATATACATATTACCATGTAATATATATAAGAGGACTGAAGTGTATAAGGTATATAATGGAAGTCAGTTAGGAACTCCACAGTGTATCAAAAATAGAGGGGGACACTGAAGTAACATAGAGAATCATCAGAGTTTAGCAGCCCAGTAAAGCACACAGAGCTAAGATATGGAGATTTACTCTATTCAGATCCTTAAATTATATTGTTATAAAATCAACCTCAGCCAGTTAAGCACCACAGCTCCTAAAATTTCATTTAAAGAATTTCAGCATCTACCTGGCTGAGCTATGAAATAGTTTGTTTGTTTTTTAAACCACCTCTCTGAAAAGACCTAATAGTAAAATTTCAGATCCCAGATTGGTGGTTGATTCTCCAGTGTGGTGAGGTCACTTCAGCTGCATATAAGTGGATCAAAGTGATCTCCAAGTGGCTCAAGTTTGCTCCTGACGAATTCCTCCTGTACCTTTAAATTACACCCAGGCCATGTGACTGACAATCACGGAGTCCTATAAGGGGACAAACCACAACCTCCAAAACTTTGGATAGAGTGAGGGGAGGGTTTAAAATCAGATCTCTTCTAATAAAATTTTATATAATTGAAGTATTAAACTACTCTCCTGTGTCATATATTTGACAATATTTACTGTTTAAGTTAAACATCTCTTGTCAGCCAAGAAAAAGAGATTGTAAATAAGCTCTTCTACTTGTTAATCAAAGTCATGTATTCACATGATTTGGTCATTTTGCTTTACATTATGAAAGCTGAATTAGTTTAATGATCTATTTGTTAATTTGCTCTAGTAACGTGGACAAACTGAGCCCCAAGTAGAACAAAGTGGCCTGTGGCAACTTTCATCTCTAAAGACACTGTTCACTTAGATTAAACTAGAATAGGATGACATACTCCATATTAAAAATAAGGGCAGATACAATTTACTCCATATGTCACACAAATCAGGCACAGCCTTTGAGTCCCTGGCCAGTTTCCAAAGCTGCCTTTGATTGGGCAATATTTGGGCACCCCCCTTGTTTAAAAGCACATTTCTTTTCAATGGCTCAATGGTTCTTGAAACAGTTAGTTAAAATTCCATCACAAGAGAATTCAGAGGGTTTCTTTCCATAATTGGACTGCCAACAATTACATTATTTGTGATTAGGCTTATGAAATGCTTCACTATAAACTATTTCACTGACCATTGCAGTCCATGAGTAATGGGCTCCACTATTAAAAAGAAATGTGACCAGATGATACAATTAAATGTATGGTGACTTATTTACATTTCCTAAGAACCAATTTTAGTATTTTTCATGCCAGAATAAACTAATTACTACCTCTATGTTACACACCTCTGTTTTTACAAAGATCACTTTTACTCCCTTATTAAAGGGTAACATAGCTGGTATTTCCTCTATTGCCTGGCTTCTCTAAATGTTATGCCCTATTTCAATTTTATTAGGTTAGGCATGTAGTGGAAACAAAACTGCAGTCCTTCCAGTATGGAATGGCAATCTGTTTATTTTACAGCTCAAGAAGTATGGACTTGTAACACCCCTTATAGAAACCAAGAGAGTTCTGTGTGTGGGGGGTGAGGAGAGGGAAATTATTTCTGCCTCTTCCTTATGAAGATCAGCAATTTTTACAGATGGCAAACAGATAAAAGGATACGGAAACAGTCATGTGTGTCACACCATACACACATACAAAGCAACTGCCACCAGTGACATTTGTCAACATTTCATTAATTATATAGCATGGGTTAGCAAACCCTGGCATGTCTGCAACGTTTCTCTGACCTGACCTGCTCCCTCCCTGCTTAAGAGTCAAACTGAAATGTGAAAGTTACAAGGCCCCTAATAGTTACAAATACATGGAGCATAATACTGCAATAAAAGATGCCTTTAAAATACCTGCAACAGATATGGTATTTATCTTTAAACTAAAAAAAAACCACCCATAATCAGCATTTGCTGCATACAAGTGTTTGAGATGCTGCAGTTCTCTCCTTTTACAGTTATGGGGGAAATACTAATAAGACTCTCAGTACCACTGCGTGGTAAATGTGTGTAAATAGTAACTGATTTACTGGTGGCTTACTTGTATAAAAATGTTAGGAAGTATTTTAGTTTCCTGCACTGAAGCTGGAGTGGAGAATAATATTGGTGCTGTATGTATGTATTTCAGGTTGTAAAGCCAAAAACTCAAAAATTGGGAAATGCCTAAATTAATTCAAGTGCGTGCACATGCATTATGATACAGCCTTTAATTACAGGATCACTTAATATTTTTTCCACAGGACCACTGCCGCATTCAGTTCATAAGATGGATGGTGTTTACTGAACGGGTAGCTATTCAATATATCTTTTTATCCTTCTATCCTTTTATCATTCAGTGTGTGGCCCCATGGGCTTATTTGGCACACACCATTTAAACAATGCATTGAATACAGAATTATTAGTTTCCTTATGGGTTTTTCTATGGCATTCATCATCACACTGAGTCTGAACCATATAGGTGGTTCAAACAGTAATGAATTTATCTTTACAACACCCCTGTGAGGTAAAGTAGCATTACGTATCACCATTTTATGGGTGTGGATCTGAGGCACATGAGATTAAGGCTAAAATTGTCAAGCATCCACTAATTTTGGGCTGCAAACCTGATATGCCTACGGCAGGATTTTTCTGAGTGCTTTACTTTTTATATGTTCAAAACACAGCTCCTATTGACATCAGTTGCAGCTGTGAGTGCTCAGCACTTTTGCAAATCAGACTCCAGGTGTCTTAAGTTGGGCACCAAGAAAATAAAGAACATAGAATTAGTGGCCAACTATTTCTGACTCACCAGGGAGGACTGGGCCAGGCCCCAGGAGCAGCAGGCTCTTCCTCAGCAACAGCAGGAATGGGAAAAGGAGAAGCTGAGGCCCGCCTTCCCTCCCCCCTCCCAAGCCTCCAGAGATGGAGAGCTTCCCTTTAGGAAAAGCCCTCTCGGGCTTATCAAGCTTCAGAAGCCTCTCTTCTCCCTCCCTCGACCAGCTATATAGTGTAGAAGAAGCAAAGCTGGACTTTCCAGGGATTAAATCTAGGAACAGCAGAGACCACTTCAGCAGCAGCAGGACAGGAAAAAAAAATGGACCTCCCCCTCAAGGCCTTCACAGTCCCAGTACACCAATGATGTGATGAGACTGCTTTTCATAATTTAAACTCTGCAGACTGGTTGTTTGGCCAAACTTCTTTCCTCTTGCCTCTCTCCTTCCTAAACTCTCTACTGCCAGCTCCACCTGCTCCTCTCCATTTTCTCCCCTCTTTCCTTTCCCCCTTTTTTCCTACTCATCTCTCTTTTGCTCTGTACCTATCAATGTCCATCTTCTCCTTCATTTATTTTTCCTACTCCTTTTTTTCTTAATCATATACGTGTAAGATTTCAAAGACTCAAAGTCCGCACACCTGGGCCAAAATGCTGGAAGAGTATTTTCTGTTTACTTAATATTAAGAAGTAACCGTGCCAAATCGGTAGCTGTGTTTTCCTTGACAAGGTCACCAAAACCACAATCCAAACTAAAAAGTACAAACAGATCAAACTCCTAACTTATAAATCTTATAGTCCTGGCACCTTCACACCTGGCGAAAACAGGACATATCATTCTATCGCCCAGTCTCTCCAAAGTTGAAATATGTCTCTCATCCTGTAGAAACTTTCTAGGATAATGACACTTAATTAAAACACCAGTGAGGCTGTTTTCCCACAGGCTAGAGAAGCTGGAGAAAGAGAAACATTCACCCAGCAACTCTTCAGGTGCTTTATTCTAAATAACCCTCAGTACAGAGTACTGATCATGGTCAGGATTCCATACAAGTATTTGTAATCCCTCAGAAGCAATAGATGGCTTCCTGAATAGTGTCTGTTTATAGGAATAATTGGAGATTTGCCAGAAGTGGAAATATCAAGATGAATACAGTCAAGCACATAAGAATTCCTTATAAAGCCCCCAAATTGAACATATTCCATAAAAATCATGTCATTTAAATGATTATCTTCTGTGTCTATGTTTTATTATATTAAACTTAATGTAATTAAAATATAGAAGTAGAAAACTATGCAAATATTCATACTATTAATAACACTGATGTTCTACCACAAGCAAACATTGTGATTAGCATTTTCCAACCCATACAGGTAATATAGCACAGCTATAAAATACAACAAACATCAGAAGTTTCACAGCCTGATATATTAACATGATCCCATGTTGTTTCACATGAAACAGAAAGCTTAATATGTCTCTATTAACTCTTAATATTCCTTACCGACTGCAGTGAAATATATTTTTAATCACAATAGTGTACCAGTTTCTGAAGGTTATTTTGTTTATTATTAGATGTTAATTTTCAAAATCTTTGCTGTATGTTTTGCAATTTAAGCATCTTTCATTTTCAATATTTTACTAATGGAGAACATTTACCATTTTATATTAAATAATATTTTACATTAAGAGCTAATCCTGTGGCTTTACTCACATGAACATTCTTACTCATTGTAACAGGACTAACTCATGCAATTAAACCAGATCCTTATACAACACCTTTCATCCCAAAATTTGCCAAAGTGTTTCACAAAAAAGGGACATACTCCTGCATCTCTTACTCATTCAAATAGTCCCATTCATTTCAATGTGTGTATTAGTCTATCAGTGTTGCAAATAATAGCTACTATTTTCCAAAGCATATTACTGCAAAACAGAAACTTTGTATGATATTGTAAAGCCAGACCCCTACAGACCCAAAGATCACTGCAGAACAAAACACTGACAATATCTATGACCAGTAATGAATAATTATCATGATGAACAGAAAAACATCTTCTCCTTGAACATTTGTTTTGAGGTTAGTTTTAGGAGCATGCTACCTCTTTTCCAAATAGATTGAAAAAACCAAATGCATTTCTGGGGTGTCATTCAGATGTAATACATATTGTCAGAATATAATGAGGTGTTTACTTCATTCATTTTGATCACACAAATACTGACTGAATGCACAGCATTCTTGACTCTACTGACTCTCTTCATCTTCAAGAATTTCTCTGGTGTCTGTAGGTGTATATAATCCCTAAGTGCTTGTAAGACAAAAAGACTCTCTTCCCCTGTGCATATTTTACTCTTTGTCAATCTATTGAGTAGTGCATAATGTATTTATGCAAGTATCTTATTCATTTAAATCTATTTATATTGTAAAAATTAACAAATAACATTTTAAAAATTGCTCCTAGAGGGCTTTTGAAGGCTGTTGAAATGATTTTAAAAGGAAATTATAGAAAATGGTTTCTTTGGTCGCACTACAACTCTGTACAAGTTCAGTGTACGTGGAAGAACTTCTTAATTCACCAAATCAATGTATAACTGTTAGCTTTCTGATAACTCTCATGACACTTACTTTGTGTTGTGTGCATACAAACATCTTATGACAGATTCTGATTCCACTGACACTAATGTAAATCTCAAGCAAATTCATTGGCTCAATCCTGAGTCCTTTTGTGGCTCAAGTGGTACAAAGTGGCCATATAACTGACTTCAACAATCAGGTGGGAATTCTCCCAGTCATCATGTCCTTCTTAGCCCACCATATGGGGGGTGGTGAGAGCATGCTGCACTATGGCAAATTCTGGCTGGTAGATGGCCATTGTGGTACCTGAGGCTGCTCTAAATTACACTAAATTTGAACTGGCCCCCAGCCAAACCCAGAATTGGGAAATCACAGCCTGCTATCCCATCTCTGTCATGCACCACAGTGGTAAAGGACTGAGCCCCATGGCTTAAAATGAGTTGCTCTAGATTTACATCAGTGTCTGAGAGATCAGACTATAACTCTACTTCAAAACTGTTTTAAAATAATTGGCATAACTAGGCTGATGACATTCAAACATTGACTATAATAGAAATGTAACTGTATCTGATCTTATCAGTGCACTTATAATTCACTTAATTTTTAGTTTTAAATTGCATATTTTCATGCGCTGAATAGGCAAAATGTATCTAGAAGTTATAATTCACTGCAGGGGTGTAATCTGTTTATTGATTAAAAATGTAATTTCTGCACTCCAGTTATACTTACATGCACAAAAAAATGTTGAGAATGATCCTTTGGAGGACACTCAGATTCCAATATAGTGGTACACTACACATCACTATCATCTATCTAAGCTCAGGTTTTAAATTACAAAATGTAAATAAGAACTGACAAAGTAGTATGTTGTTTTTTCTAGTCACTGAACAACTAAAGCAAGCAAGAATGGAACTGTCGTATGAGTAAATTCAGCTTCAGGCAGTTTATCTACACGTAAATGCTTTCCATTCCACAGTCCTCACCTACACAACATTTTTATGATCTGATTCCTGAACTGTACACATCACTTGCCAGCAGGAAATGGGTTAGTAAATAGCCTACTCAAAAGATTTATTATTTCTCTTAAACAACATAGTAAAACATGCTTTTGTGTGTGTGTGTGTATGTATGTATTTTTATGGTGAAATACCTGGACATCTGTACAGCTTTCTTGCCTGTGCAATATCTCCTTTACTTAGACGAGTACGCTGACCAATGGCAGGTCGTATACCATTATCATCACGGGAAGGAAGAATGGTATCCAGAAACATACCCCTAAAAAAAGCAAAACAACAAAAATCGACTCATAAAACCTTAGCAATTTTTTTTATAAAACTATCTGTGTTTTTATATTATATAATATTTATTTTATAAATAATAAATATTTTGGCATAATTTAAAAGGTAAAATGCAAAATATGAAACAAATAAAGAAAAGAAAAAGTGAATGGAAGAGAAAAATTCCCCAAGTTGAAAAAATGGCTTAAACAGTAGCAATGATATTAGAAAATACTCTTACTTTAATGCAAACTGGCAACTACTTTTGTATTTCGAATAAATAACAACAGCCCAGAAATTTCCTATTCAAATTTAAATTAAATGGGAAAAGATGGTTGGGACCTAGTACTTGTCACATTGAAGACAGGATCTGTTGTTTGCTTAGTCTGTTTTGTCTGCCTGGCAACAACACGAACAATTACACATTGCCTTGTTGTGAAATTCTTCCTCCGAAGTCCCTGTTCCGAATGAAATTTCGAGGACGTGTTAAAGGTCTTACTTACATCCATAAAAAGCAGGGTAATTCAGAATTAAGATTGCCAATGCATCTTTAATTCATAAAACTGTGCTAAGCTATTTCAATGTAAGGGTATGTAGTAAGATCATTCTTCTGTTGTGTGTTAGACCCCTGAGCTATCCTTCTGCTGCTAAGACATGAATGGTGAGCCAAATTCTACTTTCTATTACAATGATATAAATCCATGCTAACTCATTTGACTTCAGCAGAATTACTCCAAATGACTCTGATGTCAGAGAGCAAAATTAGGTATTAATCTCATCTCAGAATGTCCTTGGTTTGGTGGGTTTAAGTCTGATATTTTTGAAATCTGATTTTTTATGAGCTAATTATGGCAGTATTAAATTAATATTAGGAGCAATATGAACAAAGAAATATGTTCCATTAACATGCTACAGAGTCTGAAAACCTTTGAATTCTGATGTGATGTCACTGGGCTTATTAAAAATTTTGCTAGATTTTCTTTCTTATCTTTGATACTCATTTATACTTGTAGCACATACACTGAAAGCTAAAATCTTGTATTACCACTTATCAGTATTGACTGCATAATGTTGTTTCATAATACTCAGTGATAAGGCAGAAATCCAAGTCTAGGAATAGAGGCTGCTTTTTGAAGTACACTAAACTGGCCATTTTGAATGTTTGTCCTATATCCTGCTGTCATTGCACACGTAAAACTCCCCATGACATCACTGGGATTATTCCATAAAGACAGACCGCAGGAAATACATCTATTTTAAATATTAGAAGAAACAGTTCAAAGTACTAACTGACCATCTGATTAACTATTTCTAGGAACAAAGTAGGATTTTTGTAAAATAAAACAGCAACTGTAACAAGAAACTATGATTTTATTTTTCCACTGGCATAACCTGAAAATGACCAATCAATAGAATTTAAAATTTGGACAATAAGAAATCATTCCTCTTTTGCGTTCTCCAGCACCACCTTAAAAAGGCTTATGGAAATAACAAGTCCTCGATAGTCTTAACACTTATCTATATGTTGTGGCTATTACTTCATGAAGTTTTGTGGTCTTTGTTGACCTGGTCCTGGTGACTAAAGGAAATCCTAGTTACTAACAGATGTTAAAGTTCCACACTGAATAGGACTCCCCCTCCCCCTTATGGGCCTTAAGGGCTTCTGTAAGTGATACAAAACATTCTCTTCTGCCTAGGGGTAGAATACGATTCCCTACAGCACTCTCAGGCCTGGTCTACACTGGGGGGTGGGGGAATCGATCTAAGTTATGAAACTTCAGCTACGTGAATAACGTAGCTGAAGTCGACGTACTTAGATCTACTCACCGCGGTGTCTTCACTGCGGTGAGTCGACTGCTGCCGCTCCCCCTTCAACTCTGCCTGCGCCTCTCGCGGCGGTGGAGTACAGGAGTCGACGGGAGAGCACTCGGGGGTCGATTTATCGCATCTAGACTAGACGCGATAAATTGACCCCTGCTGGATCAATTGCTGCCCGCCGATCCAGCGGGTAGTATAGACATACTCTTAGTTTCTGCCAGCCTGGAGCATCTGAGACTAGGATCAGAAACCAAATCCTCATTTTGTAGTCATTACAGAGCACTAAGACTATGGTTATTCTTTTCTATTCTACAAAACTTCTTACACCACCTTCCTCAACATAGCATTTGAGCACCTTCTAGTAGTGCATTAAACAACATCTATCATGTGTGTTTCGTTCCCACACTCATCTTCTTCCTGGAGGAGAACTGTGTGTGAAGTGTTCTGTTTTGGTAGGTTGTTTTTTTTTAAATGTACATGCTGCTATGTGCTTATATTAGAGAAGGCAGGTCATATAAGTGTTCCTTGCACTTATAGTGAAAAGTAGTGAGACTGATGATGGTCTTTAGTGCATGTGAGAGTTCATTCCATAGTTTTGGATCAGCCCCTGAGAAAGCTCTGTCTCCTGTACCATTGAGCTTTATCCATCCATTCATGGAACATATATGGTCCCCATCACCGTAATATCTGCATGCCTCACAATCTTAATGTATTTATCCTCACAGTACCCCGTGAAGTAGGAAAATACTATTATTCCCATTTTACAGATGGGCAACTGAGGTATACAGCGGCTACACAATTTGCCCAACTTCACACAAAGTCTGGGATGGAGCAGGGACTTGAACCTGAATCCTCCTCCACAGACTTTACCCATGTGGGGTCCATTGGCATTACAATGATAACATTTATATAGGGTGGTTAGTGGCTGAGCTACAGGGTATGAAATATAATCAGCACTATGGGTGAAAGACCCTTCCCCACACTCAAACTTCATAGGCAGGCTGTGCAAGGATAACCAGCAGTGGAGCAGCAATGTGGGAGCTCCCAATGTGGGAACAATGGGATTCTTGGTTGTGTGGCTCTAATGCCACTAACACCATGAACAGCACAGAATGAGCTGCAGTCTCTAGTCTAGTTCAGCCCTTTCCCATGGCCCTGGTTTTTGGGGTACATTTTCCAGACTTACATCTCACTCACTACACCCACAGAGGTACACAATTACTTAGACTTTGTGTATTGAAGTGAATTTCACTCGTAGAGAAAGGAACACATACTTAAATATTTCATGTGCTTGATTCTTCTAAATTTAATTTTTTTGCAGCATATGAGGTTTTACAAAATAATAGACAACTATTATGAAACAAGGCTTCCAGGTTATCTTTACATTAAATCTAAATTAAAACAAGATTAAAGGCTGCTTTGAAATTGAATATCATGTGGGGACATTAAGCAATGTCTTTCTAAAAAAATAATCAAATTATCCTACATAGTTGGATTTAAAGAAAACCAACAAGCTGTGTTTTGACTTCTGTTGGAACATTCTCTGCTGAAGGAATATAATATTTTAAGGCTGTTCTGGAAATGCCATTGTTAAATCTATGGTTCCTAGTTTTCACACACAGGAATGGAATTAAAAGTCAAAAGGTATAACCTGAGACTCCAACCTTGAGAAGGTGTTCCTGGCATAGTGCATAATGCTGTCAAAATCATATGGTTCCCCAAGGGAGTTCACCTCTCCAGGCTCCATCTTCAGGAAGTTGTATTCCTGACCTACAAATAAGTCATAAGCAAAGTCTCAGATGAATCTTTTGATAAAGGTGGGGGAAGGGGAAAAAGAGCTACAATGCCATTCACAGAAACTCATGGATCTTAGTGAATCTAATCTTTAGAATAGTTAACTTCTTTTATTAACTGGATGAATGGAGGAAGATCAATGCACTTAGAACACCCACTACTAACTTTATTCTACTATACATATAAATTAGCTGTTTCATTCACCTATGCACCGTAAGTGAATAAGACACAGAACACCAACTTATGACAAATGTGGAGGCCACAACATTCACTAACTTAGCCATCAATGGTAGAAGAAAAAAATCCACCTCATCACAAACAGCCCAGCAGAGACTTTTTGTGACGAGGGCCACATCTGGGTGGGGAAATTGTATGCAGGGCCGGGGCATGGGATTGGGGTGCGGGAGGGAGTGCAGGGTGTGTGTGGGGGGGTGCGGTGTGCAGGAAGGGGCTCAGGGCAAGGTATTGGGGCAGAGGAGAGGTGAGGGGTGCATGAGAGGGCTCAGGGAAGGGGGTTGGGGTGCAGGAGAGATGTGGAGTGCAGGAGGGGGCTCAGGACAGGGGTGCAAGAGGGGTGCTGACTGTGGGAGGGGGCTCAGGGCAGGGGGTTGGAGTGCAGGAGGGGTGCAGGGTGTGGCAGGGAGCTCAGGGCAGGGGGTTGGGGTGCACAGAGGTGCAGGGTGGAGCAGGGAGCTCAGGGCAGGGGGTTGGGGTGCAGGAGGGGTGGGAGTGTACGAGGGGGCTCAAGGAAGGGGGTTGGGGTGCAGGAAGGGATGCAAGGTGCAGGCAGGGGGATTAGGGCAGGGAGTTGGAGGGTGGGGAGCAGGAGGGGTTCGGGCCCACGGGGGGAAATCCCGCAGGCCAGATCCCTCGGGCCATAGTTTGCCCACTCCTGAGATAGCTGTTCAGTGGGGTTTCCACAGGCTGGCTACCAAAGTGACTTTGCTTAAGTAGAGGCTATCCTTTCAGTCCCCTTCTACCACAACAGCTATTTGGACCAACTTCCAACTACCCCTCCCACCTTAACCTTATGCAACTGTTCGGGGCACATGTGAGAGATGCCCTGATCTGTGTAAGAAGTAGAGGCTCACTTCCAGCCCTTCCAGCAACCTCAGGTCCCGGTCCAAAGCCACTGGTCCTTGTCAGTATACAAATATGCAAACTGGCCTTTGCTCAAACCCAAATCCACTGGATTCCTGCCAAAAGTTGTTACTTACATTAATGAACAATACTGGCCAAACCTCCTGGACACTAACAGAAAATCAAAATCACCCTCACTGCACATGCCAATTTCCTCTTGATGGAAATGCCTTCCTGACTCCAATTACTGAAGACTAAGCCCAAAGGGTCTGACAAGAAGGGGCATTAACAGCTTCAGCTAGGAACTAGGGAGGAAGGTGGAAGCTTGCAAGGCGAAGGGCGGGTGGCCTAAGAATGGCAGTCCCAACCCAGGAGGAAGGTAAATACTGTACCCATTCACATACAGGTCTGGGTGGCAACAAGTTCTCCCTGTGACATGAATCCACCAATCACAGGCAAAGCCTGAAGGAGGACAAGGAGCAGTTACTGCACCCAACCCCTTTTAGCATACATAGGAGTCCAGGATGCAGCACACAGAAGTAGGGAAGAGCATATGTGCAATGTGTGTACTCAAAGGGTAGCGGGAGAAGAGTCTGAACCTCTTTCAACCCTTCAGATTAAGAACCATGAGATGTGTCTGTTCCCTGCCAGTCCTGCTCAAAGTCCCATTCCAAGGAGTATTGTGGGAATCTTAACAGCTTCATTGCACCACAAATTAAAATATTTAAATATTGCTTTAAGACCAAGAAATCATACAATGGCTTTTTCAGGGCACAAACTTTAACTCTTAGCTTACGTCAGTTGCATGTAGTGCAATATTTAAAACATAATGAGACTGGCTTAGTTTAAAGAGATTTTCGAAACTGCATGTTATGTTGTGCGTTTTTAAGAGCTGTGTAATTTAGATTCTTCTTTTACCCAAGCCATCTGGTAAAATAAGGCACTAAAAGCAAAATAAAACACTGCTGCACAAACACTGAACAATTGGTTAACAAATAAAACAAAAGCACTGTGAAGATGAAAGCAGAAAAACCCCATATACTGAAAAATAAGTTCTCTTGATTTTATCCTGTTAGGCTATTTATTTTGTAGGACTCTAAAATATCCTATATCTGTTTAATCTGTATCTTCATATTTCTTTTAAGACTTGATCCGCTATTATAATTCCATTCTGAAAATGTTTAAAAGGGATTTAAGTTGGTTAAGTGTGACACCCTCTCCCACAGTGAAAATCCTAAAAAGCTAGGATATGCCAAGTTATAGCACCCTTCTTAGACCACACAGGATGTTTCCACTGACAGCAACAGACTGTTTGTATCATCAAAAGGAACTGGACTCCAACTGTTAAGGAAACACTCTAAAGACTACACATCTCCCTCACAGTACAATTCAAAACTTTAATTACAACCCCATACGTCCCTCACAAGCACGTAACACATTGCACATGTGTCAATCCTGAATATGTGCAAAAGTTGCTGAGGATGTATTTATTATGTATGTATTATTATGCAAATGTAATTAAAATTATGTGCATGTGTGAAAAAGTTAGGGAGTAATCATAAGTTATCAAGTCATCAGTGCGTGAGCAATAAGGACAAAGTTAGGTAAGGTAGGGACCTTCCTTGAGCAAGCCAACATTTGCGCTTCTAGTACAAACCTTTGCTTAAGGAATATAGCCCAGATCCTCAAAGATAATTACGTGCCTAATTCCCATTTAAATCAATGGGTGTTAGGTGCCTAAATACCTTTCACAATACGGGCCCAACTCTGCTTATTACTGTGAGTAGTGTAAATGATTTCAGTAGGCAGGTTTTGCTGACTGGCACAATCTGATTAGTGATTGTCAACCTATATTATAAAAGGGGATAGAAGGTGTCGGGGGGAGGCAGAGCGAGAAAGAAACTGACAATGCAAGTTTGTTCTGCCTCAACCTGTTGTCAGGAGAGGGAAACTAACAATCTGATCTTGCTATAAGGCAAATTAAAGGATGAAATATTGCTAGTGCGTATTAGGCATAAAAAAAGTGACAACAAAATTAGATTAGATCATAGCTGTCATCTGTTGTCTCTTGCAGAATGCTCTGCTGTTGTGACTGGAATAGCTAATAAATAAATATAACCCTTTGCTCTTGCATAGTATTTTTCATCTGTAGATCTCCACATGCTTTCCAAGCAGCTAAGTATCATTACTTCCATTTTACAAATGATGATACTTAGGCAGAGTGAGATGAAGTGACTTGGCCAAAGTCACCCAGGTCAGAGACAGAACCAGGAATAAACCCCAGGCATCCTGACTCTAAACCCTAGCCTTTAGATTACGTTGCTTCTCATGCTCAGCATGATCGCCCACATTTGATAATAAAAATGAAAATTGCTGATAAACCAATTTAAATTGCTTGTTAACTATAATCTATATTTTACCAAAAGCCATTTTATCTCCCAGAAGTTTAAACATAATTTTGTATTTCAAACTTGTTACTGTGCCATGAAGAACTCACCTGAATTAAATATGAATAATTCGTAAAACTAAATGTATCTGCAGCAACATAGGCTTGTAGAATCAAGTACAGTATTTGCATGCTAGCAGAAGTAGCAATTTTTATCTTCTATGAGATGCTCTTTTGTCCTTGTCTCTGTTGGCCAAAATCAGCTTCTGTAGCCCAACTCTGGTTCCAACAAGAACAGGTCAGATAAGCATTGCAAAGAACATTTGATAAGAATAAAACTTTCAATGGTATGGACCAGATTGTAAACCTGATTTGTTTATGCATTTAAATCTGGGAGTATAAATGGCTAGTCAGATAACCACATACCAATTTGCATACCAGTACTGGTTTTGTGTATACAATCATCATAACTGTGAATGCAAATTTGATGCAAAATTGCAAAGGCATATTTCCATGTCAACATGGGCTTCTGAAGTTTTGAAAATCAGGCCTTTAGCATCTAAAACATCAACTTTGAAATACAGAGTCTCTGGAATCATAGGTTTATACCTTGACAAGATAATCTCAACCTCCCTACTTCACAATTAGGTAAATTGACTATCATACAAGTCACTTTTAAGGAGCAGGGTTATCAAGCAGGGGCCTGCTACTTCTTCCACCTGGAGTAGAGGGTTTTGCAGGATGATCACGGTACATAGTCATGTGTGTGCCACTGCAACAGAGGGCTTTGGGGACTTGTACATGTGTGTGATAGGAATGAGATCATATATTTATTTAATGAGTGGGTAGGGAGAATGCTGTCCAGCATGACTTTATTGTTGAGCAAAACAGCATTAATTATTTTATTTAGGAGTATGGGAAGTGGCCCAGCACTCATTTATTGGAGGCAGCATGAATTAAGTTAGCCAGTGTTATTTGAGTGGGCAGCATTAATTAGAAGAACTGAGTTCACCCAACAGGCCCACACCCAGTAGTATACAATCAGTAGGAGAACATATAGTAGGGGGTGTGGCTTGGTGCGGGTGAGGCTTAGGCACCAGTATAGTTCAGCATGGTGAATAGGTTTAGACTCAGGGCAAGTAAGCATTGGATGGAGCTAGTCGGAAAGGTTCTCCTCCACGGAAAATGTTGACTTTTCATTGAAAAACCAAACATTTTCTGACTGAAAACAGAAAACGTTTGATTTTTGATGGAAACGCAAATGTTTCCACATAAAGCAGACACTTGTCACAAAAAATGTTACTTAGAGAAAAACTAAATTTTCTGTCAAAAAAACAATTTCTGTTAGTGTTTAGTTCATTTTCCAAACCTTGTCACAATTTTACTTATCTTTACCATGAAACCACAGTCCTGCCTCCATTGTATGAACATGAAAGGTCCCACGGCTCTTTTCATAAGACTAGTGGTTTTCCCTGGAGTCCCTCCAGGTTGTTTAACTGGCTGTCTATTTGGCTGTTTCTCTCCACTCCAGACATGATTACACTTTAGTGGTACTGTATACACAGTATATAGTTTGAATCATTTTGGGATCCCTTCAGATAAAAAGAATGGTGTAAATGTAAAAATGTTAATTTTGGCTAGTTTATTAGAATGTTGAATTTTCTAAGAATACTCAAAATCTCAATTGTAATTATTTTAATTGAAAAAACTCATTTAAAAAGTGTAAAAATTGTTACAATCTTCAATAGAACAAAAATAAACAGCGAAATAATATAACCTAAGAACCCTTATCAAATTGTCTCACCTGGCTGGATGTTTTCTCTAATGATGGTTACATGGTCATCTCGGTCTGGTCGTGTGTGTTCATGCCAAAAGCCTATCACATGCCCTAGCTCATGAACAACAATTCCAAATTTATCACAGTTCTTGCCAATAGATATAGCCTGAGGACCATTCCCCCTTCGACCCACATAAGAACAGCACCTGTAATCAAAATATCAATAGAGATTAAGACTTTCAAGAAAACAACTTAAAAATAAAATTTTGCTAGAGGGTAATTTAAAAAAAAATCCATACAGTACATTACACGACAGTGCTACAACAAGCTGAAGTTAGTATTTACAGTAGTTAATACAGAGTATTATTATATATAACTATTAGAATGAATTTCTTTATCCAAGGTGCCACTTGTGACCTAATGGACTGTTATTTGTGTCCTTGGAGTCACTCTGAAAAACAAAGGAGATTTGTACACCAAAACAAACAAATAAAATAAAATGACTGTGATTAAAATCAGTATTTTTTGCGGTGTTGTGCTGCTTCTGTGCTGTCTTTCACATAAGAGTAGCACATATAACACCACTAGGTGTGCAGGGGAAGTGATTGGCCCTCTACTGCTCTGCTTGGGAGTGGAGCATCTACTGCAGTCATCTCTGGATCATTAGGAAGTTCTGTCATCAGCTTTTTCAAATTCCTCTCCCACATTCCCTGAATAAGGATCCATTAAGAAACATCTTTTTTCCCCCCCGGTAGAGGAGACAGTACACACCAAAAACCCTTCACCTCTTCATGCTTTCTGGCTTGGAGAGAGAGGTTGCCCTCTCTCAAGACAGAATGGATGGGGAATGTTCCACTTCAGTATGCAAAGAGCAAAACCTATTTTAAAGTCTAAAAATGCTTTCTATGACAAATAAATAAAAAATAAAAAAAGAATAAAAGTAAAGTCTCCATGACTAACCATACTGGACTTGAATCTTCTCTCAGGTAGTCTCCTCTCAATAGTAAAACACTAGTTTTCATACCACTGTAACTCCATTGATTACACTGGGACTATTCATATGCTTAAAATTAATCATGTACATAAGTGCTTTGATGGATTGGTGCCTAAATCACATCAGAAATTGAATTAGAAAACTATTGTGTCTACATCTATTTTCCCAAACCTTTCACCAGGCCCCACAGACTTGTGTCTCCATAAAATCCTCCAACTCTAAAAACACGCAACAACTCACCCTCTATAGCATTCCAGTTGTATTTCTGACTCAATCCAGAACCACCAAATGGTCTGAGGCCAAAGTTTTGTTTCTAATAAGAACACAAAAGCTATGAGTTTGGGTCCAATACCTTAATCTTTCAACCAGACTTCCATAGCTGGGAGGGCCAGGAGCAGGGGAGAGTGGAGAAGAAGCAGCAGGGAGCAGGGGGTAGATTCCTGCTGTGTCTATCTCTGTTGTACTTCTTACCAACACTCGTCCAGATTTCATAGTCACTCAATTCTGGTTGGCTAGTAGGTAAATCTTTCATATTTAATCTGAAAATTCATGCTACTTCATTAATTATGGTTGCAGGGTTTTAGAAATATTAAATGTTAACGATACCATAACCCTTTGAAGATTTACCTAACATCTGTTAACTCACAGAAGAAAGCACAGAAGAAAGATGAATACTTTGTAGATAACCCTGAAATGGAGTGAATGAGGTTTAGAATCCCAGGATACTCCTATGCTTGAGTAAACACGAACGCCATCTCTCCTCCTCCCCCCCAAGATTTTTCTGGGTGTATGTGACAGATAATGTGACCCACAAAAGTAATCTTTCCATACTGGGAGATTGTAGTCCAGAAATAAATGGTCCACTTATTCTCCCTCTCCCTTTTTCTTGGATAAGAGTCTTCAACCTGAAGAGTCATATTTTTCTGAGGGAGTGGTAAAAAAAAAGCCAGCTTCACAATTGCTCTCATTTTTCATTCCTGTTTTTCTGTGCTTTCATGATTCCAATGTAATCTAATGGGGCTGGTATGCCCTTTTCCATACTCAGCATTCTTCTGAGATGTCTGCTCTTTTGGAAGGGCTTGAAAAATGTAGTCTGCTCACTATGACAGGAAAATGAAAGAATAGAGATTAAAGCAAAACCTATAGGGATGGAGAGATATTTGGGATCAAATGGTTGGCTGAGATTTCTGACACACATCTGTCTCTATCATTTTATCTACTGTGTACAATATAGCAAAAATAATAAGAATATGACTCCATCACAAGCTCTTTAATGACCTTAAAATAATAAAAAAAAAAGAATCCTAAAAAAAGGGAAAACATGGATGAATTGCTAAGGAGCAGTTCAGAGGAATAGCATAAAGATGTAGAGACAAATCAGAAAAGCTAAGGCACAAAATGAATTACACCTAGCAAGGAAGCAAGAAGAGAGAAGAGGTACCAGCATAATGTAAGCACCTCCTCTCTGTAACCCTCAAGTGATCTATACACCATATTTCAAAATGCAATCTAAGGAAAAAATAAACTAAAAATAATTAACAGTTTATCCAAGATGGTACCATATTACTGCCAGAGCTCTGTTACTGGAGGGTTACATGACTCTGTTAACTCAATTGCAGACGAGCCTCAACAATGGGTAACTGAGACTGCATATTTAGGGGGAAAACATTTTTTAAATATAATAAAACATATGGATTGGCTATTTTAGTTTGAGCCAATTCCCTTGTATTTACAAAGAAGGCAATACGCCTTCAGTCAGTATTATACCAGCCTATTTTGAGTCTTATATCCCACCGTCAATTACTTTTTCAAATCATGAGGCAATAGCATAGTCCGATAAAATTCAACCACAGTCAATACTCTTCACTGTTTTGTTTTCTTCTTCTTCTTCATTCTGTCTCCAACAGCAACATAGAACCTTTCAAGATTCTGCTCTATTAGTTTCGAAAGCTAGGCAATGTGATTTGAAAAAAACCCAAAACATCAGTCACAGCACATAAAAATCACATAAAATGTTTGATATGTAAAACAAATACTAATTATTTGCCTTTGAATAACAGTAGTGTAAAATATTGTCCTAGGGACCTTTGGGTTTTATATCACAAAACGAGGTAGCTTTTTATAGTATATTCCTTGATTTTGTGAAATTTTACTGCTATTCCCACTAAAGCGAGACAATGTGGCCAAGTTTTTCAAAAGTAAATAGTAATTTTGGGTGCTCAATTTGAGATACTTTAAAGGTGTCCTGGTTTTAGAAGGTAAATGGACAGGCCTTTCTGAAAATCAGGCCCCTTCAGGTGTCTCAAGTTCAGCAACCAAATTATGTTAAAAAGAGTATCAGCCTATTTTTTAAAAAATCAGCTGATTATGGCAATTTCTTAACTTTGATTACTAAATGGAGTTCAAACACTTCACACATATTGCAGGCAAGCTCTTTGATTATCTTTTTCTACTTCAAAGGAGAACAGCAGTCAACAGTAAACACTGAGTCTTAAAATAACAGTAGTAGTCTAGAATACAGGAGGGTAGGGGTGTCATTAGGATTTACTGCATCGAGTGCCCTGCCATGCACACATCAGATTCATCCAATTAAGTTACAACATTCTGATCACTCAAACAACAAAATGGAGTCAAAGGGTCAAGAATATTAAAAAAGTGATACATCAAAAGGCACTGATTTGCAATACCTTTGTTGTGACCACATATTTAGGTGTGCTTGGCACAAGGCCCAGGCGTCTCTCTGCAGTATGAGCACTTGTCATCCTTCTCAAACTCAGCCAACAGGCAGACTTTAAAGCTCCTGATCTCTTTAATCTTTATTGCACCAGACAGCAGTTGAAGATGGTAACTATTTATGAATCTCTAATTCCAGTAATCAGTCTAGCTGATCAATAATGGTGAGCAAAGAGAAACAACTGGCAGAGAGAAAGTGCAGTGATTACTACCGCTATTCTTTGAAAAATAAGGGCCTTTTGAGCCTCACAGAGCTGCCATAAAATGTGTCTTAAAATTGATGAGTGGGAAGGGGAAACCTGTGGGATCTTAGTCTCAGTTTTTTGGCGAGTTAAACAGCTGCACACTACAGAACATGATACTTTAAAGCACCCTATTGAATGATAATAGCAGTTCACCATGACATTAACTGCATGGTGCTGTGGATGAAAATGATGCAGAACTCCACAAACCCACTAGGATTACACCCTTTGCTCTGGTTATATAGAGAGGAAAACAATCTGTAATTCACAAAAGAGAACTCAATATGAAGCAATATTGTTAATCACTTTACTGGTCAAAGCACACCCCTTCTATTCACAGTCCAAAATGCCTCTAGGTAAAGTGGAAATTGGATTGGCACTTGTATAGAAATAAAGTTAGCAACAGTGGTCTGCCTTGGACATTTTCATCAGACATAAAATTGTAAGGAAAATTATTGTTAGTTTTCTTCCACCTTCAAATATAATTCTTGGTAAAAGTCTTGTAGTCAAAATCACATTATTTTCCTTACATTCATTTTGGTCTATATTTATATGCAATTTTTTGTTCCATTTGTTTGTTCCAAACTCATTTATTCCCAGACTAGGCTTTAAAATGGCACATGAATAGAGAAGGCCAAATATTTGTTCTGATTTGATGAATTTATCCCTTTTGGTCCTTTCCACAAATTGTCCACAAATAGATCATGATTTTTACTGATTTGTTTGATATTCAAAACTATTCTGTGATAGTTTACTAGAAATAATTTCAGCTTGCTGAATGTTTGCAAACTGTGTAGAGTGGGCATTCATTCGATTACTCAATATTCAGAAATGCCACCCACACTCCTCAACTGGTGGGGGAACTTGATGCTCCTGGCAGAGAAGGACAGCCCCAGCAGGGAGGGAGGGAGTCACTCACTGAGGGACACCAGGTAATTCCTCCTCACCATCCTTGGAGTTTCTGGCACCCATTGGGCAGTTAGGCGGGGTGGAGGGGGAAAGAGTGTTATTTGGCCAGCATTCCCAAGCTCAGAAGATTTAACTTGGAGCAGGTGCCTGCACTTCAGCTCTGTTCCAGCAGAGAAAGGGTTACTTACCATTCCAGCAGGAGCAGCTGCTGCCAATAGTATGCAGAGGAAGATAGGTAAGAATTATCCCTTCCGCCCAGCATGGAGGTTCTGACCACTATTGGAGCAGGAGCCCCCTTAGGGAGGGATTCCATGCTGGCTTCCCTGCTCAAGGGCAGGGAGGCTCAGAACTGCATGGGGAAGCTGATGGGCAGCTGGGTTCCAAGGTGGTGCAGCCTAGGTTGAGCCTGCAACTGTGGCAACGCACACACACCCCTGCTTGAGGGGGTACGGGGGAAACAGTAGGTCATACGATGTCACTAAGGCAGCTGCAAAGGGCCCTGTGTCCTTGGGCAGCCCTGCCAGGGCCAGGTCTGTGGCAACTGCTCCCCCACAACCTGCTCATGGGAGGGAAGACCATGGGTGTGCTGTGGCTGCTGCAGGAGCACAATGCTCCTTGTGTCTGCTTATGTCCCCTCCCTTCCTACTATGGGTGGTGGAAGGGGAAGGGCTCATGGCGCTTCAGCCAAAGGTATGGCCAGCAGGTCTGCAGGTGCCCAATCCAGGAGCCACTCTGAAGGAGTCAGGCAGAATGCTTGGTCCCTTTCTCCACCCCCACCCCTCCGAGTGAGGTGGTGGGGTTGGGGTGTAGGTAGTAGGGGTGGTCCTTGGACATGCATTGGAGCAACCCAGCCTGGCCTTACTGGAGGCTGTGGAGGAAGGTGAGGGTTCGTTCTTCAGCAAAGTTGCCTGAATTGTTGGCCTTGGATTGCCATCCCACAGGGAAGGATATGCTCAGTCTTCACAGGAGTGAAGATAACTGACGCAGATAATGAGTCAGGGAATGAGGAGAACAGGTGGGCAGGACTTTGGTGGTGGTGGGTCAGAGGAGTGCATTCCTCTCGGATGGGATCCTGAATCCTTTATACAGGAGGTCCATGGGTCCATGGGAAAATAAGGGTCCAAGCCTCAGGAAGGTGGACGAGGAGTAGGTGAACATCCTGGGGCCTGCACTTTGCCCTCATAACCCACCAGCAGGGATACAGCAGTAGGGCTTACCAGCAGCCGGCACATAGCGAAAGAAGGGATTGCAGCCCTTGGCACTCAGGTGCAAGGGTATCTGCCTACATCACTCTTCCCTCTGACACCCCTTCTCATGTGATGGGAGGGGTAAACCTATTGAAACCATTGGCATTGTGGCCCATAGGCTGGGCAGCTTTCCTGGGAAGGATGGGCCCCTCTCAGATGAGGGTGTAACGATGTCACAGGTTTGGAGCGGGACTGATATTCCACAAAGGGATACAGAGCAGTCAGGGAGGGACCCCCCACAATTGGTCAGCAGCATTCTTAACGAGACACAGGTGGAAGAGAGGGCAGGTAAAGGCCCTGGATCTTATCAGGGATCCAATCGGCCCCTTGGGACTCATCTCTCTAAAGAGGTTAAGGTAAAGATTTGGAAGGGGGAGTTTGTGGATTTATTTACCTTGCAGTTTATGGAAGAGCAGACCGAGGAATGGGAAAAAGGACAGAAAAGACTAGGACAAATCCCACAGATCTAAGGCACCTCAAACTCTTGAGAACTGGACCACGGACTTTCACATTCATGTAGGTATAATTTGTGTGAGGAACCCCGAGAGATGTATTTCCTTGTTCAAGTCTGAGGACTTAATAGAGAGAGCATACGCAACGTATGGTGGGGAATTTAAACAGTGGACAGCAGAGGAACCTGAATTACCCTGGGGTAAAATAGACCAGGAATTTTGTCTAGAGTGTCAAATATCAGAGGGGTAGCCATGTTAGTCTGGATCTGTAAAAAGCAACAGAGTCCTGTGGCACCTTATAGACTAACAGATGTATTGGAGCATAAGCTCTCGTGGGTGAATACCCACTTCGTCAGATGCTCCAATACATCTGTTAGTCTATAAGGTGACACAGGACTCTTTGTCTAGAGTGTCTGAATCCTTATCACCCCATCCAGCTGACATTCACAGAGGGTTGCCAGTGCCAAAACCTCGGCTTCAAACTGCAGATTTAAAAGTGAATGTATGCTTTGCATTTAACAATGGGAAATATTTTTGCTCTCAATACTAGTGCAGACACCACTGTAGGAGGCAGGATGGGGGTCAGCAAAGCACCCCCTCCTGTTATAGGGGTAAAAGGCAGTTCCAAGAGAGTGGTAGGAAAGGGTGTCCACAAAGATCCAGTGTTTTGGGAGGTGCTACAGGGGAGGCAGTAACCATGGAAAAGGTTTCTTCTCCAATTAAGGTACAGGTGTTATGGAATTAGTTATGGGCTACCCCAAGAAAAAAGAAACAGCTTATTTATGAAATGGATTTTCAGCTATTTTTCAAATCCAATATATGAGGGAGTGAGATGCCATCCTGAGCAGAGAATTTGAAGTCTGTTAAAGGCTTTGAGCATATAATGACTGTGAAGTTCGCCATTTAAGTGACAGCAGGGACAATACCTTGTGTGGATTTCAGTTTGAAGGCCATTATTTTAATAAAGCCATGCCCATTGGGTGCTCTGTGTCACGTGCCACTTTCAAAAGATTCAGCTCCATGTTGGAGTGGGCAACTGTGCGGAAGTATAGCATGTGTTATAGGGTGCACTAGCTTGAACTTATTTGCAGGTAGGATAGATTAGGGAAAGGCAACTATGAGTACTTGCTCGAGGCATTCTAGAACTTGCCGAGTGCCCAAAGGTCCCCCTCGCCATGGAGAAAATAGAAGGCCCTGCTCAACCTTTAAACATACCTGGGCTTAGAACTGGACACAGTTCAGGGTGTTTCTAAGGTTACCTGTAGAGAAGATAGAATTGGTCAGGGCACTGACGTGGACTCTCAAAGGGGCAAAGAAAATTGCATTGCGGGAACAAGTAGTCAGGGGGCACCTAAAGTTTGCGTGGGTGGTGGCGCCTAGTCAGGCATTCTGCACGCATCTGGTATCAAGGTCTTCTGGATTGTACAACCCCCACCACTGTCAGAATGACAAGGGAAATGAAAGGAGATTTTAAAGTGTGAGAAAGATTTCTGGAGGAGTTTAATGGGATTTCAATATGACATTTGGACTGGTTGCTCAAGACTGAACTGCAGATACAATCTGACATCTTGGGAGGCATAGGTTTACTGTCAAGGAAGGTGGTGTGCACATTACAAGAGACATTACCTTGCTCAAGTTTTTCCTATACTGCTGGCAGTCACTATTTGGGGAGAAAGCTTTTAAAATAGAAAGTGTGTTTCTGGTGCAAAAAACAATCAGTGGTCCATATTGTAAATATACAGTTGGCTAAGACTGCTCAGGTAATGAAGCTGGTGAGGGCCTTCATTTTACACCTGAGCCTGAATGTCTACACCGCCATTAAACAGCTCCTTAGCCCAAGCCTCGTGAGCCCTCGTCAGCTGTCATGGGCAAGCTGTGGGTGTATAACTGCAATGTAGACATACCCGCAGGGCCTATGAGCCAGACTTACAGAATTCATGGCATTTAGGGCTCAAGAAGGACTTCATCATGGGTGGCCCATACCTACACACCAGATGGTGCAATATGGGGTGTCTCTGACCCATTGCAGGTTGGCTCTCTCCACTATATCTGGTGAGATAGCAGGCCTGTCCTGCTCAAGTAGGCTGGTGGGTTTCCCAGACCCAGGCAGGCATTTTTTACTACAGAAGCTCTTAGAAGGGTGATACAGGAGGGGTTGGCACTAGAGGGACAACATTACCTATAACAGTGAAAACCCAGTCTTATTAAAGGCTTTAGGATGGGTCTGCAGCTACGAGAGGGAGGCCATTTTATTTTAGGATAGCATTCATTTTTGCCCTCTTTGGCACTTTTAGAGTGAGGGAACTAGTGCTTTTGGCAACTGTGGGAAGGTTCCAGCGAGCACTGAACTTAGCAAATGTACGACAATCGACAGGAACAGTGTCACGGCAGTTAAGGTCCTCAAAAAGACCAGAAGGGAATGTGTGGTGTTGAAGGAATGTTCAGACGAACATTTGTGCCCTGTAAAGGCAGTGAAAGCCTCACTAAAAATCCAGAGCCTGCAGCCGTCCATACATGGCGATGGCAGCTTCCTAACAAGATACCAATTTCCTGCGGTCCTGAGAAAAAACCTTGCGCGACTGTGTTCTTGATCTCAGTATATTTGGCATTCATTCTTTCAGGATTGGGACAGTGACATCAACAGCTGCAGGGGTTTTGGTCCATGGAAAGTAAAGGTGATAGGGCACAGGAAATCAAGGTGTTACAGGACGTATGTCCACACCAAGGAAAAGATGGCAGGGAACAGTAAAAAGTAACTAACCCCGTGAGCTTTTTTGTTTCAGAGGATATCCAGAGCATACTTAATATTCAGATTTGAAGCACTCTGTAGAAGAGGGCAGCCAGGATGGCAGGCAGATCTCAGCTAGGCTTCAGGTCCGAAGCTGTTTGCATCCAGTGGTTCGGCACAAGAGGCATGCAGTGGGATCAGCTCATGCCACTTCTGCTCTCATTGTTGAACAAAGCAGACCCCCTCACATGCTGGCTATTCACCTCAGGAAGAATAATTTTGAGGGCTGCACAGGAGTCAATTTAAGGGATAGAATCCAAAGGGATATTAGCTTGATTAGGCAATTGTGGCCAGTGGTTATGTTAGTATGGTCAGAAACGCTCACAAGATGGGTTTGGCAGGGAGCTGCAGATCAGCCTGTGTGGACAAGACAAGGAAGAAAG
Source organism: Terrapene triunguis (assembly GCF_002925995.2). Classification (NCBI taxonomy): domain Eukaryota; kingdom Metazoa; phylum Chordata; order Testudines; family Emydidae; genus Terrapene; species Terrapene triunguis. The sequence goes on along the minus strand of NW_020664417.1, from coordinate 31,266,610 downwards.
TGAATAGAGAGGTCACTAGGATATTCCTGGAGACAGGGGGTTCAGTGATACAGCATAGGGATATCTATTACAAAAGGCCTGGATTTTTCAGGGATTATGTGCACATATGTCAGATGGAGGCACTGACAAATGGTTGTGGAATGTGAGGGCCTGGATTGGGCAGTAGTTGGGGGAGGAGAGGTGGGGATCAAGATGGCACTCCCTGTTCCCAGTGGGGTTAAAGGATAAAATGAACAGTTCCTAGAGGTAAAAACCTGGGATTTTGGTGATGGGCCTTTGGCTTACAGGATATGGTCAGACTTTGTGGAGGTCCCCACCCTTCTTCACCCTCTGTCCCCCTCAGAGTGAGCTGAGTCCTGGGAGGTAGACTGAGGAGAGACTACCCTGAGTTATGGGTCCTATAGTAGGAGTGCTGTAACACCTGCCTGGTATAGGAGAGTATGGGTGATGGGTGGGTAGAGCCCCTCCCGTGTTACAGTCTGCCAGGTAAAATCCATCAATGTGTCTGTCCTCATTTCACTGCTAAGGCTACATCAATTTGCTACTTAAGCTGTATGACTAGTCACCTTCAGTAAGTCATATGCTGTTATTTCTCTTCCTGGACTGGAAGATTTAACTTTTATAAACTACTTCTGCTTCAGCCAGAAGTTAATTTCATTTCTTGATTAGACAAATCTTTGCTACAGGTTCAAAATTTGATTTCCTGTTAATATTCAGACTATACCAACAAAACTTTGTACTCTCATACAAACTTCCAAGCAGCAAACAAAAAGGGGTACAAACATGACTGAATTAGAATGTGATTCACAGTTCACAAAAACCTTCAGTAACACTCCTTGCGCCCCCCTCCCACACTACTTACCCAGCTCTACTCATGATTATGACTTGAAGGGTTATGAAGGGCAAACGACCAGAGCTTCACTATGACCTACCTTCAGCAGCAGATTTTTTTTCTTCATGCATGACTGTGGTAGTCATTACTAACATTAGAGACCTTTTAATATGATTATTTTAATATAAATATTACTTTTTTGAACTCCATGAAAGAACTGTATAGCCTGTTTAAATAGCCAGTCATTCCTACATGCAAGAAATAAAGCTACTAAAACAAAACATTAAAGCATAAGTATATTTTTAAAGACAGAATATAACTTTTATCCATTTTTTAAAAATCCAGTCTGTAATGTGTAGCATGTAAACATGGCATTTTGTTCATACAGCTTTTGACCATTTAGAAGCTGTACAGATTAGAGCATATGGAACATGATATGAAAGATATGAGTTTTCTTTACTTCAGACAACTTTGTCAAACACCCATACTGAAGGAAATCAACAGTGATTGTTCTAAATCACATGACGTCTGTCATAAGAAAGTAGTTAAGTGTGCAGGTAAATAACCAAAATTGCTACGAAGATCAAAGGCATGTTGCAGTGTGAAAACAATGTGACTTATTGTTCCTCTTCAGACTCACTACATACAAAACAGACTTGCTCTTTTTCTCAGTAATATTTATTGTGAGCATGAGATTAAGTGCCACTTGGAAAAGCTGAGCCCTTTTTTGGCTTCCCATACAGCATAATATAGTGACTGAATCTCCAAGCAGTTTCCACATATCACCCAGGAACCATAAGCAGCAATTCTTTAAAGAATATTACAGATTGTAATTACCAACTAGCGGTTTACACAACATCACACTCTTGCAACCTGTTTAGAGATGAAAATGTTACATACTACAATCAAATAACTACATCCATATTTATTACCAGTGGTCAAGAATAACAATGTACATTGCTTTGGTAACATAATCATAAACCCTATACTATAAATCCTTATTTTCCAATGTTCATACTGCAATTAGAGGGTGCAAATGACCACCATCCACTAACTATGGAATTTCAACTCACCAGTGTTTGCCTTTTCAACTGTAATAGACGATGAAACAATACCTGGTCCCATCTCAAACAATGTGTTAATTAAATGAGACATGATGGGGACAAACCACAGTTCAAAACAGAACCTAATAAAATGAATAATATGAGTAGAGGAAATTGCTACAAGCCTTCTGACGAGGAGTTACCTGATCCATAGGTAATCAAAACCAAAAAGGTTGTGAATGGGCAAACAGTAATGGAAGCTTTGAATTACCCAGCTATTAAAAAATAGAGAACATAAATGGAGATGAAGTTGAGGAGCTTCTAAGTAATAATTATGAGAGTACGATTTTTATTTTATTTTAATAAAAGTGAGCAAAAAAAGAATATGGATGATGAATATCCACAAAGTACATTTTGAAGAAAGTGAAAGAATGGTGGGAAGTGGTGGATGATAAGTGGGATAAAGGGAAAGGGCTAAAAAGAAAATTGTGTGTATTAACAAATTCATATATGGCCACACACTATTAGCATTAATTACAACATAAAAAACAAAGGCCAATATGGAGGAGCAGAAGATGCAAAGAGTAATCAAAAGTGGGAAATGAAACAATGCAGTTTTCTTCCCTTTGATACAATCTCTCACTTGGTAACTGTACCCTTTATGTTAGTGATCATATTGCTCATAATGATATGCCATCTCAAAAAATTCTGAGCTGAATTTCAGAGATTCTGAGGAACTGCAGTTCCCACAGAAATCAGTGCTCACTACTTCTGAAAACCAGGCCGGTTATGATTAAACAGAGATTAGAGAAGCAATGTATCAGTTGATGTGTATATAAATTTAAGATTAGCATAGCAGAGTACTATACCTCAATATATAAGTTATCATTTTTCTGTTTGTTTCCTCGTGAAATTCACTATAATGCCATTTTGGGAAGATACTACAGATTTTCTAAAGAGGAAGGATCAGACTCAGAAATAGCTCAGCACTTCAGCCCAAAGACTGCCCTTTGTGAAATAAGAAGGAACACATTCAGATATGCCATAAGAAATCTCTATAAAAATATATGCAAAACCAAATTCAACTACCATTTTTATGGAGTTGACATACAGATCTATGTGTCTACTCCAGACCTGTCTCCTTCCATCCAAACCAAAATCTCAGCCTGTCTCTCTGACATCTCCTCATGGATGTCTAACCACTAGCTCAAGCTCAACATGCTAAATCAGAGCTCTTAATTTTCCCTTCCCCCAAGCTCCTCCTGCTACCTCCCTTCTTGATTACTGTGGACAACAGCACCATCCTGCCTGTCACTAGGGCCATCACCTGGGTATTACCTTTGACTTAGACTTCTCTCTCTAGGTCTTCCTATCCAGGCTATGTCTAAATCTTGCCAATTCTTTATGCATAACATCTCTAAAATACAGCCTTTCCTATCCATCCACACAGCAAAAACTCATTCAGGCTCTCAGCCGCTCTTATCTTGATTACTGCAATATCCTTCTCTCTGGCCTTCAAAAATGCCATCTTGCCCCACTCATTCAGAATACAGTATTTTCCTAGCCCCTTGCTTTGACCATCTTCTGTTGACTCGCCCTCCTCTATTGCATCAAAAATTAGCTACTTGTCTTCACTTTCAAGGCCCTTCATGGCTTATCCACACTGTACCTATCATCTCTCATTCACCATAAGATGTCAACCATCACCTCTGAACAGCCCATGATAACAATGTCAATCACCCACTTGTTAAATTTCCAAACAAGCACTTTTGTGCTTTGTCTCCTCCTGCTCCCCATGTTCGGAGGAGCACCCTGTAATCATCTGCAAATACTCATTCAAAAAAAATTCTTCTTAATACTCTGCTTTGCCTACAAAAATTTTCACAACGGGTCACTGGCATGCTGCCACTGCCTAGGACACTGTCCAATACTGTCCCATTGTTTCCTTGTATTCCCCTGTCTAGCTGTACCTATCTGTTGTCGTTTGTCTTATTCTTGGGGTTTGTCTACATAGTGATTTAGTGTGTGACAAGCCAGGGTGTGAATCTGCAGTGTATTAGCCTGTCATGCATTAAGTTGCTGTGTAGACAAGCCCTTACATTATAAGCTCTCTGGAGAAGCTCTCTATTCTGTGTTTGTACAGCACCTCACACAACGGGATCTTGGTAGATGACTAGGGCTTCTAGGTGCTTCAGTAATACAAAAAATAAATAGTGATAACAATTTGCTGAGAAATCAACACAGGAGAGTGCCATGAGAAAGAACCAAGATAAGTTCCCGATGTGTCAGTCCTGGAGTGGAGAGTGAATACAAATGGCTTGGTGTCTCTTTTGACTCGATCCTTTCCATAGAAAATCCTGTGCCAGACATAGTACCAAAGTTGTTTGTGCATACCAGACCTTATTTATCCAAAGAGTCTATGCTCTTATTTATCTGGCGAGGTGACAACCTTACTGAAGTAACTTATGCTTCAGGAACATAAGAATCATTAATTGTTATTTTCTCCTAGCAAAGCTTCTTCAGCACTTTTAGATAGCTCAAAATGCAGCAGCACTTTTGCTCATTCATTTAAATAATTGTAGGCATGTAACACTCTCCCTGCATTCTTTATAATTATCTGCTGATACAATGACAGATTAGCTCTTAGCTCCATTTCCAACAGTACTATGTTAACATGGACTAGGGAACTTTCAGTGCACACCACCAGGATCTACATGATCAGTTAGTGGACAACGAGCTAGTGTGCATTAAAATTTACACCCCAGATGGTGCAGACTAAGGCACCATGTAGACAAGCCCTAAGTATAAGACAAGAGACAACAGATGGATAAGGACAGACGGAGATTACAAGAAAACAATAAGACAATATTGGTCAGCCTGATAGGCTGTGTCTCAGCACACCAGCAGCCTAACTGTTGTCTTCTTTTTTCTTTTTGTAGGCACCACATCAAAGGATCGTTTTAAGGATGATGAGTTAATTTGCAGGTGTTTACAGGGGTAATCAGCCCCAGGTGAAGTTAATATGGCATATGCAGTAAGGTCATTGACTGATTTGTAAAATCAAGAATTCTTGTTCAGAAAATAACTGGAATAATTATCAACGGCATTTGTGAGAAGCATTTCAGGATGGAGTGAGGTAATTGATCACAACGATCAGTAATAAGACCTGTTTTTTGTTCACTGTATTACATCAGTGACCTGGAAGAAGGATTGTGCAGAAAAGTCATGAGGTTTGCTGTTCAAACAAAACTAAAGTAAGAACAGTCAATACAAAGGAAGAGTTAATATTTTGTATGATTAAGCTAGACTAGGAGCGAGGCAAAATAAGTGTATTATGTAACTTACCATAGAGACAAGTGAAATTAATAGAGCTAAGCATAAATAAATAAAGCCCATATGCTAAAAGTATGAGAAATATCCACCAATATATCTGGATTTTTTTCCATTGTATTATATACCCTATGTATCGCTAATATATATTATACGCTCACACACACATACACATATATTGTACAGTGTATTCTTTATATCTCAGTATCAGTCAAGTTTATCTAGTGCTGTTGTATCTGTGTTGGTCCCAGGATATTAGAGAGACAAGGTGGTTGAGGTAATATCTTTTATTGACCAAATTCTGTTGATGAAAGAGACAACCTCATCTACCTTGTCTGTCTAATTTTATCTAGTGTCACATACAAGAAAAGAGGCAAAAGCTTAAAATCCTTCCTGCGCACCATGTAGATTTTCTCAAGAGTCAAAAATATGGACTGATAGTTATTAGAGAGACAATTTGAATGTGTGCAGGATTCAGACATTGAATACATAGCTATTCCTGCAGATGTTAAATTGAGAAAAAACTGACAAAGAACTTTAACGAATTGCTGTTTACTCTTTGGTACTCAAAGATATACAGTACAAATACCCATTAACACATGTACTTACTTACCCACAAGGTCTGTATGTAAATACAATATAACTTTCTTCATCACTTCGTTCAATGAATGTAACACATGTGTACTTTTCCCAGTGCCGCATAGCCTGTTTGAACATTGCTCGCTGGCTGCCTGGAAGAATTGTGTAACATGAAATAAACAAGGTTTTCAAAATTGCATCCTTCTTCTCGGCATTACATTTTAATCTTAGTATGACACACTGCTGCAAAAACCTAGAGATTCAGTTATTTTAAAATGTGAGAAAATGCTTACCTCAGGTTTTGAAAGGTAAGTGAAGAAGGAATTGGTATTCAAGTAATTTGTTCTGTAAATATATCTGCAATTTCAAAGTCTATGCACAAAGGGCCACTTTTTTAAAAATCAGAAGCAAAGTTATATGTCCAAAACCAGACAAGTGTGTACTTCACTAGACGGGGAAACAAAGTGTGCACCTGAGAGATTTGTACCTTAAAATGTGGGTGTATGAGCCCATTTTTTAATCTTTATACAGTTGGAATTTAGACTGTTTTTTAACAATTTGTCCACAGCTTGTGATCATTTGGAATCTTGAACTATGTTCTCTTTTTTTCCTTTGCGTGCATGTGTTTGCAAGAGAGAGAGTGAGTTAGTATGAGAAAGAAAATTTAGTGATGATGAAAAATACCAGACTAATATGCCTGGAGAGGGACAGTTGATGAGTGGGATTTTCAAAAGCTTTCAGCATTAGCTTATCTCCACTCCCATTGAAATCAATTGAAGTTTTACCATTGATTTCATTAGAAACACAGTTCGGCCAGCTTCTGAAAATCCCACCCTTTGTCTCTAGGACCAGACCACAGAACAGAAACCACCTGGACAGCAGCTGTGTTAGTTGTACTCTGCCAATGTGTCCAAATCCTGACCTGAAGGAATCACCTCAAGGGCTAGAGGAGACAATTCATTCTCTATACCATTACATACTTAGCTCTTTCAAACTGACAACAAGCTTGCAAATTACTGTTGGTTGTGGTAGTAGTTTTTGTGATACAGAGACTTATCCAATGGGAAGATTTTTGAGACTAACACAAAAACTGAAGACCCATCATATGGTAATAATAGTTGGCCACTACCAAACTTGGTTGGATTCAAGTCAATGACCTAAAGATGAAAGATCACTGCTTCCCCGTCTCTCCCTCATCCCACCTATCAACCCGCCCCCTTTTTTTTTTCTTAAACACACACAAGCGTTTTGGAATTTACCTTTCAGTATAAGAAACTTGTAATGTGTGTAACATTTCACATTACTTATTACACTTAGTTGTTCAGCGCTCTTTAATAAAATGTCATTCCTAAAACAAAGGTCATGTTCAGTGTAATGTGGTGTAAATATCCAAACTACAAGTCTGACCTTCAGCTATGAGCTTTGGGGCAATTTTTTAAAGTATTTTTTAAATCTTTCTTGACTACATTTCTTTTCCCAAGCTCTTTCAGTTTTCTGTATACCCTTGGGGCACAATTAGCAAGATGTTATTGCACAGCACTGCTGGCTCTATATTTCTCTCTCTCTTTTTCAATCCTTTTTTCCCCCGCTCCTTTTTTTTTTTTTTAATTTTCTTCCTCCTCCCTCTTATTTTTTTTTTTGTTTGCAGCTTTACAGGGTTGTATTTAGGCTTTTATAATACTGTATTTAAAAATTATTATATTATTTTAAAATTATCTCTATTAAGAAGTCACAATCTTCCCTCGTATATTTTAAAGTTCCATGGTTATTTCCAATAATATTTTATGTGTGCATCTATGAAGTACATTAAAGAATTATAGAACAGATGAATTGGGCCCAGTTTGTTCATGCAGTCAGTTGAACAGGATTCACCTATCAGTCAAGCCACTTGTAGCCTTGTACTGAATATGCCACAATAGTTTTGAGCCAGATTTAATTGTATCCTGCTACAAATAAATAGCAGGAAATTAGACAATGAAAACAAACAAACAAACATTCTCACCTCCTCTGAAACATCATAGACTAATTTTATATATAAATTGCCAAATTGCCTTTGGGAACAATTTTTTAATGCACTGATAAACATTTACAGAAAAGATTTACTTAGGGACTCATCCAAAGCCAACAGACATCAATAAGAGTCTTCCCATTGACTTCAATTGGCTGTACATTAGGCTCTTCATGAACCTGTTTTTAAAAAAAGACATTCATCCTTCTTCTCCCTTTGTCTTACCAGTGAAATTTCCACCTATAAAATACGGAATGACGCCCCCTGGCCATATTCTTTCTGTTCGTGACGTAGCAGCTCTGGGAAATCGGTTTTTCTCATTTTTCCCTGAGAATTTTACAGTTGATCTTCCTTTAGAAGAATTGTTTTGCTCAAAACCTGTAATGATATTTTAAAAAACACTATATGAGACAAAAGAGTTCACAAAGGAAAACATTTGTTTTCTACAAGGCCAAAGCTCCATGTTTTCGTTATGCACTTTAATAACAGAACATAGCTTTTTACACAGCAATTCGGCTTTTCGGTGCGAAGTAAAAACAATAATATATTTGTTAGAAGTGCTTGAAATGGAAAGACTCAATCTTCATTATCATAATTTACATGCAATGAGGCAAAGAGGCACTTTAACACCTTAAAGAGACATTTCTAACATGATTACTTCTAGACTCTCCAATTAAAAAGTATATCATTTTTCTAAAACTGCTTCCTCTAAGTAATATGCCTTGACTTTTTTTTAAAATACCTTTTAAAAATTAGGTGGGTTTTTCTTTTCCATTGATGATGTTTAGAAGAGTCTGTTGGGCAGAGGCAATACCACCAAATGTGCTTAGGCCTGTTTCACTTCTATCCGGGCAAATGCCTGGTTTTAGTTTTAGCTACTTTCAGAGATAACCATATTATTTCATGGCCTGGGAAAGAGCAACCGCATGCACTGCTGTAGGGAAGCACTGTTAGTTTACTTCATGTCTTTTGCACCACTTTGTGCATGGTCCATTTAACTTTTTTACTGATGGCCAGTCACACTGGAAGATGAACTCTTTCAGTGTAGTGAGCTGTCTTAGGAGCTAATTGTAATAGCAATAGACATAACATTTTCAGATGGAAATAGGAGTGTCAAGTACTTGAGGACATAGAAAATATATTCTTCAGAAACTAACTGTTTGGGATTCTATGGACATACACTATATATGCCTTAAATTGTCTTGAGAAAAAGATCCCTACACCTTGAAAGGTCTGGTGATATAAAAAATTTCTATTGTTTTGAGAGATATTACCAGAGCCAACAGTACTCCCAATTTTAAGTATTGGTAATCTCTCTCAAATAGGTAGAAAGTTAGGGTGGGATTCAAAAGGAAGATTTAGGCACTGTAACGCTCAGCATTGCAGCACCTAACTTTTAGGTGCCCTGCCACCTGTGAAATCCACAAACCTGAGTTAAGAGCAACAGAGAGTCCTGTGGCACCTTTAAGACTAACAGAAGTATTGGAGCATAAGCTTTCGTGGGTGAATACTCCAATACATCTGTTAGTCTTAAAGGTGCCACAGGACTCTCTGTTGCTCTTTACAGATCCAGACTAACACGGCTACCCCTCTGATACTTGAAACCTGAGTTAGGCACCCACATTCCCTGTACATTGCATGGAGAGAAATCGTTGCCTAAAAATAGGATTCAGAGAAGCCAGCAAGCTGAGTGAAGAGCTGCCTAAGCTCTGCCCCTCAAGGGGACTTTGGCATTTAGCTCCAGGACCGGATGGAGGAATCTTATCTCCACTTCATGAGTTAGGCACTAAAGCCAGGTCAGTCCTTTGTCAAAAATGAAAAACAAACCAACAAAAAACATTGTAGCCTTGCATGAATAATAAAAGAAAATAGAACTACAGAAACAGAGGTTAATAATGGACAAAGCATAAACTCACAAGTGGCCTTGTAAATAACAAGTAATTAACAGTTAAAGATACAAGAAGAAGAGTAGTGAGTGATAAGCTTGAAGCTGCTGCCCACTTATAAAACTGTTATAGCATTCTGTAGGAGACCTGGATTCAATTCCCTGCTCTGACTAATGTGGAGTAAGGATTTGGACTCCTAGCACTGTGCCCTAATCACTAGGCTATGTCTTTCTCAGTCATTTCTATTGCTACTGTCTACTATGTATAAATACTTATATATTCATTGGCACAAAGGGACTGGAATCTGGGTCTCCCACCTCCTAAATGGGTGCCCTAATGCCCAGATTAAAGAGTCATTCTCTCTCTCTCTCTCTCTCTCTGGTCCAATTTAATTATTATCATAATCTTTACTATTATTATGAAGATGAATGCAAGGACTTGCATACAATACAGTTACTTGTTTCCCTGTTCTGGAGCAATTTATAAATTAGTATAAAGATCATGGTGGCAGGTTTAAATGGACTTTTAGCAAAAGTTGATCTGTCTGTCCTATTCAATAGGGCCCAATTCTGCCACCTTCACTCTTGTTGAATAGTACCTTTCTCTGTGAGCAGCCCCACTAAAATGTTCTGAACACAAAGTGACAGTCTGTTAACAGGGATTCCAGACAAGTGAGGGATATGACAGAGAGACCAGGAAAGATGTCAGGTCAGGACAGAAGCAACTGTGGATGAAAGGTAAGAGGCCAAGGGTCTTGGTACAGATCCATAAGTCAGCAAGGAAGCAAAGAAGATACAAAAAGAATAAGGAAAGGTGCAAGAGCCATGAAAAATGGGAGAAAAGTTTCAGAAGCCTGGGCAGAAAAGATTACTTATAGATTAACTCATTGTACAGTTTAAGCAACATCAAAAACCACACAGAAAGTTGTTGGGTTTAGGAAAATGTTCTATGTCCAGAACACTTATATCTATGTTAAGCAAATATAATTTTAAATTTACTTCAATCTTTTGATATTAAAATAATGAATTTGTTACTGAGAATTATTATACAATCTATGACACAGGTAATCTATTAAAATGTAAATCGAATTGGAATCCCAGACAGTCATATGTACTTCTTCATTACTGAATAATCTGATGACGATGTATGGGTGGCTTACATGATAATATGGTCAATTTTTATCATTGCTTATTCTTTCAGCCAGTTTTGTTCGGATTAGATAAAGGTACACAGTTACGCAAAACTAAGGGTCTAGTTCTCAGATCAAGCATGCAGTTATATACTACCATATATCGGTAATGTCAGATACTATGCTGTGGCTATTTTTGCAAGATACGGAGTGATGCACTCCCACATGCTGAACTGCGATTAAAACTGAGTTTTACTTTTTCCTGCAGATGCTGGGGTTTAATGGCACCAGAGTTAAGTCACGTTGCACCAAACATAGTGAATAAACTTAATTCACTATTAATGAAGATGCCATAGATACTGTCCACTGAATTCTACTGAAATTTACAACATTTAAAAATGTTTTCATGAGGTGAAACACATCATAAATGTTTCACATGCAGTATGACTCATCACAGTGTCCCATTGCCTACAAAACCAACATAGGCCATTAGCAGTTACTTGCAGCTATCCATTAATGCATAACACATACACAAAGAGTTCTGTAATCTTAATGAAAATATATCCCAACTGCATTCATTACTGTGAATACTACTGGTATTCTAATAGTATTGGTATTCTAGTATTCTAATACTACCTAGTGATTTTTTAAGAATTTAAAATAATGTATTTTAGGATTTTAGCTTCCAGTAATAACTTTTCTAGTGCTTACATGAAATATGAGCTCTCTGATAAAGTATAGATAGGAAAAGAGCTAATCTCTTCATTACTCTTGTTTTAATAGTTTACAGTAATACTGATATAGACTGGGTTTAAGGTGTTAAAGTACTGTCATTAATGTTAACTGTACATCACATCAGGCAGTCTGCTAATTCAAACAGTGAAAATACCAGAGCCAAATCTTCTTATCCTGTCTATAAGCTGATAGAGAGCACCTCGTTTTTTTGACGTCCCATGCTCACCAAAGCCACCTTTAAAAAGAAAAAGGAAATATTATGGAAATTAAACACAGAACATTACACATATAGCAAATATCTTATGGAGAGAGATTAGGAATTACTCTGTAGAATATGCAATGTATCTTTAAGGAAGTTTAAAATTCTTTAATGACCCACATACAAATTCTTCAAGCATTTTTGACAATGAAACAAAACCACATTTGTAGCTGAAAGATTTTCTAGCATGCATTCCAGAACGTAAGCCAATGTGTCTTTGTTATTCAGACAAGTCATGACAATTACATCATCTAATTATTATCTGAAGCTTTTTTTCTTCTCAGTGACCTTGACATCCTTAGTGCCATATTGATTGACAGCTGGATGCCCTGCTTTCACAGATATTTCCTGAATGTATACCACAATGTTCCCATATCTAAGGGGGAGGAGGGGAATGTTAAGACCCCAAGAGGAAACAAACAAACAAACAAACAAACAAACAAACAAAACAACATGATTTAAAAAAATAATAGGATTGATTTTATCCCCAAAGCTTTGCAGTTCTTTGTTAACTTGCAAATGGATCTTTAAAGCACAGTCAGTCACATAAGGGTGGCTAACCTATCAAATACCAAAGTATAGTAACATGACCTCTGAGGCATTCCTGTGGAGCTCCAATAATCAACGAGTGAGAGGGAAGCAGAAAACCTAACCATCCAAAGAGGCAGCTGGAGTTTCATTGTCTGAACATTTACCATCCCACTTACAGGCATGCACCAGATTAATTTAAACCACATATGCCATCTATAGCAGTCTGCTGACTACTTCGGTTTCATAGTGGTTCTGCACTATTATTGCATATCACCTTTAAAAAAGATTAGTAAGCAAGAAAAAAGAATGCTGGCAGTATTATGGTGTGCAGTGAATAACCAGAATATCTTAAGAGGTTTTAGATAACTTTATAGAATTCCTAGAAGTAAATTTTTTTAAACAAAGCAATATTTGCTGTGAAATATCAGTGTTTTCAAGCTACTGCAGCAGGAGAAGGTGGCTAAGAATAAAGGATTGCAGAAGTCATAATTAGCCATACTCGTTCCAACAATAATTTCCTCAAATTCCTTTTTCCTCTTACATTTTTTTTCACAACAATTTCTGCAACATTTGAGGGTGTATTTACCACAATAAATAAATAAAATAATAATAATGAAGATATCCTATCTCCTAGAACTGGAAGGGACCTTGCAAAGTCATTGAGTCCAGCCCCCTGCCTTCACTAGCAGGACCAAGTACTGATTTTGCCTCAGATCCCTAAGTGGCCCCCTTAAGGACTGAACTCATAACCCTCGGTTTAGCAGGCCAATGCTCAAACCACTGAGCTATTCCTCCCCCCAAATGGCAGTTCAAAAGGCAGATTACAGACTAGACAATGCCATAAAAGGCAAGTAAGTTAGCATGCTTACTCAGTGAATAATAATGTGCCTAATTATTTGGATTACACTGTCATATACTTGCTGGATCCCTTGAGAAAAATTTTCCAAATTTTTAAAAACATTTTAGGAAGATGAGGTAATACTTCAATACATTCCTTCTCAAGGAATTATTTGGTTAGCTATAGTATATGCCATGCCATATACATGCATTTCACGTTGCCCATTATTAATGCAATTATCTCATGTTAGCATTTACTTTGCAAAATTATGTATGGAGTAAAAAAATCCAGACAATTGTGAGGGGGAAAAAATCTTTAGAAAACAGGCAAATGTGAAAGAAATAACAGTAATTGAGAGGAATCCATGACCCTATTGATATAGGAAGCTATTATTCCTTTATTATCTCTAGTTATTACAACAAAAATAAGGAGTAAAGTAGTACACTAGTAGTGGTAGTCTAATAACACACACAATGTATTTTGTTTGGTGTACAAAAGGACTACTGTCAAATAAGAAATTAAATCAGAATATCTTAAAATAGCTAACCTGACTTATTTTATATGACTAATGCATACACTATAGAAAGTACATGTCAAGCCTCAAGCTAACCAAAAGTGAATTTAAAAAATCTACATGTTTTAAGTTGGGGGCAGGGAAATAGTAATTTTGGCAGTTATGTAAAAATTATCTACATAATAGCTCTTTGTTGTTTATTAAGTTATTATTACTTATACAGCACAATGTATAAGTGTTGCTTCACAGGCCAACAAAATGTCAGGGCCTTGCCCTGAGAAGCTCATAATGTAATTGTCTGAACCTGCAAATCTAAGAAGATAATCCTTACTCACCTGAGTAGTCCCACTGCTTGAGTCAGAATTTGGAAGATCAGGCCCTGCACTATTATTTACAATGCAAGAGCCAAATCCTGCAAACATCAGTCTAGCTATTATACTCCCCCGTGGCTAGTTTTTTCCCACATTATATCACATTGTCTTCAATAGGAATTTACATAGGAACAAATATACACAATTATACAAGTAACTATTTGCATAATCAGGACTGAAATTAATTTATTTAATTGTGACAAACATCTGTATATAAGGCTTTTTTAAAAGATGTTTTAAATTGCCCTGATAAACAATAGCAACATTTTAAAGAATAAATATAGTTTGAGTTCAGAGATTTTACTTTAAACAGGCTACTTAATTTTTTCTATTTAATAACTGTTTGCACGTTCTTTTCTCAGATGCTTGGTCATGTCACCCTAACAACCAGATGGCAGAGGAACAAAGGTATACACAAAGGTTCTGATTCAGCAAAGGACTTCAACATGCACTTAACCTTAAGCACATGCTTTTTGTAGGTTCATAGATCCTGCAACCAGACAGGACCATTGTGATCATCTAGTCTGACCTCCTGTATAGCACAGGCCGTGGACCCTCCCCCAAAATAATTCCTAGAACAGAGCTTTTAGAAAAACATCCAATCATGATTTAAAAATGGTCAGTGTTGGAGAATCCACCATGGCTCTTGCTAAATTGTTCCAATTGTTAATTACACTCACTGTTAAAAATGTACACCTTATTTCCAATCTGAATTTGTCTGTCTTCAACTTCCAGACATTGGGTTATGTTACATTTTTCTCTGCTAGATTGAAGAGCCCATTATTAAATATTTATTCCCCAAGTAATACTTATAGACTAATCAAGTCACCCCTTAACCTTCTCTTTGCTAAACTACCGTAAACAGATTGAACTCCTTGAGTATCACTATAAAAGCATGTTTTCTAATCCTGTAATCATTCTGGTGGCTTTTTTCTAAACCCTCTCCAATTTATCAACATCTGTTTTGAATTGTGGACACCAACACTGAACACATTATTTCAGCAGCGGTCACACCAGTGCCCAATACAGAGGTAAATAAACTCCCTACTCTTATTTGAGATTTCCCTGTTTAGGCGTCCCAGCATTGCATTATCTCTTTTGGCCACAATGTTGCATTGGGAACTCTTGGTCAGCTGATTATCCACCATGACCCCCAAATCTTTTTTAGAATCACTGATTCCCAGGATAGAGTCCCCCATCTTTTATGTATGGCCTACATTCTTTGTTCCCAGATGTATATGTTTATATTTAACTGTATTAAAATGTGTATTGCTTGCTTGCACCCAGTTTACCTAGTAATCTACATTGTTCTGACTCAGTGACCTATCCACTTCATTACTTACGACTCCCCCAATTCTTTGTTATCTGTAAACTTTATCAGTGATGATTTTATATTTTCTTCATGGTCATTGAAAAAAAAATGTTAAATAGCGTAGGGCCAAGAACCGATCCCTGCGGGACCCCACTGGAAACACATCGAGCCAATGACAATTCTCCAATTGCAGCTTTATTTTGAATCCTGCCAGTTAGCCAGTTTTAATCTATTTAATGTTAATTTTATATCAGTCTAGTTTTTAATCAAAATGTAATGCAGTACCAAGTCAAATAACTTACAGAAGTCCAAGTATAATATGTCAACACTACTATATTTATCAACCAAACTTGTAATCTCATCAAAAAGATATCAAGATATTGCAATGAGTGGCAGTTAACCACACATTTATGTGTTTTGTTAAATATGGGCCAAAGTGCCATTATAGTATATACATGTAATAATCTGAATTTAGAAAAATCATGTATTTATAATGTAAAATGAGACCAACTTTTTCAAACTTAATACTCTAAATCTATCTGTCAAAACAAAAGTACAAGTCTTAAAATGATCACTTAGGGCCCAGTCCAGCTCCCACGAACTGTACCAGAAGTTGAATCAGTGCTTTAGGGCCCGGTTCTATTTCTATTATTCCTAGTGGGGACTACTGGAGGATTATGGTTGACAGAATCTGGTCCTTAACATGGTACCACAATCTGTCCCTGAAAAGAATACTCCCACTTGGCTGGAATAATGCACATCCCCCAACATAGGGAGGAAAAGAAAATTAAACAGTAGAACATTAAATATGATAAGAAACAGCTTCAAAAATTATCTTGCATCTGTCTGGCAATCACCAGAATGATCTTTGTCACTTTCAAAGACATCATCAGAGGTATTAAAACAAGTCTGCAGGTCAAATAAATCACTCAACTACAGCTACTTTAAAGGGAAATTACTGACCTTGCTCTCTACATTTTGTCAGCAAAACCAGGACCTGAAATACTTCAAAGCCAATTAAAATGATTTGTTTGAGAAAATGTTAATAAGAGTCAGTGAATTTTTTCAATCCAATTTTGATCTAGAAAAGATCAAAGATGATCCTGCCTAGAACAAACAGGTGGCTTAAGAAGAAAATAAAAGAAAATGCCAGGATACTATACAGATATTCTTTATATGTAGTTACAAAGAAGAGTAAATCTGTGGGAAAAAATATTTTAAACATATTTATAAGAAAAATTAACAATTAGAATGGCCATCTTCATCTGAATGGGCCCTTTCCTTCAAATCATTCCTCAAGACACACTCCTGTTGCAACATCTATAAAAAAAATCACCAAATTAATGTTGGCAAAGTTAGAGGGTCAATGGGGGCAACTGAAATTTACATATATATTTTAAAAAGTAAATGTATTTTAAAATTTTATGTTTGCATATATCACTTTTCTACACTCTTCATATGTCACTTGTCTTTTAAATCCCATTTTCCACAAACTACCCCAAATCCTACTAGAGAAGACTGCAAGATGAGGGCCTACAGCTATGCAGCAGAAACGTAGTTTTCCTATGTGCATGTACTGTACCTAACACAACAGAGAACTAAGCCTGATTGCAGCTTCTTGTACTTCTGCATTATAAATACATACACACATAAATAATAGCAGATATATACACACACACACACACACACACACACACACACACTTGTCTAGTAAATATTTATTTGGCCATCTCTAAGACCAGTTTTGCAGTCCAACATTGAAACAAATAAAGAATTTAACGAATAATCAAGCCCCATGGTATTTTGACAAATTCCTGGAGTATTCCATGAAATGAACATTCTAGGATGCAAATCATACAGGAAATCACGTTTCTCTATTGAAAATTCCATATGGGCAAGATTGTAACTATATGGTCTGCCCTGAACAAGGCACAACAACATGTTGTGGTGTATCTCCTGGACCAGCCTAAGAGGGAGACTGTGATTCACTGAGGAAAATCTCCCTTCTAGTTTCACATCAGTATACATTCCCCAGCAGGTCAGTGCAGCTGTGCCAGATGGCATGTGAAGGGCAAAGCCAAGTCTTCACCCATTCCTGAACCTGTCCTGCCCCCCTGCATACGGACTTACTCCTCCTTACTCTCTTACGCTGCCATGATTTGGCCCCAGCTGAACACTAAACTTTATTTTTATGTTCCAGAGAAGAATTTTCATTAGAAATACCAGGAATAAAATCAAAATTCCATGACTTTTCATTGCCTTTTAGAAAGCAAACTTGTAATGATTAAACAACTTTATAAAGTTTAAAACCAATATTACCCCTAGATGATACCGTGTTTTGTAGGTTTAAAGCGTGGGTTGTGTTCTGTGAATGAATAAATATAGGTTAAAATAAAAAATTTTAAAGTCACACCTTTAACATCATACCTGTGTTATGTCCAAGTCTTTCATTTGAATGCTGTGTAAGGTCAATTGTCCTGTCAATTTGAAAGATTTTTAAGTCTTCATCATCTAAGGCAATATCTCCCCAAAAGACAGCTTTAAATAAAAGAGAGCAGAATTTAATTAAACCATTTACTTAAACATTAAAACCAATCTGAAGAATACATTGTGATGTCACAGCTCATGAAAAGATATATACCCAGATTTTATAAAGTTGACTAGTTCATAAAAACCTCGGGAACATGCATTCTAATCCATTCCAATATTTCCCCATTTACCTTTAATATCCCTTTAGCTTTATTTATTTATTTTATGGACATTTTAATTTTACTGTTGAATTGAATACATGCAATCATACAAACATGACAGTAATCTTAAACAAATCCTTCTATTTTTTCCTCTATACGCACAATAAAGAAAAATAAAACAGGGAACTAAAGTTTTTTTTTTAATATGAAGTCCATCAAAACAGGAGTTTCACAAAGATACAGCCCATAATATAATATAGCCTGGAAAATGAAGACAGAAAAGACTACTTTGTCTTTAATATGTTTAGTGCATATTTTATAATGTGTTATATATACTCGTCAGATTGTTTATCTGTTTCACAAAGACAAAAAGGTTTCTTTCCCATTATCCTCCTGCTTGACCTATATATTTCCTTTATATGGTTTAATCCCAAATTTTGTGTTCTCTGGCTACTTTGGGTTTCATGGCTTTATAATCTCCTGGTTTTCTTCCTACCTCTCTGTTAGCTTCTGCTTTGGTGGCTCTTCCCTTCTACTTTTCCTATCCTCAGTAGCATTCTCTCAGGTTTTTGTTCTTGGTCTCCTCTTCTTTCCTCTGTACACTTATATGACCTCATATATCTTAAATTGTCATCCCTTTGCTGATCCAAACCAAAGAGCCAGGAGCTTTGAACAGCTAAAGCTGAGTAAGCTAGATGCGTGTTCATCTGTCTTTAGCCCAATCTCTCCCTCTCTTCAGGATGAAATATCAGCAAAAATAGATGCAAAACTAAAGTCCAACTCAAGCTTGTGGCAAAAGCTAAACTCAGCAGGCCAGACCCTCAACTGTCAATAGAGCTTTGCCAATTTGCATTGGCTGAAGTTATTGTTTATGATCTTTTCCCCAAATTCTTCCTTTTTCCAGCCTCCACCATCTCTGACAATAACTCCATTATCCACCCTCTGACCCAGGCAAACAGTCTGTGTCATGTTCAACTCTTCCTTCTCCTCTCGCCCTATGTACAGGATGTCACCAATTTCAGTTGGTTGTTCCTTTATACAGTTTCCACAGTAAATCCTTCCCTCTCTTTTCCCACAACTAAAACCCTTGTCCACACTTCATCCACTGCAATACTTCATCTCTGGTGTCCCTATATGTTCATTCAAATCCATGCAAAACGTTTTTGTTAATGCTTTCCTTTCCTATTACTCTAGGATGTCATTCCCCTAGATGAAACCCTTTCTGGCTTTTGCTTGCTGTAAAGATTACATTTTCTTTTGTTTATTGATGTTTTGTTAGCTGTTATTTAATCAAGTTTGCATCATACAAGTCATTGTTTATAGGGCGTCTTTGCTGGGGAACTCCTGTGCAGTGCATACCCATTCCCTATATCCATAGCACTCACTCTTGAACCCAAGGCTACTAGGAAAAACAAATCACATTGAAAATAACTTCACTATTTTTTGTAACTGGAATGGCCACATAGAGTAACCATCATAATTTGATATACATTCTACAAAGGTTGAGTACTTTACATATTAAAAAATAGCTAAAAATCAGTAAAAAATAAATAATAAAGGGCAGAGAGCCAGACAATACCAAGTAGGAGGTGAAATAACTCCAGAGTTATAAACCATTTTTATTTATAGTACTTGGTTCAAAATTAGGAGCTGAAGTACAAGTCTCATCTTGCCAGTTTTGTAAACGTAGTAAATTGCTTCTTTTATTCTTTAGGGAAAAAATGCCAGAATATCTACACTACAGGGTGCAAATGAACTCATTCATTTTAAAACAAAATGTTTTAGAACCTTATGCGTAATGTATTTTTAAACTTGAACAGTTTTATTTATTACATAAAATAATAGCCTTCTGGAAACAAATTTGTGTATTTGAGGGCATTCCAAATACCTTTGAACTATTCAGTCACGCTCTCTATACATCCTTTTAACACCTTCCTCCTAAGAGGCACTGATTCAGCAGAAACATTATCCCTTCCAGTTCACCTCATCAGTAGTACATATTATGGACAGCCATCATTTTACCAGTGACCTGTTTCCTGTGACTGGGATTCACTATTGCAGTCTCAGTGTTACAGATGGGAAACTGAAGCACAAAGAGATTATGTGATTCGCTGAGGCTGCATAGGAGGTCTATGGCAGAGCCAGGAAATACAAGGGAGATTTTGATCATATTTGTGCTAACACTAAAAAGAAGAGAAAAAAATCACTGATGCCCCCCGATACTAATTTTGTACCAGTTTCCTAAGCTTTCACAGTTCATATTTAATTTTTTTCAGACTTTCAGTTGCTGGTGACAAGGGTGCTAATTGGCAGCAATAATTGCCACCTGCTAATGACGGCAATGCAAAGTACTTGTTTAGTATTGTTCTATGAGACGTCTGGTTGACAATTTTGAAGCAGAGCAGCAAAAAGGAAAGCTAAATTATAAAGAGAGAAAATTGTAAGCAAGTTACTCTAACTTACTATTTCTCTACTGTATTATTTCAGAATCATCTTCCAAAGACACTGAGCGACCTTCTTAAAAAATTAAAACCAAAGTGAAGATATGGATATGAATTTGTTCCCTCCAGAGCGGGCAGAAGGAAAGGTACATGTTTCTGAACTCCAGGACACTTTTCCTATCACCTTTCTATACAGAAGGCAGAGAGAATAGTAGTGATAAAGAGGATAACTTTGCCGTTAGCATAGCACAAAATCCAGCCTTCTTTGATAATGGAGAAGTTTCATACCCAGTGTATTGACAAAGGTCTGTTCAATTTTCAGAATTTCAATGACAAATGTATAGCTTCCAAGTGGGAGTACAAATTTAAGAAATGGTATCTCTCACCTCTTGTTTTTGAATGAAAACTACCAAATGTTATCAGAGGCATTGGTTGATTACACTGCTCTACAGTCAAAATGCTTCTGAAATAAATGTAGTCAAACTTTACTAATTCTGGGTCACTGAGAATGAAAATGATGCTTAAAATTGTTGATTGGCTCTAGTTTTCAAGATATGCTATTGGGTCAGTATATACGACCCTTGACTTGGGAATAGCGGAGGATAAGTGAGTTATAAAGGGAAGGGATCTCAATTTAAACCAGAAATGACTAAAATACATCTTTGACTGGATCTATGAATAAATCTATGACTGGGTTTGGACAGTACTTGCTTTTTAGGCAAAACAATGAATGATGCAATCTGAAGCTGGTATTGCGTCACACATGATATGAATTGCATCATGTTATTCCTAGAAGTCATGGATGATGCAATCATAACGAAGCTTACATCACTCTGCTGAACAAATTGCCCTATATCAGCTCTAGAAATCATACAGTGTCGTGCTCTCTTATTTGTCAGTGTTTGATTTTGCAAAGGGACACATTTCTGTTTAGCCAAAGTGAGCAGAGATGCCTCGTACTTGTGTGAACAGTGCAGATAACTTCTGCTATGTTTGTGGTGAAGTGACTTTTGCATCACAAAAGCGCAGTATAACCACTATGGTTAAGAAAGCCTATCACCTTTATTTTGGCTGCAAAATTGGAGATCAGGACAAGAGGTGGGCCCCACACATATGCTGCAACACTTGTGCAACAAATCTTCGCCAGTGGTTGAACAGGAAAAGGAAATCTATGCCTTTTGCAGTGCCAATGATTTGGAGAGAGCCAACAGATCATACCAGCAATTGTTACTTCTGCATGGTGCCTCCAGTTGGGAAAGGTGTGTCAAAGAAGAAAAAGTGGACTGTGCATTATCCAAACATTCCATCAGCTATACGCCCAGTACCCCACGGAGAAGGACTGCCGGTTCCTGATGCACCAGAATCATTCTTACTTGAGTCAGACGAGGAAGAGGAAGAGGATGAAACCTCTGGTCCTGAACCATCAATGTCACAGGACCCACATTTTCTCCCATCCTCCTCCTCTGAACCACACCTCATAACACAAGGCGAACTGAATGACCTTGTCAGGGATTTGGAACTACCCAAGAGTAAGGCAAAGCTGTTGGGCTCCAGACTACAGCAGTGGAATCTCCTGGCAGGTGATGTTAGGGTTTCCATGTTCCGTGACCGTCAAAAGGATCTTGTCCCATTCTTCTTCATGGAAGGTGATCTTGTAGCCTGCAACAACATCGATGGTGTGATGGCAGCCCTCAACATCGTTCACGATCCAGATGAGTGGAGACTGTTCATTGATTAATCGAAGACGAGTCTTAAAGCTGTTTTACTGCATAATGGCAATGTTTTGCCATCAATTCCAGTTGGTCATGCAATCCATATGAAGGAAACCTATGACAACATGAAACAACTTTTGAGGTGCATAAGCTATGACCAACATCAGTTGCAGCTTTGTGGCGATTTGAAGGTTGTTGCTCTCTTGCTTGGTCTGCAGACTGGATACACAAAGTACTGCTGTTTTCTCTGCGAATGGGATAGTCGTGCAAGAGATTCCCACTACATCAAGAAAGATTGGCCACTCCGACAGTCATTGGAGCCTGGGAGGAAAAGTGTTCAGCATCCACCACTTGTTGAATCAAGGAAGATTTTGTTACCACCCTTACACATCAAGCTGGGTCTGATGAAGAACTTTGTCAAGGCCATTGAGAAAACACAAGCAGCTTTCAAGTACCTCCGTGGAAAATTTCCAAGGTTAAGTGAAGCTAAGATAAAGGAAGGTGTCTTTGTTGGTCCTCAGATTCGTGAACTTCTTCGAGATGATGCATGCATTTGACCATGCACTGCATGGCAAGAAAAAGACGGCATGGAAAGCCTTCCAGTTAGTGGCAATAAATTTTCTCGGAAACAACAAGGCAGACAACTACAGGTTGTTGGTGGAAAACCTCCTCAAGGCATACAAAAGCCTTGGTTGCAACATGTCACTAAAGATACATTTTTTGCACTCTCATCTAGATTTTTTTCCACCGAACTGCGGAGCAGTGAGCGACGAGCACGGCGAGCGATTTCACCAGGACATTGCAACAATGGAGAAACGCTATCAGGGCAAATGGAGCCCATCAATGCTTGCAGACTATTGCTGGACAGTGACAAGAGATGCTCCATTTAATGAATACAAGAGACAAGCCAAGAAGCGCTGAGTAGACACTGAATAGGACTAAACTATGTAGAGAATAGTTTTTTGCCTTTTGTTTCATAATAAATTTGATTTATATAACCCTTTTGCTGATTTTTAAAGTGTTACATAAACAGGACAGGTGAAATATTATCATGTAAAGCAACCATAAACACATGAAAAGACCTAGGTTTACAATTTATGATTAAAACTCTACTATCTACACACTATACATAGACATAAAATGTAAAAACTTAAATATCTTAGAAACAGTAGCCAATCAGTTGTTTTAATTGTCATATTTGAATTCAGCACATCAAAATACATAATAAATAGCACATTTTATCTCTGAAGCAGACGACTTCTCAAAAATTGTAGACCAGTGTTATTGTATTCTAAATCCACAGGAGCAGAATTGTTTTGCCTGCAAAGGCTTTTCATCACCTCACAATCTTAGCATGACCCTAGACATTTCTGACTGAAAAAAAGCAGGAGAAGACTTGTTCTCATGCAAACAGCATGGGACATTGCAATGCCATGGTTGCATGACTACCACAGTTGCAAGACAAGAATCACATTGACAGGGAGATCGTACAGTTGCTTCTAATGCAAACTGCTTTCTGGAAGGAAGTTTTAAGGCATACTGTGACAGTTGTTGAGCTTCTCACTGAACACAGTTTAGCATTTAGAGGAAGGGAGGAAGTTATCATAAGTTCGCCTCTCAATGGAAATTATGTAAGTATTCTTGAAGCTATTGCTGAATTTGACCCATTTCTAAGTGAGCATATCAAATGCTATGGAAACAAAGGGAAATGTCACCCGTCCTACACGCTGAAAACCATCTGTGATGACTTTACTGAGCAAATGGGATGTAAAGTTTTGGAATTCATTGTAAATCTAGTCAAACAGGCAAAATACTACTCTTTGATAGTAGACTCAGCTCCTGATATCGCTCATGTTGATCAGTTACCAATCATTTTAGAATATTGCTTACATGGTGCCACATATGAGCATTTCCCTGGGTTTACAACAATTGAAAGCCACACAAGAAAGTCACTTTTCCAGACTGTGAAGTCTTTATTGGACACAAACAACACTGCTATTGAAAACTGCAGAGGTCAGTCATATGATAATGCAAGTAACATGTCTGGAAAGTATGAAGGTCTTCAAGTTCAGATCAAAAGACTAAACTCAGTAGCTGTGTATGTGACATGCACAGCTTATTCTTTGAAACTCACAGTACTGATTCTTGCCATCCAACGTTTTAGTTTTCTTCAGAAACTTTTTTTTGTGTGTCATCCCCCAGGCAATGGCAGCTTCTGTGTAACAATCTTACCTAGAGTGAACAAGAAGCTCTCCTGGTCCAAAAAAAGCCTGTCAGATATGAGATGCTATCATGCTGAATCTTGTAAAACAATTGTAGTGAACTATGAGGGCATTCAACATTGTTTGAAAGAAGGAGTGGACAATGCCAAGAAAAACCATGAAACTCAAAGTGAAGCACAACTATTAAACAAGAGGAGGGAAAATCCAAAAATATTAAGTTTCTTGAAGACATAGGAAAGAGTCTTTTTAGCACATTACATTTCAATAGCAATGTAGAATACACTGATTTCTCTTGACACATATAGCTATGGAAGGGTTTGTATTTGTTAAAGTTTTAGTTAGCCAGGACCAATGTAGCTAGTCCTCAAAATGCAAGTTAGGTGGCTAAATGGCTTTGAAAATTCTGGCCTTAATTTTCAACGTAGCACACAGGGATTTAGCTACATCACTTCCATGAACATTATTGGAAGCAGAGTGGCTGTATTCCTGTGCGAAGCTTTATAGATTTAAAAGAAGGAGGTATATTTTATTCTGTTTCTCTTTAATCATAGATTCATAGGACTGGAAGGGACCTTGAAAGGTCATCTAGTCCAGTCCCCTGCCCACATGGCAGGAGCAAATACTGTCTAGACCATCCCTGATAGACATTTATCTAACCTACTCTTAAATATCTCCAGAGATGGAGATTCCACAACCTCCCTAGGCAATTTATTCCAGTGTTTAACCACCCTGACAGTTAGGAACTTTTTCCTAATGTCCAACCTAAACCTCCCTTGCTGCAGTTTAAGCCCCTTGCGTCTTGTTCTATCCTTAGAGGCTAAGGTGAACAAGTTTTCTCCCTCCTCCTTATGACACCCTTTTAGATACCTGAAAACTGCTATCATGTCCCCTCTCAGTCTTCTCTTTTCCAAACTAAACAAACCCAATTCTTTCAGCCGTCCTTCATAGATCATGTTCTCAAGACCTTTAATCATTCTTGTTGCTCTTCTCTGGACCCTTTCCAGTTTCTCCGCATCTTTCTTGAAATGCGGTGCCCAGAACTTGACACAATACTCCAGCTGAGGCCTAACCAGAGCAGAGTAGAGCGGAAGAATGACTTCTCGTGTCTTGCTCACAACACACCTGTTGATACATCCCAGAATCATGTTTGCTTTTTTTGCAACAGCATCACACTGTTGATTCATATTTAGCTTGTGGTCCACTATAACCCCTAGATCCCTTTCTGCCGTACTCCTTCCTAGACAGTCTCTTCCCATTCTGTATGTGTGAAACTGATTTTTTCTTCCTAAGTGGAGCACTTTGCATTTGTCTTTGTTAAACTTCATCCTGTTTAACTCAGACCATTTCTCCAATTTGTCCAGATCATTTTGAATTATGACCCTGTCCTCCAAAGCAGTTGCAATCCCTCCCAGTTTGGTATCATCCGCAAACTTAATAAGCGTACTTTCTAGATCTTAATGCTGGAGCGGGGTTGTCATGTTTATCTATTTTCACTTCCTGCATAACATAGCCCATAGCATTTCACCAAGTGACTTCTACTCCAAGCCTATAACTTGTGATTGAACTGCAGCATATCTTTTAGAAAAACATTCAGTCTATGTTTAATATAGATATTGATTTGTGTGTGTGCGCAGGTTCACGTGTACATATGCGTGTCAGTTCCCAACAAAATTTTGTGTATTATGTGTGGTTTCTATCACACATTCCAACCTTAACTCTCCCCCCTTTTTTTCTTCTTCAGACATCCCTTTACTAAATAAATCCTCCCCTCTCCCTGCCCCAACACTAGATATTTGTTGTGGATATTTGGTGTAATAGTTGGTCATGTTGAGGGAAGGTAACTTGGTAAAGGGATGTGCACAATACAGTAGTAAAAGGGGATAATAGGAGGCTGGCATCCTAGGGAGACAAAATTAAGGTTGTGGTGCATGGTAGTTGTAGTACTGTTACAGTGTGTGTGCCTATGGATAGAGGAAAAGAGGATATGAATGGTTAGGTGGCTTAACATCTCATTTCTTCACTTTTGTGGGTTTGAGTCAGGTGTGTGTGTCTGTAGCAATGCTAACTGCACCACTGCATTTTGTATATTAATTTTCTAGGGTTCTTTAAGACTTGATTGATTGATTGGGTGAGAGTGCAGATTTGTAGGGATGAAAAAGTGCAACAGCATGAGCCCTGTGTGCATAAATGCTTCTCCACTGTGACAGAAAATTGTAGCTCCCGATAGAGATTTTATGTGGGCTTGTCCTCATCAATGAATTTATCAGGGTTGTGAATTTATCAGGGTTGAGCCTGTTCTCCATCAATAAGGTTTATTTACATAGTGCATAAACTTTCAGTTACAACGTGAATATTGGCTAAATATGACACTAAATACATTAAAAATACATATTGCTCTAGAACTAGTCAGGATCTGCTCTCTATTAACTTTTACATAAACAGATCCAGTAGCTCTTTCCTAAGCATGTGAGTTTTGATGGACTCATGGATGCTGATTCCATTAAAAGGTTGTTTATAATGTGATGGCTGAAATACTTTTTTTCTATTGTATCTATTGTTTCAGATACAAAAAACTTATAATACTTTCTGTAAATTAATTTCAGTGTTAACATTTTCAAATGAAGAGAATAAACTGTAAACAGCAAGTTTAAGATGCCTTTTGTTGTTGTTGTTGTTAACAAAATGGTACGCAAGATAAGAAATTAGATTAATTTGAGATTGCCTCCCAATACAAATACCTCCAAGTCTTCCAGTTTTGTTTTGGTCATTTCAAATGCTTTGTTCCACAGTTTTTGTTTTTTTGTTTTGAAGCACTAAATGATCTGATTCTTGTTCATTTCTTGGAGCAAAATTATCAAAGAGAAGGTTATCTTTACAAGGAGTAATAGACACACATATCCAAACAGGTGAGTCCTGCCAGTAGTTGCAAAAGGAGAATCAACAGAATTCTTAACCGTTTATCTCCTCACCACAAACATATACACGCAAGGAGTCCTCTGCTTACTCTTACTAAAATCAATTTAGGGATTCTACGAGAAGACAGCACCTGAATTGCATTCTTGAAATATTTTTGGTCCCTAAGAAATTTAAAACTGGGGAGGGATATGCATTCTGCACTGGTACCTCTACTCTTGCATAAAATTCCAGAAATTCATGGTGGCAATATTCTGTTTAGTTTTACTAACTAAGGGATATGTTCCGCTGATTGCTGAGCAAAACTCTAATTGCATTCATTGGGAGTTTTGTTCCAAAAATTAATGGAAGGATATGCCTTCTGTTCATGACAGTCCCAACCTTTTTGTCAGAAAAAGGCAATTATCAGGAAGTTGGTCCCTTTATACTTTAAGGAAGCATCAAAAGATGGACAATCCAACAGGGCCGCATTAACCAGATCTATCAGGTTTGGGGACAGATCACATAGACTGTTCCATGGGGCAGGCAAACCACAGGTATCATAATGGGTTGATGAGTTATGTGGGATTTCTTTGAGGCCTTCTACATGGAGATTTCCTGTCTCCACTATCTGTCTGCAAAAGGGAACTGATCTGGGCCTTCACTACCATATCATCTTCAGTATTGCCAAGTTTCACAATGTTTGTGGTAATTTTAAGGGTTTTCATGAATTTCTGATTTCTACTTTCAAGTTTTTGAAGTTTGATCTTACCCAGAATGGCCACCAACATGCACTGCTCTCAGTGAGATTGAAACCTCAGCAATAGGACCACCATGGTCATTTAATCTATGCAAATTAAAGTGAGGTTGCCCCAAGCAAAGGCCATCACCTCCCATTTTTCCAGTGGTGCAGAAGCTAGGTGGTTCTTAGGTAAAATGGTGGCCCTTTAGTTACGATGTGAGGGCCAGGCAGGGGACTGGAGACTGTAGAAGTGCAGAGAATTAGAGGATATGGGCAGGAGGGAGGGATATGTGTTAGTAAATAAATTAAAAAGCGGTGAGACAGGAGAATGTGGGGAGCAGGAGACAGATAGATGGAGGTGTAGGGGAATGTGTCATGGCAGAGTGGTAGATAGGAGACTGTGAGGGAAAAGGGAGGGAAATATGGGAGTCAAGTGAATTTAGGTGTGGGTAGGGAACATTAGACTATGAGGGAGAATGAGTGAGGCAGGTGACTATCCTATTTAGGGCAGAAAGGAGATAGACAAAATGGCAGCTCTCTAGACCTCAGGGAACAGGAGAGAGAGAGCACTCTAAATAGTGAACAAGGAGGTCTGCAGATTTGTGCATTTGTACTTAGGGTTGAATGTTGAACCTGAGATGATCACACAAAAATTGGGGGTGGGCAGCTTCCACCTAAAGATGAAAAAAAATCAGAAGGCAGGTGAAAACAATGTGATTTTAAGCTTGATTTTTTTAAACCATAGTTTTCGGGGGTCCGACACATGGTTTTAGAATGCTTTGGCTTGGCATTAATAACTGCATATTAGTAACTGTGAGTAATAATACTTTAGAATGCATTATGTGCAACTGGAAGTGCAGGGTTAAAACTCTAGTTTTATCAGACTGTGTGGCTTTGTTTCACAGATATACAGAAGTATTGTTTTAATGGATTTTACCATGCATTGCACTCTTGATAGGAAAATTACAGATTTGATCCTGAATCCAGTAATTTTAAGAACTAAAATAGCTTTGACTCCCCTTCAGGTTTTGTATAACCTTTCCTGATATTCTCTATCGATATTACTGCAAGGAAACTCAGTCTATTGAAGGCCAAGCCATAAAATCTATATCCACTAGCTAAGAAAATTCATTGTTTTGCCACCACTGAAGTTCCAATGGATTTTGTAGTTTGAATGGATTTATAAACAATTTTTAAAATTCAGATCAAATATTAACATTGTTGTGGCTTATTATGCTCATTTGGTTGTGTTCATTTTAATATTTAAACTTCTTCCTTACTGAATTTAAGTAATATAAACATTTAGGAGGATTAATTCTTGTTTTCAATGCTTGTTCTACTTTCCCTTTGTTCATGTTTATTAAATAAAAACTTAAAAATAAAAATAATAATTAGTTACAATAGGTATTGTACACAAAATACAAAAAGAAAACATCCAAATCCAAATCCTCCTCCATCCCAGACTCTTTGTCCTGAGAACTAAAAAGTCAATTTGATATCATAGGCCTCCATGTCAATTGCAATTTTTCTTCTCTCTCTTTCTCTTTATTTAATTTGCATAGAACATCTCTTGAGATTGTTAGGATTCTTGAGATAAGTTAGGTGCAGAACTGAAGGGAAATGTTCCCACATCGTGTGTGACTTTAAACCAGGGGTGCAAGATAAATATAATCAGTGAATGTCATATTCTATAATGAGTTGAATCAGTTTTGCACACTTAGGTCAAAATCTTCCTCTTACCAGTCAGAATCACACTGGGGAGAGTGTACTGTAGAGCAGGTGCTACTGGGTAAGATGGCTCTTGAGGACTAAGTAGGGGTGCACCCTACTGCTCCTTTGAAGTCCTGTGTACCCTGGCTGTTTAGTTAGTAGGCCCAATGCTACAAGATACAGAGTGCCCTCTACTCCTGCTGCTGGGAGCTGACTGTGCTTAAAACTTTGTCAGATCTGGCCCAGTATTCAGTAGAGAACTAGGGGCCTCATTATGTCCCTAAAACAACAGATAATTCTCCTTGTGGCCAGGGGGTGGTAGCTAGCTCCTCAACAAAGCACTCTTTAATGTTACGCTACAGTCTCTCACAGCTGCTGTGAAGAGGATGGGAGCGCAGCTCCTCGTGCCTTCTACCACCACAACAAAGTTCAGGGTTTTGCCTTTTAGAATGTTGTTGTCTTCTAAAATTTCCTTAAGCCTAACATTGGCATTTCTCCAAAATATTTAGGAATAATCTCTCTTCTCAAAATTCTGCATGTTTTCTCAGAACAAATCATAGTTTATCTTTCAATTTGTGCCCCCATTTTCAGTACTGACAACGTAATTTGTTTATAGCCTAATTTGAGAGAGAATTGCTGATGCTTCCATTATGCTGCAATTCCAGCATTTGTAATTCTGTTTTAAGCATAGCTTTCCAAACAGGAGCATTTTCCCACCTGAGTGGAAAGTTTGGTTAACACATACAAAAATCAAACCGATGTCTACATTTGCTAAAATATTTGGTGGATCACAGTGAAATACTACAACCCAACCCTCTTAGAGCTGTCCTTGGTAGCTAAGTAAGTCAATTGCAGTGTCACTAAGTATAGTTAGTTTTGGTGTTATTAACTGCTGTGTTTTAGGGTCAAATGCCAACAACCTTTTCTCATCTATGCTTTTACTCATGTCAATATTAATACTGTCTGTAATACACTTTTCTTATTACAAAATGGCTGTGAACATTTATATTTTTCTTTTTATTTAATAGGTAATGAATTGCAAAAATATTAGTATGAACACCAAACAAGTTTCACATCAGATAATTATTTGTATTCAGTTTACATTAAATATTAAGTTTGTTTACCTGTTCATAAATTTATAGATTCTAGGAATGGAAAGGACCTCGAGAGGTCATCGAGTCATAGAATCATAGAATATCAGGATTGGAAGGGACCTCAGGAGCTCATCTAGTCCAACCCCCTGCTCAAAGCAGGACCAATTCCCAACTAAATCATCCCAGCCAGGGCTTTGTCAAGCCGGGCCTTAAAAACCTCCAAGGAAGGAGACTCCACCACCTCCCTAGGTAACGCGTTCCAGTGCTTCACCACCCTCCTAGTGAAATAGTGTTTCCTAATATCCAACCTAGATCTCCCCCACTGCAACTTGAGACCACTGCTCCTTGTTCTGTCATCTGCCACCATTGAGAACAGCCAAGTTCCATCCTCTTTGGAACCCCCTTTCAGGTAGTTGTAGGCTGCTATCAAATCCCCCCTCATTCTTCTCTTCTGGAGACTAAACAATCCCAGTTCCCTCAGCCTCTCCTCATAAGTCATGCGCTCCAGACCCCTAATCATTTTTGTTGCCCTCCACTGGACTCTTTCCAATATTTCCACATCCTTCTTGTAGTGTGGGGCCCAAAACTGGACACAGTACTCCAGATGAGGCCTCACCAATGTCGCATAAAGGGGAACGATCACGTTCCTCGATCTGCTGGCAATGCCCCAAAATGCCATTAGCCTTCTTGGCAACAAGACCATACTGTTGACTCATATCCAGCTTCTCGTCCACTGTGACTCCTAGGTCCTTTTCTGCAGAACTGCTACCTAGCCATTCGGTCCCTAGTCTGTAGCAGTGCACAGGATTCTTCTGTCCTAAGTGCAGGACTCTGCACTTGTCCTTGTTGAACCTCATCAGGTTTCTTTTGGCCCAATCCTCCAATTTGTCTAGGTCCCTCTGTATCTGATCCCTACCCTCCAGCATATCTACCACGCCTCCCAGTTTAGTGTCATCTGCAAACTTGCTGAGAGTGCAGTCCACACCATCCTCCAGATCATTAATAAAGATATTAAACAAAACCGGCCCCAGAACCGACCCTTGGGGCACTCCGCTTGAAACCGGCTGCCAAACTACTGTTGATTGGAATCAAAAACAAATAAAAAATTAAGTATTGTTAGGCGGAGCAGGTAAAATGTACAAAATCTAAAGAAATAGATTAAAGTACAACTGGCACTATGTTGAGGTGAGGAGACATCATATTCTTGTAACTCTTGATACCTCAAGGGAATGAGCAAGGGCAACAGCTATACCAAAGTTCCTCTACATCTAAATATTAATCCATAAGGATTGCTGTGGAAAGGACAGAATTTGGAGGCAAGGCTGGGGTGTATAAAAAAAAGCAACAAATAAAGTGGAGTGAGAATTAAAAATTATTTTAAATAGAAAAGAGTTAGGGTTAAATATAACTAATAAAAATGATAATAGAAAATGGCAAGTTCTAAATACAAAAAAGGTAAAAGCGGAAAGTTTTTTATGTCGGGGTTAAACATTATTAAATACATTAAAATACAGATATTTTAATACACAAAATCACAGTATTGTATGTCAGTTAAGGCTGGACAACAGGTTATGTATCTAACCAAAACCTCAATAAGCAAGTGAATTTAAAGTGATCCTTGTCCTCCTTCACTCAGAGTACACATTTCACTTCTAATACAGCTCTATACCCAACTCATCACAGCCTTAACTCTGCTCCAGTAGGGATGCCAACTTTCCCCAAAATTCCCACCATAAAACATTATTGCCTTCATTCCTACAAGTCTTCACATTTGTGGAAGCGGTGCTGGAAGACTAGTGTCCCTGTTGGGACAGAGTTAAGGTTGTGGTGCATTGTCTGTGGTGTAAGGTGATGGTTCTATCATTAAAATGTGTGTTTCTGGTTTGAGGGTATGTACTACTAGATGCCCTAACTTTTCATTTCTTTGTTTCTGTGGTTAGGCATGCTTTGTGTTAGTATGTTATGTGCAGACCATCCTAAGTGACACACAATGTTG
Organism: Terrapene triunguis; assembly: GCF_002925995.2. Lineage (NCBI taxonomy): Eukaryota > Metazoa > Chordata > Testudines > Emydidae > Terrapene > Terrapene triunguis. The sequence continues at coordinate 31,233,744 of NW_020664417.1, read as the reverse complement.
TATTGATGTTCCATTTTTTATTTTTTTTAAATTAAGGAAGTCTCTGACCCTCTCTCTCTGATTACTTACACACAAAAAAGCAGGATCTCTGTGAAAGTGCCCAGCCATCACAGGAATTCCACTTACACAAAGAGGCATTTTCATGAGAACCTGCTCTCTATGAAAGTAGCCACTTTGGTGAAGATCTTCCTATATGGCACAACACAAATGCTGCTGGTCTACAAAAATCCATTTATTTCCACTGTGTTAGCCCTAGTTTCACATGGACACATGTAACAGCAGTATTGTATTGCTCTTCTAAAGTCATTGAAAGAAAGCTGATTGAAAATTTTTAAACTAGATTTTTCCCATGACAAAAGTTGTATTCTGAAAACAAGTTTTCATAAAACCATTTTCTCAAAACAATTATTGAAATGTTCATTTTTGTCCAATTTTTCATTTTTCTTTAGTAAACTACAAAAGAACAGGAACTTCAAAAAGCAAAAGCTACTTTGATGAAACAAGGATCTTAGTTAAAGCATTTGACTGGAACAAATGCTCCACTCCTGAATCAGCTGAATAGTTTTGTGAAGAACAGGATGTTCAACAAAGAACAAGCTACTGTGTCAAAGATTCTGTTAGTCATTCAATGGTTCAGCCAATTCAGGCTGAATATTTTCACTGAGAACCTACTCTTCCAAAAAAATTTCATTCCTTTCTCAAAGATCTTCAGCATAACACAAATGTCCCAGAACTAGCAAAATCCAATACACATCACTGTGCTAACTGCCAATTTTGGATTCAAGGAACATTAGTGGGAGCATGTGACAAAAGGCAGTGTTGTATTCCTCATCTAAACTGTTCAAAAAGATTTCTGCATGCCACACTGGAGAATGGAAATAGCTAACATAATCCTTGTTCTTCATCACTAACCATTGCACATAAGCATTTGGTTATGATGAAAATTGAACAAATTATCAAAATAATTACATAAATATGCCCACAAACTTTCACTAGTACACATTTCTGAGTTTCCACTTTCTGCCGCTTTTAAACTAGAAGGATCCAAAAGTCTTGAGTCTCAAAATGTAAACTTTTCATAAGGACAATTTTTAACTGATTGGAAGTGAGAAACCTGCAGATTTACTTGAAAAGTTTCCAAAAATCCATATTGTGTGGTGAAAATGTGGGGCATTTACACAGCATTTTCACACAAAAAGAGGGAGTTGAATGTCAGCTTTAAGTGAAAACACAACCCAGCCTTAATTATGGCATCATTCCTACTCCTCCATAAAACACATAAACACCTCAGGTGGGAAATCACTGTGACGTTTCACTCCATATTCTTTATGAAAACATGCTTCTGATATGAATATGACATAACTAAGATGTACTTTATGCAAGATGGGTCTTGTAAGATATCATTGGAAAGGTTATAATTTACTGAATGTGATTATCCAATTTGTATGCCTGTATCATTTCTGTATCTCAAGTTAGGAATATTGACTATGTATCATATTTCAATGTCAACTTTGGGTTATGCCCACTGCTAACACTTCAGGTGCAACAATGGAAAAGCCAGACAGGGCTGATGGCCCATTAGCGAGGACAATGCACTGTGAAAAGACTTGGCCTTCCTGCAGATGCTCCATATTGCCACCGACTCATGAACATGGTGATACTACAGAGTCAAGTGATCTTGTCACCTGATACTAAATGTTACTTGGGACTTCTTGTAACTTTCCACTGGAAGGGAAGGGGGGGGGTCAAGTTTGGGAAACAAAGGATTCACACCTTATGTAAATCTTATTTAAAGGTGGGGAGGAAGGCAAACGGGGCTCCTCCACTCCATGGCCTGTTTGCCCAAGAAGAAAGACTGCTAAAGCCACCTGAAGGAAAAGGGGGGGGGGGAGGGAGAGGGAGAGTCCAGACTGAGACAGTGATCCAGTCTGAAAAGGAATATAACTAGAACTCTGAACCACAGAAACTTTGCAACCAGCCTCAAACAACATTTAAGGTGAGAATTTACATTTTTTAACCTGTTTCTTAAGTATATTGAGCTTAGCTTAGCTTGCATGTTTTGCTTTATTTGGTCAGTAATTTGCTTTGTTCCATCTGTTCTCTTATATTTACTTAAAATTCACCTTTCGTAGTGAATAAACTTATTTCTTGTTTATAATATAACCCAGTTTAAGTAATTTATAACTGGGGGGGGGAAGAAATTGTGCACATCTCCCTCCACATTGAGGGAGGGGGTGAATTTCATAAAATCTTTGGGTTTGTACACTTTAAAGGGAGTGGGCACCAGAGTGTTGGGGCAAGCCCCTAAGGCTGAATCTTTCCAGAACGGATCTCTGTCTCTCTGTGCAGCTGGGTGCAGCTCTGCCTGTGTGCTTGGCTGGAAGAGGCTTGTGAGCCTAACCCAGCAAGGCCAGGTAAAGGGGACCCAGGCTGGCAGAATAAACTGACTCAGTGACATCCCACTGGGATGACATCAGGTGACACCCCAAAGGGCCCAAACCCGTCACAATCACATTCGGCTTCAGTTTTCAAACTGATTCAAGACACCCTCCCAATTTAAACCATTCATGTGTATATAAAAATATCCATATTAATGAGGCTACAGAAACACATTACTAGTGTACTGTTTATGTAAAAATGGAGGGACAGCTATACCAAAAGCAACAGTATAGTGAAAAAAAATACTGTAATTTTCCTCAAATATGTCCACCAGCTAGCTATCTTAGGTGTAAAAATATCATGACTGTCAGAGTTAATTTCATCATAGCACAGTGCCCCAATTGATCCCATATTATAGACATGCTACAACAACTCATATTTTTATTTGCTTTTGAAAATTCACATTCTTGGAAACAGTGTTAGGGCCAGATCCTGCAAAGTTACTCATCTGAGTAAATTTACCTTTGTGAGTGAGACCTGACTCCACGGAGCAAAGTTCTAGCCTTTAAAATGTAATCATTTTTTAAATTACTTTTTCTGACAATGAAATTCCAAACTAGATCCATGTCTTCAAAAATAAGCTGCAAATAAAAGAATGAAAAAATCCACAGCAGAAACAAACCTTTGTGTTTTTCATTTGCCACCTACATAAAACAGCTGCTGTAGCTAGAAGACAGACAGAGCAGCTGTTGCAAGCGCCACTAAAGATGTAAGTCACAGATATTCTTCTTTCGTCCAGAAAAAAGACAGTAATTTCACCAACTCAAACTGACTGTCAAAGAAACTGCTATTACTCTATGCAAGGATAAGAATTAAATAGAACGTTCTTATTTTTGTTAATATTTTGTTGTTACACCATGGTTAATCAGCTATAATATGCTGGAGCTGTGTAATGTCGGGGGAATCTGGGTAAATTCAGGCAAACAATTATTTTCACCCAAAACCAATTTATTATTTAGCATTTTAAGAAAACGTTTTAATTGTACTTTTCTAATCACAAAACAATTGGATCAAAAAGCTGAAGTGTGGGTGAAATCTGTTCATAATATAGACTACACAGTATCATGCGCAAAAATTGTATTTTATCTTTTTATGATCATTACGAAGATTCCTCCTTCCAACCTATTCATCCTTACAGCATACTATCCTTATGCAAGCTTATATTATCCAATATGACGTGAGACCTTCTAAACCTATTATTTACTGAGATTTATAATACAATTGTGACTACATATGAGACACAATCTGTAATTTATCACCACATGATTCGAAGTTCTTAAATTACAATAGAAATATTTTATTTTGTGCTTTATTTAATGCTTTTACTATCTCAAATGAAGCACAGTCTTGTTTTCCTGGCTCCATAAACTCAGCACCATTACTGAAGATGCTCCTTTTGCTTGGCAACTTTCCAGGTTTATCTTTCTTCAACCTGTGGAGGTTGAGCAGGCCACTGAGAGCTTTAAATCAATGTTAATGGTGAAGCTGAATTAGGCATAAAAGATCTGTGATGCAGTGAACACTGAAACAGTAATAGACCGACTAGCTGCACAGTGGGGAATTCCAAGAGGAAGAAGGTTTAGTGTCTGGACGCTGACAGGTCACAAGCGTAGAAACACTAATCAAGTAAACGAAACTGTGATATAGAATGGATACCAAGGGAACAAAGTGATCTGAAGTGGAAATTGTGAAAAGCTCATTTTTGAACAAAGACCAGCAGAGCAACATTTGTATCAAAAGTGCATGCTCGTTCTTCTATCTCTAGGAAAAGACATAGGAGTTCAAACAGCAGCTGAAAGAACTAGAAAGAACCAAGGAAATCAAATTAAATGAAACACAAAGAAAAGAGCTATGAAGGACACCACAAACTCAGACAATGGATGAGAGTTATGGAGCAGCAAGAAAAGAGGTGAAAGAATGTGGCAGCTAGGAAGGGTAGTAACCAAGCAGAATGAAAACATCTATGGAGCATTTCATTCTAATCCCCAACAATGAGCATTCTACTCTTGAGGAGGAAGAGCAGAAGCAGACTGAGAATTAACCAAATATATGCCAGATCATTACCAAGATGACAGACAGAGACCAGACAGGAATGGAAGGGAACAACCAACAAGAAAAAAAAGGCAAGTAATCCCCACTGGGAGAGATAATCCTTCATTCCGCAGAACCCTGACCAAGACTTCTGTAGCCCAGATTAAAAAAGATGGTGGGCTGCATCCCTTGGGCCAGGACTTACATCACAATAAGGGGGTTAAAATATACTGAAGGATGATGGGGAATTCTCATGGATTGTAATCCACATGGAAACAAAGCACTCCAATGAAGGAAGATTTGATACAGAGTCACTTCAGGGCTCATGCAATGCACTTTAGGGCTCTAACATTGCCAGGTCTGACAGAAGAAGAGAAGACTCAAAGATCATCTCTGATGGATTCAAGCATTTTGGATCACAGGGCAGAAGAATGTCTTTTGTGAAAAGAGACATGGGTGTGACAGTGGTCAGACAATTAAATAAATTATTGCAGTGAGTCACTGCAGCAGACAAGGCCAAGATAATTTTGGTCTCCACAAACAAAACATTGCATCAGTAGGGAGGTAATGTTTTTATATGGCTTTCATCCTACTTCACCTAATAACGTGTTCAGTTCTAAGCCACTCATTGCCAGAAAGATCTTGACAAATTGTAAAATGTTCAGAGAATAGCAAAATCCATTTCCCAGGAGTACTGGGATTCACTTGAGGAAAGATTAGGTGCTAACTATGTTTAGTTTAGCAAAGCAGCAACTGAGATGAGAACATAACAGTTTTGGCCACAATAATGTATATTTAATTTCCCAGGATTGTGTTCCAGTGTGGAGTGGAAATTATTAGCCCTAATGTGTTGAAAGAAAAGGTTGATATTAGTCCATTTTAATGTATTTTCAAGTACTTTGTGGTACATGCACCTAGAGTTTATGAGAAGCACATTTTGGAAATCAAAACAAAAAATATAAGTACTTGAAGGGTGTAAAACAATGAAGAGAGAGAAGGTTATTTAGAGTACTACAAGGAAGCAAAATTAGGGATGGCCATGAGATGAAATTAAGTTAAGGAAAATGTAGAGAGAGTATCAAGAAAAATGTTCTGACAGCAAGTTCTGCAAGTGTTAGATTGGGAAATAGCCTCAGCAGTAGTAGTGGAACACCTATCACCTAGCATATTCAAAGCCATATTGAATGAAATATTAGAAAATATTAGTAGATGTACTGTAGGGGACAACTGTAGATCAAGGGTTCTCACCCTGGCAATCACAACTTCCTGGGAAGTTACAGACAGGTATCAGGGATCACAACCATCATGGCCTTCCCATATTGCTAAATGGGAAGGTGTTATTGGTATGGAAAAGAGGGTTATGGTATAGAAAGTGTTGAGATCCACTATACTAGATGACTTAATAAATCTTTGCCGTGTTTAATTTTTATGATTTTATGAAAATGATAGAGAACAACATTTTAAAAAAAATAAAACCTGGCACTGGAACTTAATAATCGGCAAAATTAATATTGTAGCTCATCAGCATCAACCCAGACTGAAGTCCCTTTCTTTAACCTTTTTACATTCATAGAGAAATGATAATTTATTTAATTTTTTCTCAGAGAGATATTCCAAGAAGCAAAGTAAACCAATATTTCTAAAATAGAAAATCCCTAAGTAACCATTAAATGATACCAAAAAATATTACAGAAAGTCAAACAGCAGAGAATGGAAAGAGCCTATTTGGGGGATAATGTGACATTCAGGATCACGGTTCTCTTCATGCCACATGGAGTAATTGTTGCCCCATTTTATACTGCATTAAACTTGGACATAGAGAATTATTCAATTAAATCTAAAGAAAACCTTGTTAGGCTTCAGAAATGATTTCATTAACAGCTAAGGCTTCCTGCTTCAGTAGCTTTTGTCGTGTCCCTCATTTAAGTCACCTTATACTACCACATGGCCCTCATTTTTCATAATGCTCCCCCCCCCTTTTTTTTTTGGTTGTTGGAGGAAGTGGGCACTGGTTCTGGACTTATGATGACGGGTTCTGAAACTTGGATCATGATAATTTTTTTATCCCCGTCTACATATTTAGCAAATGTCTCCAACTCTGTTTTCTTCTAACTAAGGCACAATTCTGGTTTCTACAATAAAGAGGATGAAGCATGAAAACTGTACTTTGCATCATCCAGATAATGTTATGGTTTAAAATGGCAATTATAAGTCTCACTTTTTTGCTGGCCCATTCCTGATTACTGATGTTTTCAACATTTGCAATTTAAGTGTTTTCCATGGAGACACTCCACAGCTGCTGATTGTGTTTTGGATATGGCAAATAAAACAGAAATTGCAAAGAATTTCAGACTATTCAGTCAGGCAATAGTAAATGAACAATTGCTGGTCTGAACAATCACTGCCACTTTTTAATGCCCAATAATAAGCTAACTATCAGGGCTAGAAATGAGTGCTGTACATATTTTAACTTTTCAATGGTATATTGCATTTTTTCTAGCCATGGTGGTTCATGAAATCAGACTTTCTATCACATAATTCTAGCATCTTGTCTTCCCTGCCACAGACTCTTCAATTTTGACCTTATTTTAGTTTTTGCTCTCTCAAGAATCACTGCACTTACTGTTGAACCAATGCTGTGTATTATCTGAAAGCTTTGGAATTACAGTTTTCAAAAGGTATTAAGCAATAACCTCTCATGAGAATACTGGAGTAAGCAGGTAGAGTTCCCACCCTGCTCTAATAAGAATGCATACATGCTGTACACAGTGCAAATTTACCCCCTCCCCGGAATTAGGCTTTGCTGGGAACTCAAGTGACACTAACAGAACATAAACTTCAGCCTAAACTTTCTTATTGAGGTTGGTTGTTCTACTTTCCCTGCAAGACCTCATCTGCCCCAGACCCTCGACACACCAAGCCCTCCTATATTTTGGTTGGTGTTCACAAGTTACACCCGGCACTTGACTCAGAAATAGTTATGCTATCTTTTATGCGTATATAAAACTCCTGACTAGAGGGTGACTTAGACAAGCTCAGGCTGGAAATAAGACATACATTTTGAACAGGGAAGGCAATTAACCAATTAATCAACTTAACAAGGATTTTGGTGAATTCTTCATCACTGGCAATTTTGAAAATTGCATGTTTTTTCTAAAAAATATGCTATAGTTCAAACAAGAATTATTCTGGATGATTTCTATGACCCGTGTTATACAGGAAGTCAGACTAGATTACCATAATTGTCCCTTCTGGCCTTAGAATCGATGAATTTATGAACAGAGAAGCCTTGAATTCTTATGTAGGATCTTAAAGTCTGCCACCTCGTTACAACTGACTGCTAAAACTAACTGAATTGAAATGAGGCTGCAGAGGAAAATCATATGATAATCTAAATATCCTGATTTTACTTTTACTTCACTTATTTTTATTAAGAGATATTTGCTGTGTCAATGGTAACTATGTAAAAGTTCAGGAATTTCATAAAACTTAAAAGAAAGCAAATACTTTCCCCACTGCTACAGTTCCCACTCTCAAAGTCTGAGTCTCACACTGATCCTGTTTTCATAAGGAATTCTTGTTTGTATGTTGGAGAAACTACAGTGGGCCAAACAAAATATTGGATTCTATCTTTTTCACCAACTGTGTTATCTTCGCTGCTTGCCTTCATCAGGCCATTATAGTTCCTTTTGAACTATTTACAACAGGGTTTCTCAAACTTTTCCATGGTGTGGCGTACATCTTACTATGAACATTGTCACATACCCCATTTCCCATCCCACTCATGATCATGCATACCACTTCTCCTCTGATTCAAAATTGCATAACATCCCTATATCAGCTACAACTGTTGTTTGCATAGGTACCTGTACAAGAAACAGTAATATTAAGAAAGTATTTAACATGTTTTAGCCGTGTGACAGGGTCACCATTAACCAGGCACCACCCTGTGGCCAGAAATGTTCCCCCCTCTACCCCCTCTCTTCAGAGTCCCTTGGAATCAGCATATCGTCTTTGGGGCTATCACCAGCCTTTCCTTGAAACTGGATCAGAAGCCCAAAGTAATTCAACACAGTCCTCAGTGCCCCAAACACAAGATCCATCATAATAGCACCATAGATCATCATACCCCCATCTCCAAAGCTCCTATCATCCACAGAGACCTTATTCCTCTTAGCAGAAGCCTAGCCTTCTGGCTCATGGTGCCTTCTTTTGTCTGCCCCACCTGCAGCTTTCTGCTGCCTTTTATATAGGCATCACCTGATTCCTCTCATTTTAGTCTCACTCATAATCAGGGCTGGCTTAGCCTGAGGCTCTCCAGCCCAGGGGTAATCCACCCTCTTTCAAGCTGTCTTTTAATATATTTTAGCAGCTGAAAATGAGGAGAAGATCCAAACGTGATGTGAACAGCCAGCTCTCCATGGACCACCAGCAAGTGCTCTATGGAACACCAATGGTTCGTCTTATGGTGCCGCAGCAGTGATGACCTGAAATGGCCCCTCAAGATTTTTCTGGAACGGGAACCACAGGAAAGGTACAAATATTAAGCTTTCCTTTAAGTTTGGATATTTTATACAGTTAACATTCAACAACAGAACAAATGGACCACAAGAAATATTTTATTAAATTAGCTGACATCTGGCCTTTAGGATCCAGTATTTCAAAGCCACCAATGCTAATACTACTTTGGAAGATGTGTCAACTTTCAGAAAAATATTTCTTTCCTAGATTATGGCTGATTGGTTTCCCAAATATGGCTTCATTCTTTTAAGAGCAATTCTTCACTACCTACGTAGGGGGAGGAGGAAGAAGATAAGGGAATGTAAAATGTCAAGTAAATTAAAAACAAATGATCAAAGAAGAAGATACTTGCCCACAGAAAACACATATAGCTACATACATAAGAGCCACTGTTCTTATTGTGCATATAATGCATCATGCAAGCCCAGGTGCAATGTCCAAATGGTACTATATGACTATTCATATAATAGCTGAATGCATAGTGCTGTAATTATTTGGATGAGTTCTGCTAAACACATGGAAAATATTTTTCACAAAAAACACAGAACTTGTATACCCATCTACCTTGCCAATAAAATAATATAAATGTGTTAATCCAGGGCTCTCTCTAAGGTTAACATTTTAAGATCTGCCATTTATTGATCAAAAGTCCATTACAGTACACAGTACACTTGTAACATTTGGGAAAAATAAATGTTTTCATTCACTGTGCTGGTGCATGTTGCAACAACCAATGAGCACTGTTTCCCTGGGCATGGGGAGATGGAAGGATTTACCTAGTCAATGTCAGTATTGGTGATCTCCAGAGGGAGCCACGTCTAGTACTCCTGGGGTATAAGGACAGTGGTTCTGAAGTGATGTTCTGCTGAGAGGAGGGACAGTTAAAGTGTGTGATTATAAGACATCCATGGAGTTCTGAGAGGGATGGAGGGCACCTTGTCTTGTGCTGGATGTATTATTCACAGTGAACAATATTTTTTTTCTCTTCATAAATAAGCCATGAACAGACTGATTTTTACAAATCAGCTTATGTAAAGTTACTATTTCATGCTGTGGATAGCTCACAAACTATTCACTGTAAGTATTGGTTCAAGTATTTGATATTCATAATTCACTATTCATACTGTGTGACTCAGTTAAGTCTAAGGTATATCTTCTGCTCCCTGGCTGGATGACTTCCAGAACTACAAAGAGCTTACAAGATGACCATGTAAACACTTATGGTGTGGATACATAAAAATGAGAATTCACAACACTTTCTTTTCACAAATATTCTTTCTAGCAAAAATTAACCTGTGCAAATGTTCGTGGAAAGCAAATAAAAGGGATTCTGGATATCATTAAATATATTTACGGTTTTTGTTTGAATAACTGTTGGATGTGGCTTTTTTTTCCCTTGCAGTATTTTCTCTACTCTAAACTTATCTCTCCATCTATCCTAGAAGATAAACAAAATATATTTTAAAGAGATTTGATATTTTGTATGTGTTCTGCAGCAGTATATGTGTATTGTCTAGTTACTATTAGAGATATTCTGTAATAGGCAGTTATTCATATCTTCTAGAACTTTTTAAGTAATTTTTTATTTTGGAACTGACCTCTGACCTGTACAAAACAATATCTGACAAATTTCAGAAAAAGTAAAGTGTACAGTACTCTCACATCATTCACAATGCACAAAGATTCAGCTCAGAGTCCAGCATAATGTAGGCATTGTGCTAAAGCTTTAAATATTATATATAAACATATTTAAAGCAAGACAACCAGAAATCTGCAATTTTTTACCTATCAGCCAGGACTTTAGTTCAGAGTTCTATGTTTCTCTTCTTAAAAACTCCTGTTAAATACCACTGAAAAATACCTAAACAATAAATCTTATAGGATCCTTTATTAAAGAAAAAAATTAATTTCACTACCCCATGTCTCTGCACTATAATACCCTTTCTTAACATGTTAACCTAGTTTTGGAAACCCATTTTTGCAATCTCTTTTCCCCTTTATATGTTTAGTGCGTGTATGATCAAGCTATGATAATCAAAAACACTCAATGTTATTCAGAACCATGGTAAATTTAAAATAATTTAATATCAAAAGCAGTCTCACAGGTGTGAACTCCAAGGTATGTTCAATACAAACCACCAATTAACTTTAAATGATCAAATATACATGACAGCTAATAAAAAGGAATCAGTTTAAGGAGTGCCTGAAGAAGCTAGGCCTGCCTGAGTCCCCATCACAGGATGGGCTTTAGGTAAGCTAGACATCCACGTAGACAGTTTTAATATCCTTTTCTCTAAATGCTTTATTCCTATTGTTCAGATTAAATACTTCTGTTTTAAAAAGGCTATCTGGTCAAAGGGAAGACCCACAGGTGCTGAACCAAATCAGATCTGCTGAATAAGCATGGTCAATAAACAGGGTGGTATAGCCCAGAGCCCAGTCTAAAAGTGGAAGAATAGTGGAATTGCACTCTAGGATAGGTAAAGGCACAAGGGGGCCGGGGAGGGGTGGTACATTCAGAGACCAGACCAGCTATTGGGGCTCAGCAAGCCCTACAACTGTAATGAGGTGTTTCAGCATAATTTGTTGTAAAAACCTTTATATCACATTTTGAAATAGCTACCATTTAGTAAGATGAAGGCCATCTAAAGTTACAGTAGTTTGCATGAATCATTCACCTTGTTATCTATGACTAGCCTGTTTTCAGTGTAAAGTGTTCTTTTGTTTTGTTTTTCAGTTTCAAAATTTAGTAAGTAATTCAGTTTAGGAACTCAAAACTTTTTCCCAGTGTTTAAGCAGAGAGCTCAAATAAATCTAAAGAGTTTATCCAAAATATAAGTCAGCTGTAAATGGGCACCATTATTACGGTGTTTCAAAACGTGGACCACAAATTATTTGGAAAATGTTTGTGTGGCAATCAAATTACACATGTGCCTTTGCAGACATATACATTTTTCTTAAAACATTCAACAATAAATCTCAGTACTATATTTAAAGGAGAAAGTATTTTTTATAGTCAGGGACCTCTGATTTCCCCAGTTCTGCAGCCACAGAATAGCCTGCAGAAGCCCTGCAGAATACCAAATTCTCTCATCAGCTTGGAAATGCATCCAAACTCAGACAGGTCACCTGAGGGTCCAGAATTAAGTTTTGAGAATTGTTCCAGCAGCATTCCCTGTGACTTTTGCTCCTCTCCACACCAATTTACTCATGAGAGAGTTGAGCAAGCAAGGGAAAGAAGGAATCATATATTTCCTCCTAGTCCCAAGAGAAAGATTTCTGGGAAACAGGAAGGAGAAGCAGAAGAAATTGTGTGTGTGACCCCCCACAGCAGAACAAGTATGCCAGAACCAGGCAGAGGAGAGAAGCAGATGCATGTGCCTTCTTCACAAAAGGAACAGTAGAGAGAAGGAGCTACCATGACTCCCTGGGACAAAAGCTACGTCTTCACTACCCGCCTGAATCGGCGGGTAGAAATCGATCTCTCGGGGATCGAATTATCGCGTCCCGTTGGGACGCGACAATTGATCCCCGAATCGACGCTTGTACTCCACCAGCGCAGGAGTAAGCGCCGTCGACGGGGGAGCCGCGGAGGTCAATTTGCCGCCGTCCTCACAGCGGGGTAAGTCGGCTCGGATACGTCGAATTCAGCTACACTATTCGCGTAGCTGAATTTGCGTATCTTAAATTAACCCCCCCCCCCCCCCGTAGTGAGGACGTAGCCAAAGACTAAAGAGCCATTTAAAAGAAAAACCGTGAAGGGGCACTTCTCTATCCCAGCTGCTAATTCTCCCTACTTCTGTAATAAGTGCCCCAACTACCTCAATCTGACCTCCAGTACCTATTAGGGTCAGTCTAGACAAGAACAAAGAGGTTTAAAAAAAAAAACTCATTAGCCAACATATTTTAGCTAACAAGTTGTATGTTAACAAGTGATAGCTGATCAAGGAGAACCTTAGCCTCATGTTAATTAACATGTTTATAAGAAAGTTTATCCTAATCCAAACAGACCTGTAGCTGCCAAACCTGTCACCAGTTGTCAACAGGCATGGCTCCCCGCACACCCACCATAATGGCAGCTCACTTCTATTTAGCTTGTATGCATTAGGTTGAGCTTTTACCTCTTGACAGTAAAGCTTAATCCTTTTCTCCCAGTTTTACATGAAGTTTTCAGTCTCCTAAGGAATAATAATAAATAGAATAACATTTAAGAAAAAAACACAATGGAAACAGAATATCCCCTTCTGATCTCTGTCACATCAAATACCCTGTTGATCTGGCAATGAGTGTGCTCTCTCAAACATGCCTTTAAAATCATAATGATTCTGAAGAAATGATCTGGTCACCTTTGTGACCATCTGCTCCTTTACAGCCTCCTAGATCATCTTCTGTCTGGTTTTTGACCCATTTATAGTACTCAGACTCCTCTTTTCCAGGTAGTTAATGCCTAATTCTTCCTCTAATCACAATACCTCTCTTATCTTATCCCCCTGAGCTCAATGTGGCTTTTGTTGATTGCTTTATCTTCCTTAAGTGACTGGAGCAAGAAGCTGGTGTTGCCAACATTTTTCTTTCAAGGTCAGAACCTTATATTTCTAATCACTCCTATTTAATTGTTGGTTGAGACCTTACATCTTCTCTTCATCACCCCTGCTATGGAGTAGTCTGAGGTCTTTGTCCATCTCTTTTTCCCTCTGAGACGCCTCACTGTTAACTTCAACTTTGTATCACTTCTGTGTAGATGGCACCAACTCAACATCTTTTGGCATATAACCTGACCACTTTCTCTCTCCTTTGGATGCCTGTCTAGACAGTTTCAGCTTCTATCCACTCTGCAGCTCACTGTCACTGAATGCTTTAATCACTGAAATCGGCTTTGTTCTATGATTCTGACTTCACTGTGACACTTACCTTACACCTGATTATTATTATTTTGTACTCAGATTTTTATAGGTAGAAAACCTTCTAAAATGTAGCCCCTTTTTAAAATATTAAGCTAGACAGTCCCATTCAGGGATAGATGTGTGGATGCAATGCAGAGCCACACCATCATCCAGAGTGCTTGAGTGCTCATTGCAGCTGCTTGGCTTCCACTGCAGGCTGCTCCTCTTATTGTACCTGGCTGGCTCTGTGGGCTGCTATTGAGGGAGAGCAACACAATGACCTACCTCCTCTTTACCGCCTTGGGTGATGTGCAGCCCTGGGGCATACAGAGGGAACAGTCCCTGCACTCCTGAGTATGAGGCTTACAATTGACCCTGGTCTTTGCATCGAGTGTGGAAGCAGGAAAGAGGGGGCAAGGCTCCTTTAGTCCCACTACTTTACACATCCACACAAGGGTAATCTAGCCCATGGTCTTAAAGCCTTCCCTTTTAGTTTATATTTGACTTGGTCTCTATAAAGCCTTGTGCATACAGTATGGAATTGTAACATATCGTCTAACAAAAACATAAGAACATGTTACTAGCAGAACTGGGCAAAATATTTTCAGAGGAAGAGTTGCCCACCTTGTAACTTTTAGCCCAGTGGTTAGGGCATTCATCTGGGATATGGGATACCAGCTCTGGAGCAGGGATTTGAACCCAGGCTCCCCCTACCAAGTGAGAGGCTATAGCAGGGTGGGCAAACTACGGCCCCCGGGACCGTCCTGCCCGGCCCCCGAGGTTAGCCCCTGGCCCCTCCCCCGCTGTTCCCCCTCACCCACAACCTCAACTCGCTTGCTCCGCCCCCAGCACAATGCTCTGGGCGGCGGGACTGTGAGCTCCACCCCCAGCGCAGCTGCAGAGCCCGGCCTGACCCGGTGCTCTGTGCTGCGTGGTGGTAGCAGCGGCAGCGTGGCCCGGCTCCAGCCAGGCGGCGCGGCTGTAGCGCCTCCAGCCACCGGTGCTCCAGGCAGTGCGGTAAGGGGGCAGGGAACTGGGGGGGTTGGATAGAGGGCAGGGGAGTTCGGGGTGGTGGTCAGAGGGTGGGGGTGTGAATGGTGGTTGGGGGGGAACAGGAGGTTGAATGCGGGCAGGGGTTCTAGGGGGCAGTCAGGGGACAGGGAGAAGGGGTGGTTGGATGGGGCAGAAGTCCCAGGGGGGCTGTCAGGAATGAGAGGAGGGGTTAGATAGGGGATCAGGGGGTCCAGGCGCAGTCAGGAGACAGGGAGCGGGGGTGTGTGGATGAGGCAGGGGTCCCAGAGGAGCCATCAGGGAACAGGGGGGGTTGGATAGGGTAGAAGCCCTGGAGGGGGGGAAGATAGGAGGTGGGGGTTGGGCCAAGACCCCCTCCCCTAACCGGCCCTCCATACAATTTTTGAAACCCGATGCGGCCCTCAGGCCAAAAAGTTTGCCTGCCCCAGGCTATAGGCTAATGTGGGTGTCTCTCTCTCCATTTCTCCTGTAAAAGCTGTTCCACTTTGTATAAATAATTAAATATTAATTGGAGCAGAGCTATAGAGTCACTCTCACTCTCGCCCTGGCTCGATGACTCTGACATATTTCATTCAACCCAAAACAGATTTTTTCGATTGGCAAAAAAAAAATTGAATTTTCAGATTCAGTTTGACCCAAACCATTTTTTTTAAACTGCCACCAAGCTGAAAAATCAGTTATTTACTCTGCTCTACTCACTAGAGAGTTACAAAAATAATGTTTTCTTAGAGTGCACAATCCAGTGTTTTTAATTCCAGCCCAGAAGTATAAAAATAACCTTTCCTTCAATGGATTATATTCTTTTCCATTTGGCAAACTGATATTTCCCTTTCTGTATGTTTTGAATAGAAATGAAATTAACAGGATTAGTTTGTTTGTTTGTTTGACTTTATCTTATTGATTTTTTTCTTTTATACAACTCCCAAAACACAAATACTGAGTTTTGCAAACATGAATTATGAAACACTGCCAACAATAACCTGATCCATAAGCTAATACACCTGTTATTTTTTCCAAATTGGTTTCCAGTTTTTCTCAGCTAATCTACGCCTATAATATCAAAGTTAATCAAAGTTCAATGACACGTCCAATCTAAAAGGTACTTTTGACAGAATAACCCAATTGTCAAATCTTCCAGTGAGTTTAGGATTTAGGTCTGTAGTTTTGTTAGTCTGGGTTTTAGTCATTTTTATTAATTTCCTGGTACTGCACTGTTAGACTTTCAAAAAAATAGACAGTAATTTGAATTTAGAGAAGTTTTTTCATCAGATTTTACAAGTTTTTAAGGCTGGGTGAGTTGTGGCTCTAAAATACCTTGATGACAGCGTTACTTTAGCTCATTAAGTTCATAGTAAAACCTTTGTGTAAAGTACATATCTACTGTTTTAAAATATTTACTAAGTGCATTTAACTGATAACATGCTTCATACCATGTTACCCATCCTGAATTAACACGTTGCAGATGATAAAGTCCTAATTCACAGCAAGATACAGCCAGTTAATGCTAAAACAACAGGCTAAGTAATGAAGAGAAAGGAATTCTTTCATGAAGACATAATGATAACAGAGGTTTAGCTTATCAGTTCTAATCAGACAACTTTAAAGTCAGAGATAAATTAAACAGCATTTTTTACGGTATCAGAATCTCCAGTTTAAGATAAGATTGTGTTAAACTGAATTTGGCTTTCAGTTTGTTAGCTACTGTACAGTTTTATTACAGAAACTAAAGGGTTTTCTATACCCACTTAAAGCAATTACCTATACATTTGTAGTATTATACAAAATTGATTGTATCAAGATAGATTTAAAACTGGCTAGCTGATAAATGAAGATATAGCCCTGGTCTATGTGAATAACGTAGCTGAAGTCGACGTACTTAGATCTACTCACTGCGGTGTCTTCACTGCGGTGAGTTGACTGCTGCCACTCCCCCGTCGACTCTGCCTGCGCCTCTCGTGGTGGTGGAGTACAGGAGTCGACGGGATTGAGCTCAGGGGTCGATTTATCCCATCTAGACTAGACGCGATAAATCGACCGCCACTGGATCGATCGCTGCCCGCCGATCATGCGGGTAGTATAGACATACCCTTAGTTGATAAACTAAATGGGAGTGTACTTTGCAGGAATCTGTCTGAGCCCAAGCTACTCAACATTTTTATCAAAGATCTGGAAGAAAATATAAAATCATTGCTGATAAAATTTGAAAATGACACAAGATTGGTGGAGAAGTAGCTAATGATAAGGACAGTTTATGAATGCAAAGTAATCTGAATTGCCTGGTAAACTGGGTCCAATTAATTTTAACATAGCCAAAAGTAGGTCACACTTACAGGAAGGCAGCTGTAACATGGAAATCAATGCCTCTGAAAAGAACTTAGGGGTAACTGGTAAATAACAAAGTGAACATGAGTACTCAGTGTAATGCTGTGGCCAACGGAGCCAACATAAACCTTACATGAATATAAAGAGGGGCAGAGTAGAAGCACAGAGGTTATATTATCTCAGCATATAACACAAGTGAGACCACTACTAGAATAACATGTCCTGTTCTGAAGTCTGCACTTTCAAAATGATGTTGAAAAACTGAAAGGGGGTCCTAGAAGAGCTACAAGAATGATTTGATATGCTGCAATGTGAGACTTGAGTTCAATTTATTTAACTTATCAAATCACCTTCATGAAGAAAAGTTATATAATACTTGAAAGCTCTTTAATCTAGTAGATAAAGATGTAACAAAACCGAATGGATAGAAATTGAAGTTAGAAATATTCAAAGAGGAAAGAAAGGGGAAAATTAATGAAGCAAAGGTAATTAACCTTTGGAATCACTTACCAAAGGATGTAGTGGACTCTCCAAGACTTGATTCTTTAAATTAAGACTGAAGGTCTTCCTAAAAGATAGTTCACCCACAACTGATTGACTTTGATGCAGAAATAACTAGGTAAAATTCAGGAGGTCAGGCTAGAATTCCAGGGAGGAGCCAGCTCCGGAGACAAGAGAAATTCTCAAGCTGGCAGGAGCAGATACAGAAGCAAATGAATGAATAATGGAACTATATGGCATTCACAAATCATCGCTTCATTCATTCTACTTTTACATTGTATTTAGGGCTTCTATTTTTCAGAGTTTGTTAATTTCATTTCGGGGGAGGGGGGTATTTTTAGCTACCAACTTTTGTGTTTTATGTAGCTGTCCAAACATTGGAATTTTGGGGCGCTCTCTTTGTGTATATTATAATGTATATACCATACTATTCATTATTTATTACAGTAGTTTATACTGTAATGAGTAATCTCTTTGTAACATTCCCCAATGTGCCTTAACATAGTACTGTTGCAAACAGCACTATATTAAAGCTCATTAGGGAACATTTAATGCACACCAGCAGGGTCAAGGAAGACCAATAAATGTGGAAACATTAGTGCATGTTAGAAATCACACCCTATAGTCTACACTAGTACATCATGTAGCCAAGCCCTTAGATACAAGTAACCATTTCCTGTGTTTATTGGATAAACACAGATTTTTTTTCTGTGTGTCTCAGGGATATTTTATTGGTGTTTATTGATTAAAACCAAAAACCAGAAGCCCTCATTCTATCCCTTTCTGCGACCCTGTGTCTTTCCAGTCTATTTAGATTGCAAGTTCTTTGGGGAAGGAACTATCTATTTTTAGTTATGAACTTATACACATCATCTCAGATCTTAAACAACAGGCAGTGAAGGCACATCTATTGGATTGTATGGCTGATGCAATTAGTTTCATGGTTCACATTCTCAGTTTAAAGTTGTAGACTGGAAATCTGACCTGTCTTTTTCCCATCACACTCTACGTGTTTGTGTGGGTAGACTGGATAATGTGAGAACAACAATGAATTTATGTGTATTTTGTATCTTGAAGACTGGGGGGATGTGGGGAGGGCAAAAGGTACAGAAATATAGTTTCTTCTAGTGATGGGAACTGTGCAGCACTTCACACACATCTTTAATTAATGATCCCTATACTTTAAATTAAATTCGGGCGGGGGAAGGAGGAGAGAGAACACCTCACATTTCCATAAGAGCTAAGGTAGCCCAAAGTGCATCATTGATATGAGAGCTGGTAAGGCATCATGGGAGGAGCAGGATTCTAGGTGCACTATGTTTTTTGGGAAATGGGGCAGGTTGGGAGAAGGGCCAGTTGTTTTGCCACTGTGCAGATCTGGTCATTCTTCATGCCATTCCCCACCCCCAAAAGTCTTATCTTCATTGTTCAACAGAAGTAGTACCTCCTCTACCTTTTCTGGCCACTGTGAGGCATGTACTTCTAGAGCCTCAAACTAACTCTGATAATTTGTAAGTTATTTTAAGACTAATGTAAAATATTTAATACAAGTAATCCATACAACTTGTGTCTAAGCAAACAAACAAAAAAAGGTTTAAAAAAAAGTGGGGGAGGTCTTTGCTGGTGTGGAAGAGTCACAGAGGCATGGTAAAAATTGTCCTTTCTGTGTCCTAGTTGCTCTAGTGCAACCTGCTGGAATCCAAGTTGCACCAGTCTCAAATTACTAAGCGAAGAGAAACAAGTTGCATTGTTCATCAGACACATCAAGATAACAATGACCAAAGACTCTCTTAAAAAGGTAGGGTGGTAGAACTTCAGTCAGGAAATATCTTATAATATCTTTTACTTAATATAGGTAAAACACAAACCAGGGCAAGTATGCAAGATGACATTGTCCCTGTAAGGTGACTCAGTCACCACACCAAGACGGACAGAACTACCCTTGTCTCACCACTTAGTGTGAGGCAGGTAAAGAATTCACCAGAGGACAAAGAGGTTCTGTATTCAATGGAGCTAAAAGTTTGCTTTCTCTTGGTTATTAACTGCAGCCTGACATCTAGGGAAAGGGCTCAACCTCACCATTAGTCAGTAGTGGATGTGGCAACCAGGCCTCAAAAGTAGGAAGCATAATAAATCTCACAAGAACACCTGTTGTCAACGAGATTCTATGTGCATTGTTTTATAACAGAGTTTTGGCATAAGTTAGAATGAGGTCCAAAGAAACATCTATACTTCTCGGTACTTGTCCATTCCAAACCTTCGGAATAAATGTCATTTGCCCATTGTTAATACTTTTGCAGCAGAAGGTGCTACAATATATAATCACGTAATCAAAAAAGAGAATAAATTACTAAAATACATTGCAATCTTTTATGATGTATGGAATACTCAACTGTTTTGAGCTATGAAAAATTCCTCTGCACAAATACATGTTTTTTTTCTACAGGCCTAAGATAAGGACACTAGACAGTTTTTAAGGTTAATGCAAGTAAAAACATGTAGCAAGATCTGATTGTGTGGAAGTTTTTAGAAAAGCAAAAGTCTCTTGGACATAATCAGCAGACATATGAACAATTTGATCTGTTCATTCTTCTTTTTCCCCTCTTCCTATTCACTCTGTCAAAGTAGTTTGTGAGTGAAGTAAATGGAGCTTTTAAGGAATGGCATCTCTGGTATTTCTGCCCTGGTGCACTAGTATGTTTTTGAGGTCATTCTGTATTTTCATAATCAATTAAGATGACCATTAACATACACAGCACTGCATTTGTATACACTGAGATTGTTAATGCATCACTAGGCAAATTATTTACAAAAAATGCAACTCCCAGAAAGCGCCACATACTTCAACAGAAAAATGCTGTAGCAGAGTAAAAATTCCATGTCAGCACTCAGCAGGAATAAGGGAAGCACATGGCTAAGACTGCCTCTGCCTTGTCAGTGAATAAAAAAAAATAAGAAAGCAAGTCCTTGACAAAGTAATTATGTCATCAGGAAGAAACAAGAAAAAATTGAAATCAGGTTTTAAATGTAATAATGTTTAGTGGTAAACACCTACCAAAGGTAATTGTTTCCCCCCCCCTGTAAATATTAGCTAATTTATACTGATTTCTTTCCCAGTATACATACACATTTCTCACACTGTTGTCTCGCTGCTCCTTTAGCAGTTGACTTCACCACTCCTACATTACACAAATACCTTCTGAGCTAGACATTCTTTAGATTAATATTATGGCAATTATCTCTGAGAAAGTAATAGTTTGTCCTTTGGGTGTCAGTGCCTGGAATCTATTACCTTGAAAGCATTTTTAAAAATCATCACTGGATTAATTTTTGGAACAGGAAAATTAGCTTAATCTTGTTTTTAATACATATACTATCTTGTGTCAGGTTTGGATCCCAAGTGTAACAAAAATATAACTTGTGAAATTCTGACATTTCAAGAAAGCACTTTAATGCTACATTTCAAAAACATACTGTTTTAATTTGTGAGAACACCACTTTATGGTATGCATTTCAAAGCATTAGAAACTTGAAGCAACGTGTACTGAAATCAGTTATTAAACTACAAACTATCATTTTTGGTGCTTCATCAAATGCCATGTAATGATATACTAATATGAATTACTATTGTTCTATATTTCTTTTCTGCTATTTCCATTCTATATTACTCAATTAAGTACAAAATGGGCAGATTAAATCTGAACATCAACAACTGGAGGTAAATTAACTACAAAATTATAGTGCTGAAAAAGCCTAGTTGGAAAGAACACAGTCACCATTGAAATGTAAATTAAATATTAAAACCATTCAAAAAATTAAATACTGATGCTTCCTAGATATCATCCCATTTTTCCCCAATGTTCCCCACATTAGATAATTTTTCCACATTTTTTTCCTCACATGATTGTTTTTGGGAGGGTTTTCCCCAACAAAAGCTTGTTTAAATGTGTCAGTGTTTAGAATACATTTAATTATATTTTCCTGTGCACACTTGCATATTTCTGTATACAACTTGAATACAAATAACTATTAGTAGGAAGCATGAATGAACAAGAGTGTGTGACATTTCCAACTAAGTGGCAGGATGCAGACTACCAGGAAGAGATAACTAAGTCAATGGTGAGTGCTTGCAAAATATAAGCAAGTTTGGCAGAACCCAATATTGTACTGCAGTCGGGAAACTAGATAACAAAAGGTTGGCAATGTGCATTCTGCTCTTTAATAGAAAAGATGATATCTGATAAGCAAACAGCCAAATATCCACATCATGTCTTTCCTAACAATAACATGGACAGGAATACCTGGCAGTGCTAAAATTTCATGGTATTTTGTTTGGAAGAAAATCTACTTTGAACATTTGTACACTACGATGAACTTTTGTTTATCCAAAGTTATAAAAACTACTCCCCCTCATAAAAGTCAGCATAACTCATTAACAAATTACTTTTTTAACAGCATTACTTAGTTAAAACTGTTTGCAGTGTTGTTGAACCCATGTTGGTCCCTGGATATTAGAGAAACAAGCTGGGTGAAGTAATAGCTTTTATTGGACCAACTTCTGTCGGTGAGATAGACAAGCTTTCCAGCTACACAGCTACCCTAACCCTAACTCTTTTTCACATCTGGGAAAGGTACTCAGAGTGTCATGGCTAAACCAAAGTTTTAGTTAAAACTGACATATATACCTCTATTGCTATCCATCTCTTCCTCTTAACATTTAATTAGTGTTCCTTGTTAAAAATGACATGGGTTTATGAATAATACTTTTAATTTTCTCTTCCTGCCAATAAAATTCAAAGGATCTATTTAATGAGCAGGTACAAGAACACTTGTGGCAAACTTTATTGTTCCATTTAACTTTAATTCAAACTTGTTTTCTGTGTGAATTTTAAATAATCCTGTTAGTATATTTGCACCTACATGCTGACGAATAATCCTCCCTCCCCCAAAAGTTTTCCCCAAAAATATTATAAAAGAAAAATAAGTGTGTTTATAGGGTGAAATTAAGTGCCTAGGTTCCTTATACAATGAATGGGGAGAGGTAGGTGCCTAAGAATTGGATCCATAAAAGCCAGCATGCTAGGTGGGAAACTGCTTAAGATAGCCAATGGAAATGCCAGCAAGAGGGGTATGTCTCAGAGATAGGCAGCTAAGTCTGGGCTGCAGGGAGGTGCCTCTCTCTGCTAGCAATCCGCAAACAGGAAGCCACCACCAGCAGTCAGGTGCCTTAGACACCTAAGACGCTTTTTGAGGGAATGATTTAGGCACCTGCCTCACTCCACATAAAATGCTCAGAGGTGGTGGTGGGGCCAGTGTTTAACTGATAGACAGTAATTAGAGCACTCACCTGGCATGTGGGAAACCCAGGTTCAATTCCCCCTTCTCTGCCAGAAGAAGGGTCTCCCACCTTGTAGGAGAGTGTTCAAACCACTGAGCTATGGGATATTCTCATGTGGGACTCCCACTCTATCTCTTGTTGAAGCTTTTCCACTGTGGATGAATCATGAAAGAGTGGTTGGCACAGAGGGACTGGACCCAGGATCTCTCACTTCCCAGGTGAGTGTCCTCACCACTGGACTTCATTCTGGGTGTTTTAATTAATTTTAAAAGTTACCTGTGCTCTTCATACATACATTCCAGGAAAGTGCAATTTATTTTTCTTTTCCCCTCCAAACTTACTGATAATTTGACAATCACCAGCAAAAAAAAAAGATTGTTTTACCTGTTACCTCTTCTCTGATTTCACAAGACTCTTTCTTTAAAGAAGGACACAAGTATATCCCTCAGATTGATCAGTTCCAGCCTGACTTCTCTAATCTACCACAATGATGTGCAGCCTCCCTCCTCTGGGGAACCTATAGCCCAGAGCCACTCTCTTATATGTGAGTTTTCCAGACTACCAAGATGCCATCTATCATGATATGGGTCCAAAAAAGTGTAACCTTTCAAAAGGTTTTCATTATAGAGCCACCAGTTCTGTGGTCTTTTTACATAGGATAATGACTGCAGAGTTTAGCTCTTTGCATGGCACAGTTACTATTATTAAGAGGATAAAGCTGGTGCTAGGTCCCAGCAACAAATCACCAGGGCCGGTTCCAGGTTTTTTGCCGCCCCAAGCGGAAAAAAAAAAAAAAAAAAAAAAAAAAGCCGGAGCACAATCAAAAAAAAAAAAAAAAAAAATATGCCGGAGGGCCACCCCAAGCACATGCTTGGAACGCTGGTGCCTAGAGCTGGCCCTGCAAATCAAAATACAAAGGAGGCTTATGCAGAACTTTAATGATAATTTTATTTTCCGATAGAAACATTAGCATGTTAGCTAAAGGTGTCAGAGCTCCCTTCTCATACAAGCCAGAGGGAGGCATTCAGGAGACAGTGACACGATGCATGATGCTGCAGCTCCAGTGACCTTGGGAAATACCATCTGCCTCTCTTAGCTATCTTTAGAAAGCTTATATTGTTTATTGATGGTTTTGGCCATAGCTAAATTGAGACTTTCAGCAGTTTTTGACCATATTCTGGATGGTGGAATGGACTTGTAATGATTTTTCATAATTGTATGCATGTAAAAAGGACAGGAGATGCTTTTTTTTCTACTTTTCCATATGTTAATGGAGCTGCAGGGCACTGGAAACATCTTTAACCTCCACCTACATGAGAATGTTTTTGGGAAGGTGCTTGGATCTCATTCTAAAGCTCCAATTCTTTACTAAAGTTTCCCTCATTCCATACATAAGAGGGAGGTAGGGAGGAAGGAGCTGTGTGAGCATTTTTCTTTTTTTACTTGAGGAAAAACACACTTACTGGAGGATTGACGCTGCGGCGATTAATGCATTGGTGGTCGATTTAGCGGGTCTAGTGAAGACCCGCTAAATCGACTGCCAATTGCTCTCCCGTCAACGCCTGTACTCTACCTGATCGAGAAGAGTAAGGGGAGTCGACAGGAGAGCGTCTCCCGTCAATATTGCATAGTGTGGACCCTGCGGTAAGTAGATCTAAGCTACGTCAATTTGAGTTATGCTATTCACGTAACTCAAATTGCGTAGCTTAGATCGACTTTTCCCTTTACTGTAGACAAGGCTCTAAATACCACTGAGGCCTGGTCTACACTGGCGGGGGCGGGGGAGAATTGATCTAAGATACGCAACTTCAGCTACGCTATAGTCGACGTATCTTAGATTGACTTACTTCGCGTCCTCGCGGCTCAGGATCGACGGCCGCCACTCCCCCGTCGACTCCGCTTCTGCCTCTCGCAGCGGTGGAGTTCCGGAGTTGATGGGGAGCGCGTTCGGGGATCGATTTATCGTGTCTAGATGAGACGTGATAAATGGATCCCCAATAGATCGATCACTACCCGGCGATCCGGCGGGTAGTGTAGACGTACCCTGAGGAGGGACGTTCAGAGCACCTGAAGAGTTCCTCTTAACATGCTGGATCTATGGTTTAGTATGCTGGGCAAGCTTCAAAGACTGAGTCTAATCACCCAATAATCCCTTCAAGGATTAATAATTCTCCTCAAATGCTGATGGAGGAATTAGCACTATCTAGCAGCCCTCAACTAGGTCTATCAAAGAGTCATCCTGAATTGGAAAGCAGGCTAAGTGCTTGCTGAGAAATGGAGACACTGAGGAACAGACTTTCAAGTGATGCTGGTGAATGTGCATATGCAGTGAAGAACAAGTATACAATGGAAGTCTGGCGCACCAAACAGTGAATGGAAGTGATGCACCTCTGGCTTTGTTCCCCTTCCTAGAATCCATTTTTCAATTTTAGAACTAAAATGAACTTCAAAAGCATAAATGAATAGAATCAGCAAATAGCTGATAAAAGGTACTTAAAAGAGAATGAGTGAAAAACAACAGATTCAATGCCTCGGACAGAAGTACTTCCACTTAGCTGTAAGGAATCAAATAAAACAGGAGGACTACTGCAGAAAAGTCAATGAAGCCAAAGAAGAATGGAGTGGGGGACCAGGGAAGGAGGGAGAGAGCAAAACTCAAGCAATAGAACTGGTATGACCTATAAGCGGGGCAGCACAGTATAAGTACAAACAATGCTGGCTGCTGACTACCTACCTGGCTGATGATGTGTGAGAAGTTGCTAATGCTAATGCCACAGCTGGCAATGAAGTCCCAGAAATCTAGGTGAATAAATGTCAGTTTAAAGTGCAACAAACTTACAATGATCAAGAAATTAATACTGCATTGTCATACAATTCACAGACATCATGTCTCAAAAGATGCTGTCCTATATAAGGATGACTCAGAACAATAAGATCTATGTATTTCCAATACACACATCACTATGGTACTACCTGGCTATTTTTATATCATATGGGCTATAAGATCTACATATAACTCTGAATTTCACCATTTCATTTGAACTCAGCGGTTTCCATATGTGTAAGTCATTTTACTAAATGTAAATGTATGTATAACTGTGTACCCGGTTTGTGTCATGATACCTGCACACTTCATGAGAGGCATAAAAAGCATTAGTTATGTAACTGATCATTTGTGCATATGCATTTTTCAGAATATGTAAGACTAAATGTATACATATGAGATTAGAGAGACAAGGTGGGTGAAGTAATATCTTTTATTGGACCAAATAGATTACATCATTCACCTTGTGTCTCTAATATCCTGGGATTGATACGGCTACAACTACGCTGCATACATACGAGATTATCAGGAGAAGAAAAATTCAGGTTCGAGATTTAAAACAATAATATTACATTAAAACACTATTGACCTGAAAAATTCTGCACATTTTTTTCAATACACTATCTATCTCTTCTAATTGTTTTTTAATTTAAATACATTTTGAGGCCCTGTCATCTTAGCATATACATATAGTACAAGGCACAAAAGTAATAACTGATTGGGTTATTTTGTTTTTGTTTGTTTTCACCTTAATAAACATTTGTCCTGACTATGAATAATACACTTACTACCTGAAAATTACCCAGGTGGTTCCTGTCAAAATTATTTCTCAGCCTTAGTCAAGATTGAGAAATATAAGTAGATAGTGACTTATTTTGGCTACAAAGACATACAAACAAATGTTATTTTGGATAGACGCTATCATACACACTGTATCACAAAATATGATAAACAAATAATAAAAGAATAGATGTTATAAATAATTTCAAACTTCTAAATATATATATTAGCCTTTGGTCTAAGATAAGTGTATCTCATATTATAAGCATATAATACATTTCAGGCCAAAAGGATAAAGTTTAGAAGGAATTCAAACCTTGGGTTTAATATGAAAACTATATATCAACTTTAACTAAGAGCACAAACATAAGTATGTAATTACAGAAAACAGTGCAAAAGCATTAGGAGCAAATTCAGAGATATTACACAAGGTGATGTAAGTTAGGCTCCTTGAAACTAAAGCCTGGTCTGCAAGGGAAAATTTTACCAGTTATACCAATAGTTTTATAGGTATAGCTATACCGGTATAAACCCCTCCCCCCCCCCCCCCCCACACACACACACACATGCACCAACCCTTAGTCCTACTTACACCTACTTTACCAATGAACAAGGGAATCTAGGGCCTTGTCTACACTGGCAAGTTTCTGCGCAGTAAAGCAGCTTTCTGTGTTGTAACTCCCGAGGTGTACACACTGCCAAGTCACTTAGTGTGCAGAAACTGCGCAGTTGCAACGCTGTAAAGAAAACCACACCCGACGAGAGGGGTACAGCTTTCTGGGCCAGGGGTACAGCAGTGTGGTGCCAGTGTAGACACCCTGGTCAATTACAGCACTGCGATTGACCTCTTGGAGGTGTCCCACAATGCCTGTTCTCACCTCTCTGGTCATCAGTTTGAACTCTACTGCCCTGCCCTCAGGTTTCCAACCATCATCTCCACCCCTTAAATTCCTTGGGAATTTTGAAAGTTGCCTTCCTATTTGCTCGATGATGCATGCAGTAGTCTTAGTGCATCTTTCCAGGTGCTCCACGCACCAGGCGATTCCTCGCTTGGAGCCGTGACAAGCTGCTGGACCTCATCAGTATCTGGGGAGAGGAGGCTGTCCAGTCCCAGCTGTGCTCCAGCCATAGGAATTATGATACCTATGGACAGATTTCACGACACACTTCAGTGCAGGGTCAGTGAAGTGAAGGAGTTGCGCAACGCCTACCACAAGGTCTGGGAGGCAAACCACAACTCCGGTGCTGTGCCCACGAGCTGCCGGTTCTACAAAGAGCTGGACACGATACTCGGCGGCGACCCCACCTTCACTGCAAAGACCACTGTGAATACTTCAGTGGCTCCCATGCCAGTCAAGAGTGGACCAACCCAGAAGGAAGAAACCTTGGACGAGGATGTAGAGGGGGAGGGGGACCCAGAAGCAGAGGATGACTCAGGGTTAGAGATGCATGAAGCCCGGAGCTCTTCTCTACCCTTGAGGAGGCTAGCCAGTCACAGCAGTCGGATCTTGTCAAAGCACAAACAGGAGAGGAGGCCGCTGGTAAGTGGTTTTGATTTTGGGAATTGCTGAAGCAAGTTGTTGGGGTCAGGAGGGTTACAGAAAGCAGGCTTGTGTCTGTATTATGTGCGTACCACCACATGCCTAGTCTGAGCGGTGGAACAGGGTGTTGATAGACTCCCTCACTTCACGGAAATCTGCCTCAGAGATCTCCAGGAAACTCTCTTGGAGATAGTGGGCAATCCGCTGCCGCAGGTTCTTTAGCAGAGCTGCTTTGTTTCTTGCCCCATTAAGGGTAACTTTTCTAGACCACTCTGCTGTCACTTTGTTATCGCCGGCTGAATGCCTGTGCAGAATTAGAAAGTGGCCACCAAGAACTAACGAGGACTTTCTGCATGAGATCATGATGCACTTCGTGGCCGAAAAACAAGAACTGAAGGAGTGGCGGGACAGTAAGAAGAGGGATCAAAAGGAGAATGTGATGCACCAGAATGAAGCCATGGAGCGACTCTTAAACGTTATGGAGCACCAAGTGGACACTCTTTAGGCACTACTAGCACTGCAAACCGATCAGCTCCACACCCACCCTCCCCTGCAGCTGCTGTTGCAAAACTCTTTCCCATGCGCCCCCCAGACACCACCTACACACTATTATCAACCTCCTGGCTCCAGTCTGTACCTGCGGCATTCCACTCTTCCCCTGTCACCACCCAGCACTGTGGACTCCCACTATCCACTGCACTCAACACCCATCCCTCTGCAGTTTGGCCCTGATGAAGTACAGTATCTGCTGCATTGTACTCCAAAGAAGAAGGTTCGATATGATCCCTGGACATATACAAATCTTTAGCCATTTTGGGACCCCACCTACTCCTGGGACCTTTTCTTCCCCCACCATCTCACTTACTCTGTATAAAGCTTATATAGGGTAAACTCATAAATTGTCCGCCCTCTATAACACTGATAGAGAGATATGCACAGCTGTTTGCTTCCCCAGGTATTAATTACTTACTCTCGGTTAATTAATAAGCAAAAGTGATTGTATTAAGTATAAAAAGTAGGATTTAAGTGGTTCCAAGTAATAACAGACAGAACAAAGTAAGTTACCAAGCAAAATAAAACAAAAACACGCAAGTCTAAGCCTAATACAGTAGGAAAATGAACACAGGTAAATCTCACCCTCAAAGATATCCCAATAAGCTTCTTTCACAGACTAGACTCCTTCCTAGTCTGGGCCCAATCCTTTTCACACCAACGTTGTGGCTTATGGGCTGGGTCCAGCAATCACTCACACCCAGGTAGTTACAGACCTTTGTTCCAGTTTCTTTCAGGCATCTCTTTGGGGTGGAGAGGCCATCTCCCCCATCACAGTCCAGCACTGCGGACTCCCAGTACCCACTGCACTCAACAGCCATCCCTCTGCAGTTTTGCCCTGCTGAAGTACAGTACCCACTGCACTGTACTCCAAAGGAGAAGGTTGAATATGATACCTGGGCATACACAAATCTTTAGCCATCCCGGGACCCATCTTCCTCGTGGGACCTTCCCTTCCCCCATCCCATGCACTGCTGATGTGTTTTTTGGTTTGTCTCTCTCCTTCAGTTGTTGTTTTTTAATAAAAGAATTGTGTTGGTTTGAAAGCAATCTTTATTCCATTAACTGAAAGAAAATCGAGCCCTTCAAAGCAACAAGCAATTTTTTTACACCTTCATAGTGCATCGTCTGCACCAATCACAATCACCTCCTAGCATTACAAGCACTGCACTCCCGAGCATAGCAACAAATATTAGTTGCTTTCAGCTTCAAATTGCTGCCTCAAGGCATCCCTGATCCTTACGGCCCCACACTGCGCCCCTCTAATAGCCCTGGTCTCTGGCTGTTCAAATTCAGCCTCCAGGTGCTGAGCCTCAGCGGTCCAGCCCTGAGTGAACCTTTCACCCTTCTCGTTACAAATATTATGGAGTGTACAGCACGCGGCTATAAGCATAGGAATATTGTCATCGGCCACGTTCAGCCTCCCATATAAGCAGTGCCAGCAGGCCTTTAAACAGCCAAAAGCACACTCAACTGCCATTCTGCACTTGCTCAGCCTGTTGTTGTACCGCTCCTTGCTGCTGTCAAGGTGCCCCATGTATGGCTTCATGGGATTAAGGGGTAGGCGGGGTCTCCTAGAATCACAATGGGCATTTCGACTTCCCCTATGGTGATCTTCTGGTCCGGGAAGAAAGTCCCTGCTTGCAGCTTCCTGAACAGACCAGTGTTCTGAAAGATGCGTGTGTCACATACGTTTCCGGACCAGCCTGCGCCTGGTCGAACCATTGAGAAATATCCCTTGTGATTAATGTACTCAGTGACTAGGTGGTCTGGTGCCTGAATTGAAATATGCATGCCATCTATCGCCCCTCCACAGTTAGGGAAGCCCATTTGCACAAAGCCATCCACAATGTCACACACATTGCCCAGAGTCACGGTCTTTCAGAGCAGGATGCGATTAATGGCCCTGCACACTTCTGTCAACACGAGTCCAACGGTCGACTTTCCCACTCCGAACTGGTTAACGACCGACTGGTAGCAGTCTGGAGTAGCCAACTTCCACAGTGCAATCACCACATGCCTCTCCAACAGCAGGGCAGCTCTCATTCTCGTGTCCTTGCGCCACAGGGCTGGGGCAAGTTCATCACACAGTCCCATGAATGTCGCTTTCCTCATCTGAAATTTCTGCAGCCACTGCTAGTCATCCCAGACTAGGGTGACCAGATGTCCTGATTTTATAGGGACAGTCCCGATTTTTGGGTCTTTTTCTTATATAGGCTCCTATTACCCCCCAATCCCTGTCCCGATTTTTCACATTTGCTGTCTGGTCACCCTATCCCAGACGTGCATGACGATGTGATCCCACCACTTAGTGCTTGTTTCCCGAGCCCAAAAGTGGCATTCCACAGTGGTCAGCACCTCCGTGAATGCCACAAGCAATCTCGTGGCGAAATCAATGTCGCATTCCTCTTGCCTTTGTAGTTTAAGGAATAACTCCACTACCATTTGTGATGTGTTAGTCAGAGCAAGCAGCATATTGGTCAACAGTGTAGGATCCATTCCTGCAGACTGAAGAGGCAGAGCGCGCAGTATACAAACTGAAAGATGACGCCAAATGTGGACGGAAGCATGGGGATTGCTGGGATGCGAAGAAATGCATCATGGGGCATTGCGACAGGACCCAGGATGCCCCGCGACCCCCTCCACCTTCCCACAATTCTTAGTAGCAGAAAAGGAAGAGATACTCTGTGGGATAGCTATCCAGAGTGCACCGCTCTGAATACCACTTCAAGTGCCACAAGCATGAACACATTATTGCGCAAGTAGCTGACAGTGTGAACACACAACAGTGGTTTCCCTTCAGCACTCTCTGAGAGGCGCTGTAACTGCCAGCACTGTAACTCTGCCAGTGTAGACATACTCTAAGTTGCTACAACTCAAGCTCATTGGAGCTGGAAGAACGTGCAAGTTACAATAGTCGCTATATACTTTTATGTGCAACTATATCCAAGTAGAGTGAGAAGGAACATCATCCATTGGTTTCAGTAGGGCTTAAGAGTCAGGAATATAGGGTTGCATTTCTAACTTGTCTTGGGTAATTTGCAGTGTTGTTGCAGCTGTTTTGATCCCACCCACCATGTCTCACTAATATCTCTTATTGGACCAATTCCTATTGGTGAGGAGGCAAGTTTTCAAGCTACACAGAGCTCTTCCTCGGGTCTGGTCTTGGATAAGTCATTTAACTTATTTTGTGTCTCGGTTTACATTTTTGAAAAAAAAATAGTCAACACTTCAGAGGAGCACTGTAAGGCCTAATATAAAATATTTATAAGATGTTTGAGATCCTCAAATGAAAAGCAATATCCTGTATAACTTTAAATTTGGGTTATTATATTACACTAATTCTCAGCTGGTACAACTTCAATGAGATTCAATTTGGATAAGCAGCAACTTAACCTAGATGCTGAATTGCTAATTTGCCCTCATACAATGAAATAAGTAGTCACACTCTTCCATTAGTGAAAGAAGTATCATCAAATGACACATACTTGTAGGTGAGAACAATTTAGCCTGCATTGAAACTACCTCCTGAATTGCAGTACTTCAAAGCAGAGCTTGAAAAAATTAGCATATAAGTTATGTTGGCTCCTGACCAGAATTCCCAAATTAAGTGTAAAATCCAGAAGCTGAAATACTTAATCCTCTTACATCTTTATTAATCCATTTTATTCAGAACAATGAGGTTACAACTTAGCTTTTTCCTTAAAGACAACCACTAGAAAAAAGCTCATGTTTGACAAATAAAAAGCAACTTCATTAAAACCACATTTTCTACCAGGAGGAAAGTAAAACCCATTTGAAACACTGCCTTGGGGAGATAGGCTTAGTAACATTTACTTAATCAACACTGTTAAACAAACTTCCCTCATCAACATCTATTGTGAGAATCCTTAACTCAACAATGTTGTAAAACACTGAACAGAAACTAGTCGAGATAAAGTGTAAACAAACTAATACATACATGGCAAACGTGCTAATGAAATGAACTCACTTACAGAACTGGTAACACATAAAATTCAGAAATGCCACACTTTCATCCGCAGCACCTTAAAGCAACAGGATATACTTAGCACTGTGGTATTAAAGGGATTTGAAACAGCAAGACCCTTACACAAAAAATCTGTTTAAATTATAGGCAGTCATACAAAAACAAAAAACAAAAGCAACAGAACACACAGTCATAAAGGCCAGCTAAAAAGAATAAAAATCCAGCCAGAGTAAGCAGCATGTTACATTAGAATGCAATAAGACATGTTCAGAAGCAATCTCGAAACTTTTATGCTCTGGGCTGATAGCAATCAGCTACATTTCCAAAGGGATGGCATAGACTCTAAGTGGTTTATTCTCCCTTTGATATGTGTGATTAAGTCCCATTAATGTCAATGGGAGTTAGGCACACAAATGAAGGGGGAAAATAGCCCCTTAACACAACTGCCAGTTACACCCATGCTGCCCTGGGATTAACAGAGAATGAGCACTGTGATGGAGGCAGCAGCTGTGAGAAGAGAACTGAGAAAAATATATGCATCAGAGAAAAATGACAGTTCCCAGAACATGAGTAAAGCTCACCATGTCATTGGGACTTAATCACACACATTAAAGGGTGAGCAGAGGAAGTGAAGTGGCCCCTAACACAAATAGTAGGCTAAGCAGCAAAAGGTAAAAAGAGACTGAAAAATAAATTCTGGTTGTATAATGAACAATGAACTGTGCAAGTTTCCATCGTTTCAAACTCAGTGGTGTAACCTTTTCTTTGAAAAAATGACAGCTCCAGAACGAATCACGTAACCGCTGTTAAAACAATCATCAGTTCTGTAACAAATAACTGGCAACATTTCCACCAATTGGTATTTAAGAGACCTTTGATTATTTTACATGAAAGAAAAAAATATTTCATATATACTAGACTAAATTAATTAAAAGGGAAAACGGAATATATTTGTGTGTTAAATGTTGACAGATTTCTCTGATACTCTCGGAACTGCATATGTGGATTTACCTACATACAAACACAGAAGAAGAGATTATCAGAGTCCAGCATGTGGGGCAGAGAAAAAAGTTGCCCTCAAAACCTCATGGGTATTTGTATATACAAGTACACAGCGTTTCTCAAACTGGGGGTCCCAACCCAAAAGGTTTTTCAAGCCTATTGAAGAAGAGTCGCAGTATTGCCACCCTTACTTCTATGCTGTCTTCAGAGCCGGGTGACCGGAGAGCGGCAGCTGCTGGCTGGGCACCCAAGTCTGAAGGCAGTGCCACCACCACCACCAGCACAGAAGTAAGGGTGGCAATACCATACTATGCCCCCTTACTTCTGCGCTGCTGCTGGCAGTGGCACTGCCTTCAGAGCTGGGTGGCTGGAGAGCAGAGGCTGCTGGCTGGGAATCCAGCTCTGAAGGCTGCGCTGCTCCCTTCAGAGCTCAGCACCCATCCAGCTACCCAGTTCTGAAGGCAGCGCAGAAGTAAGAATGGCAATATAGCGACACCCCCACACACACAATAGCTTTGCAACCTCCTTTTGAGTCGGGATCCCCAGTTTGAGAAAGGTTGACTTAAGGGCTTTACATGTTTGTATTTTGCTGTTTTTCAATACATATTCATGCTTTGTTACAACACCATGAAATTTAAGATTTAAATATCTGAAATCATAAAATTCAAGATTTGTAAAATGCTATGACCATGATATTTAAGAAAATAGACCGTGAATTCAGTACTGAAACTCATCGTGCAGCCCATTCTCCAATAAGCATTTCAAGCTTATCAGTCTGTGGATACTTTGCCAGTTTATGGCATGCACCAACAGCCTCACGTAAAGGGCCAACTTTTCCTCATAGATTGACTCTTCCATGCAGGTAGAACAATAAATGTAGATAAACCTTGGGGAAGGCACACATACAGAACACCAGAGCTACCAACTGTCTAACTATTATTCTAAGAAAAGATTTTTGCCCTAAAATGTAACATTTAAAACAATCTATCCATGAGCACTTTTCATTGAATAGATCCATATATATGTGCCTCACTGGGCATTTTGCCTGTGTAAGGATTTACCGACTTTATGAATAAATGTCATCCTCATTTATTTACTTTCAGATTTTAAATAAATTATTTTAATTTTTATTTCATTATTCATAGCAAAGCAGTTTATGTGTAGATAACACATGGTTTGATATTTATGAATATACATAATAGACACTTTACAAAACTATTCAAGATAATTCGTTACTTGCTTTCTTTGAAGTAGGGGATGTTTCTGCTGGCGGTGGTGGTGTTTTGGCGGTTTTTTGTTTTAACGGCTTGAGGACTATGGAACACATTGTATATGTACAAAAATAATGAAGCTGGCGTAATTCACCATAGCTACGCTTACGTCAATGGATTATTACACCACCTGATAATCTAGCCCTGGAACTTTGACAAGGGTTGCCTGAAGCTTGATTGAACAGGTCTCAAACATATGATATACGGATGACCATGTGACATTTATCTTTATCTGACATAACTCAATATACTAATATATCAATATAGGCCTTGATCCAGCAACATCAGGGCACAAGAATAGTCCCACTAAACTCAAGATGAAATTCTGGCTCCACTGAAGTCAATAGGAGTTTTACAGTTGATTTTAATGGAACTAGGATTTTTCATGCACTCAGGATCTAGACCTATTTTAGTTTATCAATAACATGCAATATGAGTTCAAGGGAATTATTCATGTTCATGAAGTTATGTTCATAGCATTTGCAGGGCTTACTTTAGTAACAAAGATAATGTGGCTAAATCTGGTAGTCAAAGAACGTAAGAAAAATGCATGTTAGTATTATTCAGTTACATCAGCCTGGGATCTCAATCATAATGGAATGAATTTCACTGAAATGAGCTTTTCAGATCAAACAATAATGTAGGTTAATGGAAAGTTTTTAAATATCTTATCTTTATGTGCCTTTTTTCATATGATTAGCAGCAAAAGCACTTTTCATTTAAAGTACTTGTTTGTTTTTTCAATTAAACTGGGTCAAATCTTGTTCATAACAAATAAGAGTCTTCACTGTAAAAACTAGGCAAAGTAGCTTAGTGAGAGCTAGCCCAGTGCAATTTAAAAGAATATTACTTTTAATTTAAAACATGTGACCTTAGCTTTTATAACATATGAAAGTTTTTTTTATATTTTAATGTTATGTCAACCTCTAAAACTAATGTGTCATAGAAACAAGCTGCTCTTTAGACAATTTCTCTCCAACCAGATATGACCCATTCAGATTAGTTCATGTTCCACGTAGTCTCTACCACATGCAGGTTGCCTCTTACCCTATTGAGAAGTCAGGTACTATGGTCAACTGCCTGTAACTCACATAACACTCCAGTTTGGTAAATATGATCTCACAACATCCTACTTTTATGAGACTCTTTTTATCAAAACACAGACTTTAATCCCACCTAATACTAAACTAATTTAAATCCCAGTAAAACTACAATCTGTGTTAGCCTATTCCCTTTTCTGCTAAACAAGGTCATCTCAATGGAGGCATTCATTCATTTTCTCTTGATTCCTTCTGAAAAAACTGGATTACTTATTTGCAGCTGATGATCTGATGAGCTTGAATATTTTTTAAAAGCATGTTCAGGAGTTGAATGTCACAAAATCACACTAATGTCATTTGTTTAATGTAGTCTTTTGACTCATATGTGATCAAACAGAGACTTTATGCAATTTAACAAATTGCTTGCAGTAATTTAACTTCAGATCATGTATAAGGCAAATTTACTATTGTGTACATCTGTTTAGTAAGAAAATTTTAGTAGATATTATAACTACGAAAGTCCATATTCAGGTTTTTTTGGAACTCCTGGGGGCTAATCCTCTCTCCAGATCCTTAGCACACATGAACATAACTTTAATATAGAAGAAGGAATCACTATTTGGGCACTGTTTTAAGTGGTTTTCAATAGAAAACATCTCTAGTTTAAGTACAGAAATGTATTTTGCATACAGTGGATTGTACTTAAATACAGATCACACAGGCAAGATGGACAAAATATTTCCTTATATTTACTTCTTCAGAAAAATCTTACTATTCTGTGAAGCATGCTAGACATAACGACTATACAGTAACTCCTCACTTAACGTTGTAGTTATGTTCCTGAAAAATGCAACTTTAAGTGAAACGATGTTAAGCGAATCCAATTTCCCCATAAGAATGAATGTAAATGGGAGGGTTAGGTTCCAGGGAAATTTTATTTTGCCATACAGTACAGTACTATAGTTGGGAGGTGCCCCCGCCTTACCCCACACAGGCACAGCCCACTGGAACTGGAGACAATGAGGCAGGCAAAGAGGCTGAAGGTGCTGTAGGCTAGGAGAAGCACGTTGCGCAGCAGCAGCTTCCCCTACTCTGCAAGCACCAGGGCGGGGGGCTCAACCCTTGGCCCACCCACGCCACCACTTCCCCCAAACCCCCACCCTTAATCCGCCTCTTCTTCCCCTCCCTCCTCCCCCTTTACTCCACACGCCACGTCCTCTCTCCTCCCCCTTCCCTCCCCTGCATCCTGCTCGCGGCAATCAGCTGGCTTGCAGCGTTCAGGAGGCAGGAGGGAGGGGGGAGGAGCGAGGACTTGGCACGCAGGCTCCCCTCTCCCTCCCCTGCCTCCTGTCCATGGCAATCAGCTGGCTTGTGGCATTTGGGAGGCGGGGCTGGGGAGGGGGAGCCTGCGCGCCGAGTCCTCGCTCCCACCCCCCCTGAATGCCGCAAGCCAGCTGATTGCCGCGGGCAGGAGGAAGGGGGAGAAGGGGGAAGGCGGTGATCTGCGGGGTCTGCCGGCGGGTGAGAGGCACTGTGGGGGGGGGCGTAGGGGAGCTGATAGGGGGGCTGCCAGCCGTGGACAAAGCAGGCAGCGAAACGACGTTATAGTGAAGCATTGCTCAAATTTAAATGGAGCATATTCTGTAATTGAACAGGGACGCAAGATCAAAACAACGTTAAGCGAGAGGACATTAAGTGGGGAGTTACTTTACACCATTCTATGTTTGTACTGCATTATTTTGTTGTGTTGTATTCGCTTGGACCTCTCGTTTGACATAGTTCGCATAAATGTTAAGTGACAAGTTTCCAAATCCAAATTGAAAAATATCAGATTTTATGGACACTTTCCCTCCCTTCTTTCTGCAGCTTCCACCTTTCAGCCTACACTCTACTTTCTTCTGCTTCCACTACAAAGCATTAAGCAAGCTCCTGTTTGGGAAGGATGATTTCTGAAGGTAAGAAAAAGAGATGTAACTCAATACAAGAGCCTTTGGCCTTGTCTACATGAGAAAGTTGTACCAATTTAACTAAAAAGATTTAGAAACTGGTTTAGTTAATAAATTGGTCCAAAGCCCTTGTGTAGAGAGATTTATTTTGTATTAAGTTTAAAACGTAAAGTAATCAATATAAGGCCCTCAAACCAAAATAAGGGTCTATAGAAGACAGTTGCATTTGATTTAACTAAATTGATCTTTAAACCAATTTAATTAAATCAGTACAATTTTTGCATGCAGATGAGGCCTTTGTATAGTTGTGGTGTCTTATAATGTATGTAGAGCTTCTAGTATAGCATGAGAAGATAATATAGTAAGGATCATGCACCTTAAATGAGTTTCAGGTTAGGTAGACTAACTGGGCTTTGCCTGACTTCTTTCTCTTAACCAGCTTCCCCTATATTAACAGCTGTCAGGGCTGCTACACTTGCATGACAGAAAAGAACAGACTTTTAACTAGGCAGTGTACAGACTAAGGGAAAAAACATGATCTTTCAATCATGTAGCAATGTATGTGAAAACTTAGATGAGGCACTGCCAGGTAAACTAAGATTTTTCCCAAGCCTAGAGAAAAACAAAGTCTTCATTCCACCAGAGATTTTTAAATTGAGAATCCAAAAAGGACCTTTCCTTTGCCCAACTCATTAAGCAAAATAAACAAAAGCATGTCTTTATGCAGCCAAAATTCAAGTGCAAGTACTCTACAAAGAAGCCTTTTCCAGTAGCATTTCTCCTTTCCCGCACATGAGGGTCTGGTTGCTAATGCAGTTTCTCAGTGCACACTCCTCTTACAATGCCTTTAGAGGAGAACATAATTCACTAAGGCTGGGCCCCACCTTACTTCCCTCATGGGCAGGTGCCTGACAATCCTTGCACTGGGGGCACGCAGCTGTGGTTCTCCCTCTCTTCTGAAAGAGAGTTAACACTGTCCTTGCTGAGGGCTGCCCAAGTCTTATATGCAAATCTGAATGAGTCTACACATCCTTTCATATGTAATTTCTCCTCCTTTTTAAACTCATAAACACCTATTTTTTCCTTATCCCTTTTTTATCTTCATACATCTTCCCTGTTTTTTGTGTGTAATCTGAAGGATGACTTCTTTAACCAGTCAGTTTTTCCAAACTGTTTCTCTTTTTTTCTCCCCATTCTCTTCCTCTCTTATTTTCTGTTTTTTATCTCCCATGTTTTTCTCTCTCTGCTTTTGTTTTATTTTCTCTTGTTTCTGCTTGTCTTTACACTCCCTAGCTACTCATTATACCTCCTCTTTTCTTGTTTTCTCTATTTTCTCTCCTTTTCCTTGCATTATGTCACCTTGTTTGCATTATACTCCAGAGCAACCAACATCAAGATCCCTCAAAGTCAGAGAGGAAAGAGGCCACTTAAAAAAAAAATCAAGCCAAATTGCAGAGCAGATCTGAAATATGACCCAGCACCTGAGACTTAGATTCAAATACTTCATTGAGTGACTATTCCATACTAAAAGGATGCCTATTATTAAAGGACTACACTTCTCCCGCGTGGAATGCCTCTCCTCCAGAGATCATCAAACAGGATTCACCTTCTCCCACAGTATATTTTAGCATTTCATTCCTCCCCTCTCTCTTATAGGGAAAAATGAACACCAAAAAAATCTCAATATAAGAGCTATCACTTTTCTTCTTAGTTTCTTCTATAGCATCCATCATGCATATATCAGTGTTTTGGAATTATAGCAAAATCTCCTCTTTTTTTGGTTTAGAGAAAAGAGGGAAGATTATTTAATGGTGAGCACTTGAAACAACTAGTACATAAATGACCATATCTTGCATATTGACAGACTCCAATGGAGCTTGATGTATTTTTGTACAAGCATTCCTTTTCACTCCCATCAACCGGATTATTTAAGTTCCATTACTGAGATAGCTCAGTGATATCATTCTACTAACATTCTCCTATTTTCAGTAGAAAAATTGTTCTTCTTGCAGTCTCCACATTGTCATTCATAGTTAGATAAAAAGCGCCCAAAATATTCCTGAAAAAAACTTTAACATTTCTATTTGCTTTTGTGCCATTTCATGTATACAGCACATATGCAGACCGATATCCATGCACCACAAAGGGCCAAATTCCATGTAGTACTTAGTTCCTGATGAACACCCTGTGACAGGTTTGGTCACAGAGACCCCCTTGAGACTGTCACCTAATATGCTGAGACTACCTCTGAGCCCGTTTTCTCTGCCAGTTTGGGCCTTCAGAACCCTGCCTTGTTGAGCCAGATACGCTAATCTGCTGCAACACAGACCCAGAGTCTGACCCATGCCCCCAAAGCTGAAGACTTAACTGAAAATGGCTTAGCAAGTGCTCCTGTCTCCAGCACCCAGACACCCTGCTCCCAATGGGATTCAAACCCCAAATAAATCCGTTTTACTCTGTATAAAGCTTATACAGGGTAAACTCATAAATTGTCCGCCCTCTATAACATTGATAGAGAGATATGCACAGGTGTTTGCTCCCACAGTTATTAATCACTTACTCTGGTTAATTAATAAGCAAAAGTGATTTTATTAAGTATAAAAAGTAGGATTTAAGTGGTTTCAAGTAATAACAGACAGAACAAAGTAAGTTACTAACCAAAATAAAACAAAACATGCAAGTCTAAGCCTAATACAGTAGGAAACTGAATACAGGTAAATCTCACCCTCAGAGATGTCCCAATAAGCTTCTTTCACAGACTAGACTCCTTCCTAGTCTGGGCCCAATCCTTTTCAGACCAGCATTGTGGCTTATGGCCTGGGTCCAGCAATCACTCACACCCCCATAGTTACAGACCTTTTTTCCAGCTTCTTTCAGGCATCTCTTTGGGGTGGAGAGGCCATCTCTTGAGGCAGCTGAAGACAAAATGGAGAGGCTTCCAGGGCCTTTTATATTCTCTCTCCTGTGGGCGGAAACCCCTTTGTTCTTCTGTGCAAAATCAGAGCAACAAGCTGGAGTTTGTAGCCACCTGGGCAAGTCACATGTCCATGAATGAGTCAGCTTTTTGCCGGCCGATGCCATTGTTTACATGTTAGTTTGAACATTCCCAGGAAAGCTCAGGTGTGGATTGGCGTCTCCCAAAGTCCATTGTCAGTTAAGTGTTTCTTGACTGGGCACTTACTCAAGAAGCTGACCAAATGCTTTATTGATGCTACTTAGAATCAAACTCATTGAGATACAAGTATATAGCCAATATTCATAACTTCAAATACAAAAATGATACATGCATACAGACAGCATAATCGTAACCAGCAAATTACAACCTTTCTATAGACACCTTACTTGACCTTCTTTGTACAAGATTTGGTGCAACTATAGGACCTTGGTTGCAACAATGATCTATATGGTCACAGTTCATGTCAATAACGTCACACACCCAGAGTTGCCACTGACATCAGTCACAGTTTTAAGCAATCAGCAGGTCTCAGGATTTGGCTTTGATATTGACATTCTAAGCCAGTGGTTTTCAACTGTTTTTCACTTGCAGACCCCTAAAAAAAAATGAAGGGAGGTGTAGACCCCTTTGGAAATTCAACCTGTGGTCCACACATCCCTATCATAGAAGTCTTACACTGAAAACTTACAACAGAATTCAACTATAAATGTTCAGCCTGACAAGTGACGCAGCATGAGAAAAGACAGTGAACAGTGGACTTCTATGGTAATGACAACACTTCCAGGTTTGACCTGTAGGTGGGAACACTCACATACTTTTGATTGATCAGAAAAACCGAATATGCCTCTTCTGGGAACATAGTCACCTTTTGTGGATCCCTTAGACATAGTCTGTGGACCTCCAGGAGTCTGCAGACCACACACTGAAAACCATTGTTCTAAGCTCTTCAATACTAATACTGTATAATTGGCTAAATACCTCTAACCTTATTACTGGGCCAACCAAATTCTCAAATCCTAACTTCATTTTTACATAAGCAAACTCCAGTTTACTTCACTGAGAGTTTACCTGAGTAAAGGCCAAGTAAAAGCTAAGAAAGAAACTCAGGATCTGGCCCATTTATTTTACACATTGCATAGATGTGCATGGCACTTCACAGACAAATTAAAGACACAATCCTTGCCCTGAACAGCTTAAAATGTGGATGACAACAGACTAAAGGGAAAAAGCAGGAAGGATTACCCAGTAATATATTGTGAAGTTATTAGTTTTCAAATTGCATGTATCACATTGTTTCCTTTTGTGTTTGTATGTGTTTTTGGTAGGTTGGTTGGTTGGTTTGTTAAGCTAGAATGGGAAAGGGGTTCAGTGTTGAAGTGATAATTGTCCGAAGTGGGTTCTCAGAAAAGATTTGAAGAAGACTACATAGTGTATGGGATGCAGGAAGCCATTTCAGGCATAAGGGATGCATTAGCAGATGACCAGAGTCACTTGAAAAGAGACAGAGAATGATGCAGGTAGAGAAAGGAACCTTGAACTTCATTCAAAAGAAATAAACAAACACATAATAAGTAGCAAAGGTCAACATTTGAAAGAGTTTTCTTTTGAGCTCATGAAACTAACTGAAGAGCTATGATTAACATTAAATTCACAGGAACACATTTTCTTGCGGCAAAACCTTTATTTGTCTTTGGTTGTCTATGCTACAGCACATAGCTCTTGAACCCATATAACAGAAACATTGTTCATTCTTTGCCCTAGTATCTGAAAAATGTGCATCAGCCTTTTCCAAGGTGCTATATTTGTGGACAGCAGTGGCAAGGTCACTGAAGTGTTTTGGCATAGAATATACAGTAACAATGAATTCTTTCACAGCACTTTGCTTTTTAACCCAGAGCTAGTATTGGAATGCAGCAACCAGAACTGTAATAATACTTTGCACTTATAGGGCCAAATTTTCAAAACCAGTTTCTAATGTTACACGTGAAAATTTGTGAATATAATTCTTTGTGTGTGTAAACATTTCCATTTATGTTTTGCAACAGACATATGTACATACAAGTTGGGTACTTGCTAATTTTTCATGCCCAAATGTCCATCTATACCTGCAAGTGCAAAACTTGCAGATACACATTTAAATGGAGGGTTGAGGTTAGCTCTAAATTTGGCCTATACAATGCATTTTATCTGAAGATTTTAAATCACCGGAGTCCTGATTACCATTCCACCACTTGAGCCATTAAACAACACTCCCACACTTGAGTAGATGCTTCTTCTTAGCATACTCCTTCACCTGATAGTAGACCCACTGTTCTGCATATCTTCTTGAACTTCTTGGGTTCAACTCAGCCACAAGTGCACTGCTACCTATAGCAGCTGTCAGTCTCCAAGTAAAGAAACACACATATACCTAGCACCAGTAAAAATATCTTGGGAGATATTAAATGTGTGCCTAATGATTTACACTACAGACCAGTGCACATCTATTAGGTTACCACACACTGTGATACTGAACACTATGAATTTTCAAAGGGATTAGCACAAAGATATTTAGCACAAGTGTTCTGGCAATGATCATTCAATGGAAAAAATTCAAAAGGCCAAATTCTGGCTTCATAGAAGTCAATGGCAAGACTTACATTGACTTTTATGGGGCTAGGATTTGACATGAAGTGTTCAATGGATCTCAGACTAGTGCTTCTATTTGTTTGATGTATTTGTCTTGTGTTAGCACACAAAGCTGCAATAAAGCTAACTTGCTAACTTTTAAACAAGGGGCTCCCTAAAGAATTTCTTCCTTAGTTAGCAATAGAAAAATTATCTTCACCCGATACTCCAAAATCCATCATTTTCATACTTTTCCCTCATTAAGAAAATAATCTATCCATTCCATTCATTCCTCCTCTCCAGCCACTCATGGAGTTTCTGCTCTAGGAAACTCATCTACTTGGCAGTGGCTCCTCACAGCCAAAATGCAGTAATAGTAGTAGATGGGTCATCCTACAACCTCTGCCAGCAGCAATGATGGCAGATGGGCAGACCAGCAGGCAGTGCTGGTAGCAGTGGTGGTAAGCAGACCCTCCTGCACCATGACAGAGTGCCATGATTAGTTGTGTGGGGAGTGGGTCCCCCTGGTTATGGGAGAGATGTGCAGTTGGGGAATGAGATTCCTTGGTTCTTGATGTAAGTGGGCCTTCCATCACCGCTGGTAGTGAGGAAGTGAGTGAGGGATCAAGTGGGAGAACAAGTTCCCCCTGCTTACTGTGCTGGTTTTGGTGGGGCAGTGGATCTCCCCTGAAAGGCAGGAGAAAGCCTAAAAGGAGCAGGGTTCCAGACTACTTCTCAATCATCATCAGGAATCCCTCCATGTAGAGGATGATTCTCTTTCATGGATTGTCCATTTCAAATTATCTGTGGGTCCACTGATGCTGATAAGACCTATTCTGATGCTGCTGACTG
The DNA here is from genome assembly GCF_002925995.2 of Terrapene triunguis. Classification (NCBI taxonomy): domain Eukaryota; kingdom Metazoa; phylum Chordata; order Testudines; family Emydidae; genus Terrapene; species Terrapene triunguis. The sequence continues at coordinate 31,189,318 of NW_020664417.1, read as the reverse complement.
TAACATTGCAGATGTGTTTCTGAGCAGGGCGGGTGAACCTGGAGTATTGGTTCGGGCCATAGCACGCTCTGTCACTTCCATTTTTCCATTACATGTAGTTTCAGCTGATTCTTGAAGTGCTGAGTTCCCTGCCTCAAGCAGTTCCTCCATTGTTGTCAGTCCTGAGTTATACGTTTCCATGAGTTGATTTCAGTGTTGTATTTCCTCATATTAGCCTTGAGGACATCCCTGTAGCATTTTTTCTGTCCTCCTCTGGCATGTTTGCCTTGGCTGAGTTGAGAGTATAAGACTTGTTTTGGCAGTCTGGAATCAGGCATCCGGACAACATGGCCTGCCCAGTGAAGTTGATGATAAATAATAATCGCCTCGATGCTCATAATATTGTCTTGCGAGAGGATGCTGATGTTAATGCGTCTATCATCCCATTTGATTTGGAGAATTTTATGCATACAGCATTAATGATATTTCTCCAGTGCTGTAAGATGTCTCTTGTACGTTGTCCACGTTTCATTCCCATACAGGAGGTGGGGAATCACAAAGCTGTGTAGACCATGAGTTTGGTTTTGGTTCTGATGTCGCAATCTTCAAACAACCTCTTTCTCAGACAACCAAAAAGCTCGGTTTGCACATTTGAGCCAGTACAGGATTTTTTCATCAATATCAGCTGTCTGAGAGGTAGCTTCCAAGATATGGGAAATGCGCAATATTCTCTAGAGCAGTGCTTCTCAAAGTCGGGCCGCCCCTTGTTCAGGGAAAGTCCCTGGCGGTCCGGGCCAGTTTGTTTATGGACCGCGTCCACAGGTTAGGCCGATCGCGGCTCTCACTGGCCGCAGTTCACCGCTCCAGGCCAATGGGGGCTGCGGGAAGCGGCGGCCAGCACATCCCTCGGCCCATGCCGCTTCCCGCAGCCCCCATTGGCCTGGGACGGCGAACCACAGCCAGTGGGAGCCGCGATCGGCTGAACCTGCGGACACGGCTGGTAAACAAACTGGCCCGGACCACCAGGGGCTTTCCCTGAACAAGCGGCGGACCGGCTTTGAGAAGCACTGCTCTAGAGGGTTATCGTGGAGCTGTATTGCTAGTGCTGGGAATTGTGCACCAGGAGCTTGCTGATGGAGGACCTTTGTCTTTCTGTCTGATGCTAAGTGTCAGTTCCATTTTCTGATATGCTTCAGCAAAGAAGTTTCCAAGTGAGCACACTCTACAGCAGCATCCACATACTGAAGCTTGACAGCTGAAGTCGGTGATGTTTTGATTCTGTATCGGAAGCAGGCAAGGTTGAACAGCTTGCCATCCATTCAGTAGATTAGCTGCACTTCTACCAGGATCTTAGCATCTCTAAGTTCACCTCCCAATATAGATGTTCCAAACTCCAGCTCCAATCTCAGATATCACTGATAGGTGTGTGTAACGGGGTTCATTCACCATTGGGGCTGCCCCTGCCCCATGAGGCTGGGTCTGGAGATCAGCGCTTCTTTGGTCTAGCACCTTCTTCCATCTCTCACTCCCCCTGGGTCTCTCACTCTCCAGGACTCAGGGTGCTCTTTCTTTGTAACTCAGCCCTCTGTCCAGGTCACTGTACAGTCCTCTTCAGGGGTACCAAAGTCCCACAGGACAAACTCTCCAGATGCCATCTTGGATAGTCCTCCATGCCAATTTTAAGTCTATGCCACTTTCCGAAGGACTGGTAGGGAAACCCTGACCCGCCCGACCCTCCAGGTTCCAGCCTAAGGACCCAGCAGCAGCTATAATGATACATCATTGTTACAGTTAAAAATAAAAGTTTGCGGATATCTTTAAGCTCCCTAACCTCTTGCTGCAAAAGTGGAGCACAGCTGCATGTTCCTCACAAACCCAAGATCAAATTACATCAGTTCATATCTGTTTACATTTTCAAGGTTGTCTTTGCAAGGAAAAGAGCTAAAACCTGGGGGGGAGGGGGTTAAATGAAAGTTGAGATTCTGACTGATGGGGATCTAAGGCTGGGTCTGTTAACAAGCAGCTAGTGTGAGCCAAACAAGCTCTCTACAGCTCATTTGTGCAGTACAGGTAGTAGCAGTGGAATATAAAAAACGATAGTATGACAAGAAGCTTATCCATGTTTGTAAAATATTAACTGTAATAGCTGGACACCTGATGAAAAGTTTTTCCTTTATACTGTATGCACTTCTTGGGGTGTCCAACAACTTTTTTTTATAAAAGGAACAATCAAGATATTAAATGATACCAAATTTAGACCTATATCCTGTCATCATTCCACATATGGAACTGTTGCTGAAGGAAGTGGCCGTTTTGCTTAAAAATCAATGCTTGTGCATACATTTAACCATTAAGTCTCCTTACAACAGCCAAGCGAATTCTCAGTATGCCAAAAGTGTACATCACAAGAACAGGTAAAAAAATTATGTGGGACCTTGTGACTGGGATAAGTTCATAACACATACATCTACTAGCATACCCTGTTCTATTTATCTCCCAATACTTCAGTTAAAGCTTTGCATTTATTTAATCTGATAACTTGTCTATTTCTCCCTTAAAGACAACAAAATATATGTTAGAATTATATAGTGCCTTTCAACACTCGACAGCACTTTTAGAAACTAAATATACACAATTCTTCATTCAACCTATATAGAGAATTTCAATTTGACTATGTTCTTTTTCCTTTCACATTTGCTTTCTGTGAATATCCTAGTATTTGAGATTTACTAGTATGAATACTGCTGAAAAGCAAATTTTAAAACTCAATATTCAATGACACCAGATGTGGAATTGTATGCACATCTATTTTTCAAATCAGTACTATTGTGTTGGGTTAGTTGTACAAACCATCCAACCAGAGAAGCAAAACAATACCCATGACTTACATAATTAACCATCTTTGTATAAACTGTGAACATTGTAATGAACTGTGTACAAACAATCTGCAGAACCAGGATTGCTTGCTGAAGAAATTAGCAAATTCTTTTGAATAACTGATTAAATTTTAGAAGTTTTTGATCTGTTCATGGGCATTTCTAGAACAGAAAATAATTTAAATTTGTCAAACAAATTATCTGTTGCAATTTGCTCAGGTTCTGTTGAGACATATTTAATCTTTTTATTTGAACATTTTATTTTAAAATAATTAATTTGGATAGTTCGGGGTTAGTCACTGGGAGAGCTGGGAGAAGGGAAGACAAAGATATGCTTAGATATGCTTTTAGCATCTCCAACAGAGCTACAATAGCCTCCATTTGGGGGCTAAGGAAAAGAAAAAGAATGGAAGACTCTAACAAAGATGCAATGCTGGAGATCTGTGGCCCAAACCAATGCCTTTGAAATCAGTGACAGTCTTTCCATTTGACAGGTTTCAGAGTAGCAGCCGTGTTAGTCTGTATCCGCAAAAAGAACAGGAGTACTTGTGGCACCTTAGAGACTAACACATTTATTTGAGCATAAGCTTTCGTGGGCTACAGCCCACTTCATCGGATGCATGCAGTGGAAAATACAGTAGGAAGACATATATATACACACCGAGAACAAGAAACAATGGGTTTACCATACAAACTATAACGAGAGTGATCAGTTAAGGTGAGCTATTATCAGTAGGAGAGAAAAAGAACTGTTTGTAGTGGTAATGCAAATGGCCCATTTCCAGCAATTGACAAGAAGATATGAGGAACTGTGGCGGCAGGTGGTGGGAGAACAAGCATGGGGAAATAGTTTTACTTTGTGTAATGGCCCATCTACTCCCAGTCTTTGTTCAAGCCTAATTTAATGGTGTCCAATTTGCAAATTAATGCCAATTCAGCAGTCTCTTGTTGGAGTCTGTTTCTGAAGTTTTTCTGTTGTAATATTGTGACTTTTAGGTCTGTAATTGAGTGGCCAGGGAGATTGAAGTGTTCTCCAACTGGTTTTTGAATGTTATAATTCTTGACGTCTGATTTATGTCCATTTATTCTTTTCCATGGGTCCAGATGATGAAGATGTCATCAATGTAGCGCAAGTAGAGTAGGGGCGTTAGGGGATGAGAGCTGAGAAAGCGTTGTTCTAAGTCAGCCATAAAAAAGTTGGCATACTGTGGGGCCATGCAGGTACCCATAGCAATGCCGCTGATTTGAAGGTACACATTGTCCCCAAATGTGAAATAGTTATGGGTGAGGACAAAGTTACAAAGTTCAGCCACCAGGTTTGCCGTGACATTATTGGGGACACTGTTCCTGACGGCTTGTAGTCCATCTGTGTGGAATGTTGGTGTAGAGGGCTTCTACATCCATCTGGACCAATGGAAAAGAAGCCCTTGAGGAATTCCATCATGATTTCAACAATTTCCACCCCACCATCAACCTCAGCCTGGACCAGTCCACACAAGAGATCCACTTCCTGGACACTACAGTACTAATAAACGATGGCCACATAAACACCACCCTATACCGGAAACCTACTGACCGCTATACTTACTTACATGCCTCCAGCTTTCATCCAGACCACACCACTCGATCCATTGTCTACAGCCAAGCTCTACGATACAATCACATTTCCTCCAACCCCTCAGACAGAGACAAACACCTACAAGATCTCTATCAAGCGTTCTTACAACTACAATACCCACCTGCTGAAGTGAAGAAACAGATTGACAGAGGCAGAAGAGTACCCAGAAGTCACCTACTACAGGACAGGCCCAACAAAGAAAGTAACAGAATGCCACTAGCCGTCACCTTCAGCCCCCAACTAAAACCTCTCCAGTGCATCATCAAGGATCTACAACCTATCCTGAAGGATGATCCATCACTCTCACAAATCTTGGGAGACAGGCCAGTCCTTGCTTACAGACAGCCCCCAAACCTGAAGCAAATACTCACCAGCAACCACACACCACACAACAAATACACTAACCCAGGAACCTATCCTTGCAACAAAGCCCGTTACCAACTCTGTCCACATATCTATTCAGGGGACACCATCATAGGACCTAATCACATCAGCCACACTATCAGAGGCTCATTCACCTGCACATCTACCAATGTGATATATGCTATCATGTGCCAGCAACGCCCCTCTGCCAGGTACATTGGCCAAACTGGACAGTCTCTACGTAAAAGAATAAATGGACACAAATCAGACGTCAACAATTATAACATTCAAAAACCAGTTGGAGAACACATCAATCTCCCTGGCCACTTGATTACAGACCTAAAAGTCACAATATTACAACATCCGAAGAAGTGAGGTTTTTACTCACGAAAGCTTATGCCCAAATAAATCTGTTAGTCTTTAAGGTGCCACCAGACTCCTTGTTGTTTTAATATTACAACAGAAAAACTTCAAAAACAGACTCCAACGAGAGACTGCTGAATTGGAATTAATTTGCAAATTGGACACCATTAAATTAGGCTTGAACAAAGACTGGGAGTGGATGGCCATTACACAAAGTAAAACTATTTCCCCATGCTTATTTCCTTCCCCTCCCCGCCCATTCCTCATATCTTCTTGTCAATTGCTGGAAACAGGCCATTTTCATTACCACTACAAACAGTTCTTTTTCTCTCCTACTGATAATAGCTCACCTTAACTGATTACTCTTGTCATAGTGTGTATGGTAACACCCATTGTTTCATGTTCTCTGTGTATTATATATCTTCCTACTGTATTTTCCACTGTATGCATCCGAAGAAGTGGGCTGTAGCCCACGAAAACTTATGCTCAAATAAATGTGTTAGTCTCTAAGGTGCCACAAGTACTCCTAGTCTTTCCATTGGTACTAAATAAGATATTGTAGAACTAAAGAGTAGCTAGAACCCCCCAAAAAGCAGATAAAAAAATGTCAAGAGTGAGTGAGGTGAAATAGAGTCAAAGTATTTTTATAAACTCCAAGAATAAGGCATCTCTGACAGTGATGGTTTGGTGAAATCCATCAGAAACAGGGCAATCACCCCAACCCTCACTTCAATCTGCAGGCAGAATTTTAACAAGGATCTTTCTTAGAGCCCACTCTACTGAAAAGAGAAGAGAAACAGACTAAGGACTATCTGAATGTTTGCTTCCATCAAACCAAGGACAGGTATACTTACCAAGCCTGGAATGGAACCTTTACCATTTTGAAAACTACACTAAACAACATAAAGAAATGCCAATAACTCTACAAAGCTATATAATATGTAAGTATGAGCTGTAAAATGGGCCATTATGGTTTTATGGAGTGTTTGTTTTCCTGATAGAAAGCAAAGGTCAAATCCACGCTAAAGAAATCTTAATACTGTAGCTCAGGATTCACAAGTCAGGGTTCAATCTTTTTGTGTCTGGGCACAGGCTTTTACTAACAGTCCTCCTGTATCCTGGACAAAATGAAAGGTTCATGATCACCTATTTCAGACTACATAATGTGTACTCTTGAGAAAGATGTTTTTTATAAGGTGCTGGGCCAACAAAAGCTTTCAGGTACTATTCAGGAATGTGGTGAGCACAAGTGCTTGCACTATCAAGTAAAAGATTTCCCCAAATCTCATGCTACTAAATATAAAGTCAATGACCAATTATTTTTAGATTTTGGAGTCCCATGCCAAAACAGAATGTAGAGAACTTCTAGGATTAGTTAAAGACTTCTGGCTGAATATTTTAGCATCAATGTTTAGAAAGCTCAATGCACATGGACAAATATTAAAATGTCCCAGTCTGTTGTAGTTAAATGAGTGAGCGAGTTGGAGAGACTGTTTAAAGCCACATTGTAAAGACAAGATATCTTCTTTAAAAGTGACAGAATGTAAATGTTCCTTTATCTTAGTTCTAAAATTCTGTCTGGAAAAAAAAGGATCAATCAGCAGTCAAGAAAACTTTCATCAGAGGAAATAGACAAAGGACAAACCTCTATACTCAGTAAAGCTAGGCGTATTGTACCAGAAAATTGGGTTATGGAATTTGCAATAAAAATTCTATGAGAATGAAAGCTAAAAACCATGCAGAGAATTCTAACAGTAAAGCCCTAGATGATGGATACAACACAGAAACAACTATTGTTTCAGTGTTGTAAAGCAATCGTAAACTGTTTTTATCTTAATGCAGAGCTCTATTCGTTAAAATGGGTATTATATGGCCCCAAAAGGTTTTGTGAGTGCATAGTCTGACACTTGCATACACAAGTGTTTGTTGAAATTGGCCTTGTTGCTGCAGGTTTTTGCCACTTTAAAGTGGACACACAAGTGCATACAAGCACAATTCTGCATGCACACAAATGGAGGCTGCCCTTTGAAAATGTATGCTTAAATACAAAATGCTGTGCTTTGGAAAGACAAGGTAGAAATGAATACACATCCACTGTGCCTGTAAAATCCATGTTAGTGACTGCAAATTGGACACTTGATTGGCATGAGCTCATGCCTGTTTGCATATGCAACTTTGGGATTTTGCAGGCACACCTCTACTGCACTTTGCCTTGAAAATTTGTCCCTTGAAAATTTGTCCCATAAAATAATATATCAATACATTTACTGAACAATGTTCATTTTCCTGTTATTAGAGGGTCATGTTTTATGTTTGGGTTAATATAGCTAACAACTCATCTGTCCCTTGCAGTCAGTTTGGTCTTGTCCAAGCTGCTAATGAATCAAACCTCCAGGCCAAATTTTGCCATTGGACGTTAATTCATCTCCCACTGACTTTGCACATTCCCATCTGAGGGCAGAATTTGGACCTTAAGCAGTATATGGGATGTTAGCTGGTGTAGCTACTAATACAAAACATGTAAGTTTCAATGTAAGAAATGGTTTAGACACAGTATATTTATGACACCAACTAATTTATACAACATCTTTGTAACTTTTATCCAGCATTTACACTATTTATTTGCAATTCACTCCTGTATGCTTTGTTTGATTATCAAATGAGTTCCTATACCACAAGCAAAAAAAAATTTTGAGTACAGTATTTGGAACAAAATAAAGACCCACTTTGTTTCCAGGAAAAATATGCATGATAAATACAACAGTGAGCTTTTAAAGCAAGTCTTCTTCAAATTGTAAAGTGTCCCCAAGGCAGATTTTACTACTCTTATTTTAATAACGTTAGGCTATTTTATAAAGCAATGAAAAGTTGGCAAACAATTCTGCAAGATTTTATCAAGAACATATAGTGACAGTAAATTCTCATTTTTCATTTATACTACCAAATTCCAGAAAATCTCCACAATGAAAGCTCAAGTTCATGCACTTCTATTGTCTACAGATTATTTATCAACTGTCTCTACAATAACATATACTGTAGCTACAAGTCCCAACAGTCTCTAAATTTAATTGTCCATTTCTGAGACGAGAGCCCTAATGGAACCCATACAAACAGGATGAAGTCTCCCTTTGTAATAAAATATGTTATTCATTTCAACAGCATGAATGAAAGAGACATTTTACTAGCAAGACATGCTGATGTGTTGATTCAGTAAGTATCCCCATTCTGATCTGAATTGATCAAAAACATGGACATGATTACACATAAATGTGAGAAAGAAAATGAAATTCAATAACACACATAATTAAAATGAGATTTTTAGAGCCATCAAAATTCTTGAAATTCTGATCTTAACTTCCCTGTTGAACACAACTGTCATAGCTCCTGCTAGCTTTATTCAATCAAGCAGTTCTACTTGGATCTACTTTTACCTTGACTACATCCGTGTAAGTCGGCACTCTTACACTGTTGTAAATGAAATCCGTACCTGACTCATTGACTTCAGTGGGACTGCTCACCCGAGTATGGCCAAGAACATTTGGACTCCCAAATCTAAGGCCTGTCTATACTACAGGGGAGATTTGATCTAAACTAGGCAATTTGAGTTACATGAATAGCATAACTCAAATTGACGTAGCTTAGATCTATTTACTGTGGGGTCCACACTACATGATGTTGACGGGAGACGCTCTCTCGTTGACTCCCCCTACTCTTCTCGATCCGGTGGAGTACAGGAGTCGACTGGAAAGCAATCTGCGGTCGATTTAGCACATCTTCACTAGACCTGCTAAATCGACCGCTGATGCATCAATCACCACTCGTCGATCCCCCAGTAAGTGTAGACAAGCCCTAAGATAACCTAATGCATTGAGAATTCCCAATAGGGATTCATCATCTACTAGAGCTATTATATCCAGGGAAGTTCTAGTGATATTTAAATATTATGTTAATGTTTATTGTATTTAATGTTCTAATTATTTCTCTATCCACAATTCTCCATGGAGCAACATTCTTGCGCACTGATTACTGTGCTCACAGTTTTCAACTTAACTTGAGCATTTATTTATTTACTTATTGATAGATTTAGAAGTATTCCTTATTAACATTTCTTTGCAACATGTCTTCAGCACATATAATGTCTAATAAAATGTAATACTTTATCATCACTGGATCAAAAAAGATCATTCCCCAAGCCAATATACAAATATCACATACGTACAGGAGATGTACCTACCCACATCAGATTTGATTTATTGTGTGTCTTCTGAAAAGTTACTGTTACCTTTATAGGCCAGTAAGAAAATCTTTGTGAAAGTATGTAACATAGTTCTTTGTGAAGTAAAGGAATAACAAAAACTTTAAAAAGGACACACAATGAAACATATATATGTGGTATATCCATGGACATAAGACGTCATACAAGGAGTTCAGCATGATTGGATACATATCACTGCAACTGAACAATATGACTATAGCTGATCTCACTCAAACACAATAGGCCAAGATTCAAAAGCACAGCTATTCCTCCCTGCAAACTCACTTGTAACTTAAGCATCCAATATTGGATACAAATCCACTTTTTAAAAGTCATAATACTGGAAGAATGTAAATATTTAAGCAATATTTTGCTCTGACAGACCTATAGCTAACACTTCTGCAGCCAAAGGCAGAATGTATTTCTTAGCTAATTTTTCCTCCTTTCTCCCATAAGATACACCCACTTTTCACATAGGAATTCATGCAGTTCATGAGAAAAGAGAGGTGGCAAATGCTTCCCAGATATAAAACAAACAATTGATGCATAACAAAAAACAGACACAGAATCTGGCACCACATCTGTAATTATTTAGCATGGTCCCGCCATGCTTTAAAGGAAATCCAGTTTTAACATGATGATTCCCTAGACATCATTTGTTCAGACAGCTTTGCTAAACAAATGAAACAACAGAAGCACCAAATAATTAATATTACGGTCTACAAAATTCAGCCCTTGTGTAATCAGGGGCAGTCCCCGCTGAAGACAAACGAAGTTACGCAAACATCTGGTGAGGCTGAATTTAGCCCTGTTTGTCCATGTAGAACTTACCCTTGGTTCTTCAAGAAGCTACCAACGTGAATAAAATAACTATTTTGTCTTTATAACCCTACATTGCAGATGCTTTAAAGCTGCATTTTGTGCGTTAACTGATCTTTCCCAGTTGTTACATACTTGGCAATTTATTTCCACGTCCACAGCTGAAAGCATACTTTATTCTTATTCTTCCCTGAATAGTTCCCTGAATACTATACAATGTATTATGAGCTTCAGGGCTTTAAAAACTATATTCTTAAAATATTTAAGATCAGCCAGTTTTCCATTATCTTTTACATATAACCAACTAAAATGACAACATACTTTCTTAAACTAGTGACCATACAGACTTGCAATCTTAATATGCCATTACTTTCTCCAGTAATGTAATTGAGCCTCTTCCTCCAAACACACTTACCTAAATATATATGTTGCACAAGCCCTTTACAATGGGACTTTTGAGAGCCCTAAGCACTGAGGTGATTTTTTTCACTAATTAAGAAAAATGTGTGGCTGAAGTTTAATTGTGGACAGTGCCTATATTGCCACATGAACTGTGTGCATCACCATTCTTCCATTTTACTAGCTAAATCCTACATGTTTGTCACCACTAAAAGCTAGAGATGAATTAGAAACAAGTTTCACACAACTACCAAGTTCTGTGCAGTTCCATATGCAACATTTCTCAATGGTAAGAAAAACAGTGGGAGCAGGTGTGGCGGAAGCAGGAGTCTATTCCCCACACTCCTCAGAAGCAGGGGGATTTGTAGCCAGGGGGAAAGAGGGAAGCAGCTATTGAAGGGAGTCTGGGCAGGGCTGTCAGGATGGAGAAGCTTGGATTTCTGGAGCAGTGGGAGTGGGAGTTGCCAATCTCAAGCAATAAAAAATCATGAATCAGGCCCCAAAATTATGGGATTAAAAAAATCAAGCATTTTAAAATATAATAGATTTGAGATTCTTTTTTATTTGCCAATAGGGTTGAGTCTTTGGGGTGCACACCCATTTCTCATTTTCAAGTCCGTCCGCCCCCCACAATCACAAACAATTTGGATTTAAACACTTGTTTGATAAGACTCACAATAAAATTACAAGAGTTGGCAACAAATTGCCTTGTACAGTCTAAAGAGGGGATTTTAAAATCACCGCAGATCCGGAGGGAGCCATCTTTCTTCACTATTGGAACAAATAGGAGTTGTCCATGGGCTATGGGTAACTGGTATTAGGACTCCATTTGTGACCAGGCGCTCCAGGTCCGCTTCAACCTTCAGCCTGATGGCATATGGCACAGTTCTGGCTTTCAGATTTTGGTTGACTGTCAGGTTAAATGTTCAATGTTACAGTGATTCCCTTCATACTTCCCAGATCCTCTCCAAAAACAGCAGCATGTTTCCTTAATATAGCTGGCAGACTGGATTCTTCTTTAGTCATTTGGTGGAGTGGCTCTTCTTCTTGTGATGAGGTGTCTCCTTGGTCATCTTGGGACGGCTCTACGGTATGCAGATTTCCCTTTTTGGTCAGCCAGACCATAGGCCTCTTTTTCTTTTGTTTACAGGCACACTCAATGTGTCCCTTTTGGCCTCAGGTCCTTACACCAGCATTCTGATGCATGGTGAGCCAGCTTACCACAGCGGTAACGTTCCTGACTCCCCACAGTTTTGTGGGTAGGTTCCTCTGACACTTTATGCACCATAGGGGATGCACCGATGTACTCCTTTGTAGCCAGTTCCATAGAGACTGCAATGTCAACAGCCTTCTGTAAGGTAAGCTGAACCTCTGTCAATAGGTGCTTCCGTATAACGTCCCTGTGCAGGCCACACACTAACCTGTCATGTAGGGCGTCATTTAGTATCTCCTTAAATTCACAGTGTTCGGCAAGCTTTCTCAAAGTTGCTACAAATTGTACAACTGTTTCGTCTTCTTTCTGGTCTCTTTTGTGGAACCTATATCTTTCAGCAATTACCAGTGGTTTTGGAGAAAAATGGGACCCCAGGATTTCCACAATGTCACTGTCAGGGCCGGCTACAGGCACCAGGCACCCAAGCACATGCTTGGGGCGGCACCTGGTAAGGGGCGGCGGGGGGAGCGCGGCGCGGCATT
>NW_020664417.1:31115749-31166951 GCF_002925995.2 Terrapene triunguis | reverse complement strand
CCTGAAGCCAGCCAGTCCCGCACTTCTCTGTCTCCAGCCCTGCAACCCCTGCTGCACCCCTCTGCGGCACTGCCTGAAGCCAGCCAGCCCACCCCACACCCCCCTGTCTCCAGCCAGCCCCACACCCCTTGCCCTGCCTGCAGCCAGACTCTACCTCCAGTCAGCTCCTGCCCTACCTCCAGCCAGCCCCATGTCCACTGGTGCCCTGCAGTTCTCAGGACAGTAACCCTGCACACCTGCTTCAATGAGGGGGGCAGGGAGCAGCTGGGACCCACACATGTGCACATCCTAGGGTGACCAGACAGCAAGTGTGAAAAATCAGGATGGGGGTGGGGGGTAATAGGATCCTATATAAGAAAAAGACCCCAAAATCGGGACTGTCCCTATAAAATCGGGACATCTGGTCACCCTAGCACACCCCCAGGGAGTGGCGGGGACCCACACATATGAAACGGAGCTCATTTCTAGTTCAGGCCCATCTTTTTAAAAAAGAACTTTAGGTAGGGTTAACATACATCCGTATTTTCCCGGATATGTCAGGCTTTTTGGTTCTTAAATCACCGTCCGGGATAATTTTAAATTTAAAGATTCCTCCCGGGAAAATACGGAAGTATGGTAACCCTATTGGTACAAAAAATACATACTGTGGCACATTCCTTAAATCAGAACTTTTTATAGGGAACCGGTTGCTAAGAAATGAAAAGCTTTTTTTAATATGTTTTTTTTTTTTTTAGTCATCCCTGCCGGGGCCCCACCAAAAATGTTCAAATTGGGCCCCGCACTTCCTAAAGCCGGCCCTGGTTATGGGGATTCTCCAGTCAATAAAAGTCAAAAATCCTAAAATATCCATTTGTGCTCCAGTATCCTGCACTTTGACTAGGAACATACATAATGGTTATGTTAATTATAGAAATATTCATCAAAAAATTAATTATTGGTTTAATCAACTCGGCCAGTAGTGGATAAAAATCCTCCTAAAATAAAAATGAACCAAAGAATAAAATTAAAGTATCAACTTTGAGAAAGAAACAAATTCTATTTCATGGATGCCTGTGAAAATGTATGCAAATTTGTTATAAATGCAATAAGGGAATTTTACCAGATGGCGAAATTGGGCAGTTGATCATCATCATGTTCTCACACCCACTGAGTTGTTCTAAAACTACTTTTTATGAAACCAAATATAATTGGCTTGTGTTAGTAAACTGCTGAAACAAACCTTGATATTATGTAAGAACCATCTGAAATTCCTTTCATAGCTTATTTGAGGACATCATGTGGGAATATGCAGAAGCTATGCAACTTAGACATTATTCTTGGCATTATTGAACCTTATTCAAAATTGTGCTTCTTTCTTCTATTAATTCATTTGCAATGGACAGTGAGGAATTCCTGCAGGTTCAGACTGACACAAAATTCCCCTTAATTTTACTGTAGTACTTGGTCTATATAATTATTCACTTTTGAGCATCCAAAAATTAGACATCTTAAAAATATACTCTTAGTGATCTCATGTCATTAACAAATTCATGTTTTTGTTTGATCATAGTTAAAAGATGTTATAAGAATGTATTACTTTTAACATTGGCAAGGTGGTCCATTTGTGTTATTCCTTAAGTATATTATTCTAAGGGCTGGTCTATACTTAGCCGCTAGTTCGGCGGCTGGAAATCAAACTTCCTGGTTCGATTTATCGCGTCTGGTCTGGACGCGATAAATCGAACCAGGAAGTGCTCGCCGTCGACTGCAGTACTCCAGCTCAACGAGAGGAGTACCGCGGAGTCGACGGGGAGCCTGCCTGCCGCGTGTGGACCGCGTCTGAACCGCGGTAAGTTCAAAGTAAGGTATGTCGAATTCAGCTACGTTATTCACGTAGCTGAATTTGCGTACCTTACTTCGACTTGGGGGGTAAGTGTAGACCAAGCCTAATTCACTGTCCATGCCTCACCCTCTCTTCCATAATCTGGTATTTTAAACTACAAGGTAAGGCCCCACTCCTGTAAAGAGAACTACCAAAGTGGAGACCCATTAGTTCCATCTGGGTGCAGGGATCCATCTGTGCGATATCAGGGCCTAAATGTACATTAAACCCACAAAGGACAGCAGCATTTTAAAGCCTCAGATTTTTGCTCTCAATTGCAATGAAAATTTATTTTTAAATTAACATGTTATTGCTTAATGTTGACATTCTTGAGGACTCCTTGCTGATTAGACAACACATTCAGTGCTTATTATTCCTCACTACATTTTTAAAAGCACAGAAATTGTCAATAACATGTCAGAATAGTGACCAAAGGAATCTCTGAACCCTGAGGAGATGTGAAAATACAGATATTCTGTCACATTTTAGGACAGACAGTTATAATCATGGTGTACCAGAGGTAAAACTTTTTTCCCGGGGTGTCTTTTTCTTTCAGTCTGATTTATATCTATTTTTAAATTAACCCCCTGCCCCCAAATATACATGCTTCTTAGGCAATTGCTTTTTAAAATCTGTAGATCTGTTTCAAGCAGCACAGGAATTGTAGGTAGGTAAGAGCATTTATATATTTACATGATTTGGAAAACATCTAAAAAACAGAATATTGACACCTTATGAAATAAAATTGTTTTGTAACATAATTTATAGTTATTGATGCTAATACAAACATTTCAAAATCAATTATGTATTCAATTATTGGTCCTGCTGTCAAAAGATTTCATCTTAACAATGTAAAGTCTGCAGAGTGGCTGGTTAAAAAACAACAACACACACTGTGCATCCCTTAGGCATCATTTTTCACATACCTCAAGAAAAGAAGATTCTAGGAGCTATTTTAGAGCAAAATTGATTTCTGGCTCTTTTAATCCTGACAATCTGTGTTTTTAAATATTGAAGGGAAAAACCCACAAGCCTGCATTTTGGTGTCTCTTTGAGAGCTTGTGGTTAAATGTTCACTCTCTTGCACGTTTGTCAAAGATCAGATCCAGGCATTCACATGGTTTAAATCTGCAAACTCCTACCCATGCACATAGGATGATTTGTATGAGTAAGCATGGTAAATGTAGGAAAAGTCATAATCAAACTGTTCTCCGTGGAACACTGGCGGTCCACAGAGCACCGGATGGTGGCCCTGAGCACCTCCAAAAGTTGGCTGGTCACATACTGCTGTCTCCTCCTCCTTGTTTCCAAATGTTTTTACAGTTGCCTAGTCTCTTCATTGAAAGAAAGGTTGGCAGAACTATAAAAGCAGGTTGGCGGGATTATAAAAGCAGGTGAAACAAAGATGAAGAGCCAGCCTAGCTGCCTGTACTAGGAGGAGACAATGTTACATAAGAGATGGTAGGAAACAGGAGCAACCTCTGGGAAGTAGAGCTGCTAGCCACAAGCAAGAAAGGAAAATCCCGGGAGCAGGGTGGAAGGGAATGGAATATTCTGACAGTTTGTCAAGGGGAGCAAGGGGAGAAGAGGACAAGGTGGTTGAGCAGTATGAACTGAGAGAAAGCAACAAAGGGAAAGGAAGCCTGTGCAGAGGGAAAGGAAGAGCAGGCAATAGTGAAGTTTGTAGAGGAAAACAGTGAGAGAGGAAGGGACAGAACAGATCAGATGGAAGGTGGAGATGAAATGAAGAGCTAAGTTGACATGATTAACTTTCTTCACAAAGAGAGCTAAAAATACCAAAATACTTTCCTAGTGTTACTTTTCTATGTAAGCAGTTGCTATAGCTGCCAAAGATTTGTAATGCTAATGTAAATGGAGGTTGTCTGTGATCAAGAATGGAAGGGGAGGAAATCTGTACAATTCTGAATAGGACGAGGAGAATACAGTTGTATATGGGAGGAGACAGGCCCATAAGATACACTGTCAAATGCGGTCCATACTATGAAAAAAATTGAGAACCCGTGGCTTAGATTTTTTTTTCTTTTTGAATTTGGTAAAAGCAGCTAGATCCTTAAGACTCAAGCAGACAGGAAACAATTCTGCTCTTGAATACTCCTAGAACCTTCTCCCCACCCTTGACAGGTTTAAAACAATGTCTGCTACAGTGTCCCTTCCGTGAAATGCAATTTCACTATAACCTTGCACAAATTATTATAAACTTTATTTTTCATTAGTTTATATCTAATGAAAAGACATCACTTATTTCAATGGAATCACTCTTGATTTACAGTGGCGTAAGCACATTCAGAATCAAGCCCCTGTGGAAAGTGATCTGAATGTGAAACTAAGGCCTAGTCTACACTACAGTTAGGTCGACATAAAGCAGCTTACGTTGACCTAATTATGTCAGTGTCTACACTACAGCCTTGTCCCACTAATGTAAGCGCCCCTACTATATTGACTTAGGATATGGCTACACTGGCGCTTTACAGCGCTGCAACTTTTTCACACCCCTGAGCGAGAAAACACCCTCCTGAGCGCAGCAAGTTACAGCGCTGTAAAGTGCCAGTGTAAACAGTGCTCCTTGTGGAGGTGGAGTGTGGTCGCTGGCATGCGACCACACTCGCACTTCAAAGCGCTGCTGCGGGAGCGCTGCCGCGGCAGCGCTTTGAAGTTTCGAGTGTAGCCACGGCCACAGTAACTCCATTTTCATGACAGGCGTAGGGTTTATGTTGATGTAGTTAGGGCGAGGCAATGTGTATGTAAACACTGTGTTACTTACATCTGCAGTTAGCTCTCTTTTCAGTTTCAGGGCTCCAGCAGAGCCATGAAATTGACAAGAAAGCTGGGCAGCTAGAGCCCAGCTGCCCTCCGCTTCCCTGGAGACCTGGGCCCCTGGACCCAGCTCCTGGCTGGGAGCCAGGGCGAGAAGCCGGGGTGGTTATACCCCGCTCCCAGCTGGGAGCCAGCGCGAGAAGCCCAGGCAGCTGGACCCTGCTCTTGTTAAGGAACAGGGAGGCAAGAAGCCCTGGGTGGCTTCTTCCCTGCCCCCACGCCCACCAGGCTGGGAATGTTGGCTGTTTTGTCAATTTCATGGCTCCAGCATGAAATTGACAAGACTGCCCGGCTCCTGGTGGGAAGCAGGCGAGAGGGAAGGGGGGACCCAAGACGCCCCAATGGCTGGATCCCATTCCCTGCGGGGAACAGGGAGGCAAGAAGCCCCAGGTGGTTTCCTCCACTCCTGGCAGGGAACAGGGAGCCAGGAAGCTTATGGGGCAGCTGGGCTCCCAGTAGGGAGCTGCCAGCGGAGCTGAGAGACCAGGCTCTCAGATCCCCCCACTGCCCCTCTTAGGTTGGTGGAAGCACTCCTTGTGAGGATGCACACCACTAAACCAAGGAGGGTAGAGTGGACTGCAGTGGCTGTTAATTGACCTAATATAGGTCGATCTAAGTTTTTAGTGTAGACACGCCCTAAGTCTTCGGCATGATACAGCGGACACATAGCTGAAATGTAAAACCCTTTTTTCAACCTAGCTTTCCCAAAATATTACTACCAACAAAATCCTATTAACTAAGGGATGGGGAGGGGAGGGCAGGGGAGAGAGATTGAGAGGAGACCTTTATGTTCACACATATATGTAAATTGCTGGGATTCCACAGCAATGGGCATGGTATAATAGAAAGAAAGAAAGAATGCTGAACTGCAGGAAAAAATCTGATTTAAAATTAAGTTTGTTAATCAATCAAAGTGAGTCCAAATCAAAGCTGAGAAGCTATGCAAGGGAGCTTACTACTGTTCTTCTTCCTATGTTGTATCTGTCCTATGGAAAAATAAAGGACTTCAGACTAATTCTGTCCATCTGGCATATAAAATTATGACCATTACATTCTCTAAATAAAGTGTTTAAATAGTGCACAGGACTACTCTCATCATTTACAACAACACTTAAGTATATAGAGAAAGAGCTTCACCGTATAAATTACACAACAGATTCAAACGTGTAATAAGTTACTTTAAAAGACTTCCCAATTACCCAAGAGCATATTAGAGCATTTGCAGTACATGAAAAACAAAGATGTGTATGCCAGAATACAAGGCACAGCCCAACAACAGTCTTCCAGCCGCATATGTTTCATAATCTCAAAAAACAACTTTTGCAAAAGGTGTTATGACATCAATAGACAAGAGATAGACTGCAGAGTTACAGATGACATGTTATAATAATAATCCTATTATTTTGTGTTTTTCATGCTTCTCATGTTCCAAGCACTTTCCAAAAACACTATATAATCAAGCTTCACAACCCAGTGAGGTAAGAAGTATTATCATCCCCATTTTCCAGATTTTTAAAAAAATGGAAGCAAAGAAATCAAGTGACTTGTTTAAGACCTTAAAGGAGTCAGCACTGGAAATAGTAAGCAGGATTCTTGATTCTCATACTCAGATCACTAGACCACCACCCCCCATCCCCACCTGCTCTACACACACTATTTTTAACCAGCCACTCTCAACCTCATTAACTCCCCAAAACTACCCATCTGTAAAGATGATTATTGTTATTATTCTTTGAAGATAATTATTCCTTGCTATTTTTATTAGCAAAACAAAAGAAAATACCTTCTTGGGTGCCCAAAATCAAAGCAAGTTATACATGCACTGACTGTGTGTCTCAGCACATATCTGCAGATTTTATCTGGTGTGTTTATTATAAGCTTGGTTTTGGCTGCTTTATAAATATGCTGCTGCTGTACTAATCAGACAAAAGAAAACAACAACAAGCAGGACTCCTGAGAAAAACTTCTAAATAACTGTCCAGATGTGACAAGGTGGACAGTACCCCTTTATTGCTGACTACTGGACTTTGTTTCTGGAGTAACATCCCATTTATACAAAGCTTCTTCTTATAAGATGTACATTCCTAGATTCTTCATAGCACCTTCACAGGGTTACTGCTGCTATTGTAATGAAGACTGTCTCAGTATTTCAACTTTCAGCTAACTAGATCTGGAAGTTGAACTCAAAATGCCCTATTGAAGTTTACCGTGTTAAGCACTGAGGGCAATATGTTCCTCTCCTGTGGAGAAACAAGGAAATATGTGAGGCATCAGATGCACAGAAACTGTGCTACATCACATCCCACTGTTTCAGCATGCCAGGGTGCTTGTCAGAAGGGGAAGTGACATGAATCAAAATTCATGCATAGGCTATAGGTCAGTAGGGAAACACACGAGAAACCACACAGATCACAAGCTTAACATGGCCTTCTTACAGTGCCATGTTCCACTCATAGCCCAGCACTGTCAGCATCCCTTTTTCTCAGACTCTTCTGCCATTGATTCCACTTATGGTAGGGTTCTCAGGATGCTTTGAACAAAATAATGCTATGCTTTCTTTGCACATAATATCTGAAGTTTGGGCTGTAAATGCACATGAGCTAATAGTCACCAACAAGACTTTTCCCTACCAACCCAGGCTCTGTCCACATGTCTGCAGAACTTGTGATGTGTGTATTTCCGCTTTCATTAAGTTGGAGTGATGTGTCATAATGCAGAGGTACTTTCTGTGCGGGGTATTTTTCCTGTTTCTATAGCATTTTTCACCACACAAGCCATAGAAGCATCTGAACCTAGCTAGCAGTGTCTTCAGTGCATCCCATTCTTCCTGCTTCCCTGGAAAGAAATCACATCTGCAAGAAGATTCACATTCACACAAGCACCCCAAAACAAAAAACAAAAACCACTGACCTCTCACTAGTGGGTTTGCAGTACATTTATCTATACTCTTCCTTAAGAGTATATGCCCCCCGCCTCCCCCCCCCCCGGTGTCTTTGATACTGTAGTAAGAAGAGAACCTACTAAAAGACGGGGGGGCGGGGAGGATTAACTTCAATGGACCTATGACAATTTACGCCAGCTAAGGATCTGCCTCATGGTGTGCATTGGATCGGGAAATTATGGACATTTTCCTATATATTCTTATGAAAACACAGTGAGCAGCTAGTCATAAAATGACAGCACAATGATAGCGGCTGACTGGGAGAAAAGCAGAACGGAAATGCCCACTTTTATTTTTTAAATCGAACATGCAGTTAAGGAAGCCTTAGTTGTGTTTGGTCAGAAAACATAAGTTTTATGTGACAAGTTAAGCCCTTGTAATCAGCACGTCTTCCAGCTGAAAGGCTATTATAAAGTGTTCTTATTTATTTCATGTTCCTCTTCTCCTCCCTTTGCTCTTGTTTTACAAAAGGAACTCCCAAATATTGAATTCATCCTCCACATTCTCACAAATTACAACAGGTAATGTTACTCTGCTAGCTCTCCTAAATCTGCTGTTTAATTCCTGAATATTTGGAGTATGTTAATATGTAACATGTTAGTTGTTTTATGGTGTTTCTTCATGTAGAAGAAGTGAGCAGAAATCCATATAAGTATGGGACATAATTGTCCTCATCATAAACATTTATAGAAAATAATTGTGTACTCTTAATTATAGTCACTGAAGGTCTAGCAAAAAAAGCGAACATCTACCTCAATTATATCAAATATACATACTTAGTTTGCAATGAATACATTTCCTGGATGAGGTTATTTTATTTTGTCCTGTTGCTTTACCCATGGCACATCCACACAAACCTGGATGTACTTCCATGCTCAAAGCCTGATTTTGGCACCCTTCCTTACATTGGGTGGAACTTTACTAATGAAGTAGTCCGATTGACTTCAATAGAGTTACCACTCAACCGGAATAAGGGAGTAGAATCAGACCAAGAGAGAATAAAAGTTTAGGATATAATCCTAAAAGGTGCTGAGCATCCATAATTCCTATTAACTTCAGTGGGTACTCAGCAATGGGTAATCAGACTATTATAGTATTTAGGGAAGCTCAAACGTAGAAAATGTTCAGTGAAACTTTTTCAGGGGTATCAGTCTCATTTTCATACATGGAGAATTACTCATGTATACACAATGATTGGAAAAGAACCCTCAAATAGATGGTACAAATCCAATATACAATGGTATGTATGTTGCATTTGCGTTTTCACAGTTACTGTACATTCAAAAACTAAAGAGGATATTGAATGTGTAGAGAAATATGGAGGTGATTCAGTTTAAGATTAATGGGAACTATACACATGTAAATCTATCATGCATCTACCTTACATGGTTCTCATCACTATTATCTGAGCACTTAAGGGAGAGTAAGATCCGAAGTAAGAGAATGGCTCATTTTTAATCATTATAATGACTGAATATATATTCATGGATGATTTTACATGAAATATTAATTTGGACCCAAATAGTCACCTTCTTCCTGCCTTCTCAAAAGTAAAACAAAATGGAACAAAAAAGAGAGCTGACACATTTAACACATTCCAGCTGTCTTTCAGCTACAACTCCTTTTCTTTCCTACCTATGATACTTATTTAAAACTCACACATGCATAATTTTATAAAATGAAACAAAAAGTACAAAAAAACCTACAAGCATTTCACTTCACTGAGTGTAGACAAAAACATTTCTTACGAAATAAAAAATGAATGAAATCTCACTTAAAACCTGTCCCAGAAAACATCAAAAGAATTCAAATCAATTGTGGTCAAAATGTAGGTAACTGTCTTTTTTTATACAAAGTTTCTTGCATGTTTTTAATGGGAGTAAATTAAGATTTGTTTGTAGCTGATTCTGCTGTTTTTGAACTTGTACATTCCTCAGCTCTAAGCAAAGAATATTAGCAATTCACACCTCAGAAAGGAATAGTTTTGTGATTAGAAAAACACAGTGTCTGCATATTTGGCATATATATTCACCGCATTCTCCTCAAATTCAGCAAACTCACATACACACAGAGAACACAACCTTTGGCTGAACTAGGTTTCAGGATATAGAATAACTAATTAATGCAAAGGAGACAGCTACAAAACCAAAACACTTATTTTACACCAAGGCTGATGTGAATCAACCACCATGACTTTAGAATAGGTGTCCACAACATATTTTGCAAGTAACAAGGTACACTCTTTCATTTAAGTAACTTGTGAGCTTGCTCCTGGTCCCAATGAAGTCAATGAGAGTTTTGCAATTAACTTTAATGGAAGTAGGATTGGACCCGATATTATTTTACTCAAACCACTTACAGAACCTTACCTATAAACTTAAAACCAATGTCACCCAGTCAGCAAATACTATAGAAAACCAGGTCTTCCCTTTGCAACGGGAAATGACAGAAGTCTAACTGGGAATAAAGAAAGGAGGTTATTTCTCGAGACAGATCAGTATACAGAATACAGACAGCCCAGATTTCTATTTGGCTGTGGCTACCAACCTGACTACACTGAACCACAACAAATACTAGCCGACTATATAGTGAATACAACCAACGAATGTGGTTTAAATGTAGCAATCCCCCCACCCCCTCCCATTCACTCTCCTCTCCAGCTCTGTCTGTGTAAGCATTGGCATAAATACACATAGGAAAACCAGTCTGAAGAGACCATCCAATGGACCATCAAAGTCAATCCACAAAAAGAGCTGCTCCTTAACTAAGAGCCCGGCACAATTGTGACGGAAAGCCGGGAGACACTTTCAACTGGTAGCCGAGGATGGGGAAAGAGAGGCCGCCCATTGGAGGTGGCTCTTTAGTGCAAGACCGAGACACTCACACGGGAAGCGTATTGCTTCTAGTAATCGCTCAACGTGAGTGCTAGCCGTTAACAATGGAAGAAAGAGACAATGGGTCAAGAAACAGGTTGAAAGAAAAGAGAGACAGCCAGACAGGCTGCTGAAAGGAGGAGGGGGCCACAGGAACTCTCCTCACGTGGTGGCAGCCGGGGGGGGGGTTGCTGCTGCTGCTACCCCGGGCGCTCAAGCAGAAGCCAACAAACCTACAGCGCGGTATGTGGGGCCTGATCCTGCCTTTCTGGACGGCCAACATTCCTCCTGACTTCAAAGGGTAGCTCTGATTGTGCAAGGAAGGCAGGGCGAGGCGCACGAGAGCTAATCTCACTGGAATCATCCACTTTCAATATTTAAAGTGGCCTTGAAACTTCCAAGTTCTTCTCAGCTGTTCCCAAATCAAGTGGCTGCCGATGGGAAGCAGCAACAATATTGCGCTGTAAATAGAGGGGGGGGGGATGCTGAAGGGGGTTGTACTTAGCGATCAGCCCCATGGACCAGTTATTCTGATAGCGCTATAACAAGGAATGAGGTTGTGTCCAGTAGCCTCTCTACAGGTTTCCTTTCTATCCAACCCAAGACTGCAGTGACTGGAAACGTCTCCCGGAGAGCAGGGGAAACGAGCCCAATTCTGGGATTTATTCAAGGCTTTCTAATAAATCATGGCAGGGGGGAAAAAAAGAAGCATCTGCTGAAAAGTGCACTCAAAGCACTTTGTCGTCCAAGCACAGTTGTAAAGTCCAAGGAAAGTGGAAACTCTAAGCCCTGAGAAAGCAGGTCTATAGAAATCCCACCGAGTGACACAGCAAAGCACTTGAGCCCAACTCCACTTGCTGCTGCCGCCCAGACTTCCCCTTGGCCTCGCCTCCCAAAGAGGAGGAAGCAGGTGAGCTCCCAGCTTATACACACATCGGAAAGAAAAAGAGACAAAGTCACCACCTGGGGGAGGGAGTGGGGGGTAACAGTTTTAGCCTTGGAAATCACTTACCGGCTTTACAAGGATCCTTATAATCTATCGCCTCAGCTTTATCCTCTTCATTGAAATCGTAAGTGTAGTCATAATCAAGGCCAGAGCAGGAGGAGAGCTTCCCCCAGGCAGTCAACCCAGCCAGCCACAACGCCACCCTCCAGCAAAGCATTTTCATCCTCTACCACAGAGGTGGGCAAGGGGGCAGAGAGGAACTAGGACTGAGCTGCTGTCCACGCTGGACCGATACAGGAAGGCAAGGGATGGAGGGGAAAATTCTCTTCTCCACCTAAAGGCTCCGCTGAGATGTTGTGGTCTCTAGGTATCCCCAGTCATATGGGCATACCATAGAGAAGGAGAATGTTGCTTCCCCTTCTCCACCCGCTCCCCTTGCAGGGGAGAAGTTGCCGGCTGGGTGGGCGCAGGGGGGGGCTGTATTCTGACTAGGGATCTCGCTTGTCAGGGCGTCTTCTCGCCTCTGTCAGCCCCCAGCCAAACTTTCCACCGCTGCTGCCAGGGCTCCGGGGCCAGGACAAGTAGGATCCTTTCCGCCGGCTGCCTCCTCCCGAGAGCTCCGCTGATCCCGTTGCTGCTGCAGCTGGTGCGGGAAGATGAATCCGGTGTGCACATCGGCAAACTGCCACCGGGAGAAAGAGAAAGAGAAGAGGGGTGCTAACAATAATTTCCACCACAGTGATGGGAAGCAGCAGCAGTGAAGGGAACAGAGAGAGAAAGAGAGAAAAAGTGCAAGGGCGTCCCCCCTCCCCCCTTTGCTCTGTGTCTCTGGTCTCCCCCCCCCCCACTCCTCCTCCCTCCCAGCTTATAAAAACCTTACAGGCAACTAACAATCGTCAGCATCCTGCTTACTTATTCATACAATCAGGGTCAGGATCCGGGCTGCTTCTGATCTGCTCTCTTGATAGTCTTATGAAAACACATACGCACTCACTGTATACCTCTCTTTCCATATAGCTTTCTCTATAGATAAGCAACGCATGGTATTTTTTTTAAGAGGGGGGAAATCTTGCGGGAATCAGATAAAACACCACACGGGTCAACTCTCAGCAGCGAAGGAGACTCGGGGGAATCCGTGAGGATGAGATGAGGATGAGAAATCACTGCAATCTTTCCCCCTGTCTCTAAAGAAGTGCCTGTGTGTTTCTCCTTCTACTGCGGTCGTGCAGCGTTCGCCCCATGAGCGGGGGTGGGGGGAATTTAAGCGTCCATAGTTTGTTTAAATACGGGCAGGAGATATAAAAGGTCCATTGATCTCCAAAGTTCAGCCAAGGAGCTGGGGAAGCAGTTCCAAAATGAAAGTAAAAAAATTAAAAATAAAAAGGCAAATGCAACGTAAAATTACAGATTGCAACAGGCAACGCTGAGCTCTTGCAGTCCGGCTTTGCTTTTTTCACGTGGATCTGAAGGAGAGTTGTAAAGGTTTATTTTCAAAAGTTCCCGTAGAAGCAGCAAACGTAGCAGCGCCAGCTCGCTCTCTTCCTCCCTTGCCTTCAATATGTGACTGTATAATTCAGCCTGAGCATTCAGTCACTCGCAGTCGGTGAGGGTGAGTTGTTGGTGGGTGGTTGTTGTTGTTGTTTTTAAAGCCAGAGAGAACGGATCAACACCAAAGCCTCCTTTCAGCCGATCAACCTGGAGAAAGAAAACGTGCTGCTGGAATAAAAATAAAGCGATAAAAATACCATGTGTTCATTTAACTCCCTCTCTGAGACAGAGTGAGTCCGATCCTGCAGTCACGCCTCAAACTGTAAACTAAGGTGAGATTTTTCCCTAACAAACTCCTCCTCCTTTTACAAATTTCCATGGAAAGGAGGGTGGAGGAGAGGAGGGGTAGGTAGCTGGGAGTTTCTGCTGTTCAAATCTCGTTATGGTGTCACATTTAACACTGACTGTTGAAAGGACTGTGAAGATGCTGTCTTTATTTTACATCAGAGCCCTCAAAAGTCTGGTATGCCCTAACAACTTCCCCAGGCAAGAGATAGTCCCTTCTTCCTTAGCATGTGAACAGGATACATGCATCTGCTCCTGTGCAGTGCAGACAGGGACACAGTCATTATAAATAAAATCAGATTGGACTGAACATTTATAAGCACTTGTTTCATTTTCTTAAACTTCAGTACTATAGCAAATGCTGTTTCTCAAGGCTTAGTGTTTGGAAAGTTAGATGTGCGATCTACCTTCAAGCCGTGGCTGCTGCTGATTAGAGCTGTCTGAGAGGAAGGTATGCAGTGTTATTGTAGCCCTGTTGGTCCCAGGATATTAGGGAGACAAGGTGGGTGAGGTAATAGCTTTTATTGGACCAGCTTCCAGTTGGTGAGAGAGACCAGCTTTCAAACTGTATACAGAGCTCTTCTTCAGGTAGTGGAAGTTTGGGGAAGAGGAGCAGGAGACACAAATGTGAGACTGGGGGTTGTGATTCTGATAGCCAAAACTGGATTAATTAAAATAGCCTCTTATCTTCACTGCAGTTATTAATGTATTTTCTGTGACTACATAATCCTGGCTACTAAAAAAGAAAAGAATAGTCACATCTATCTGTCCGCTATCCAGTTTATGTCAATCTATTTTATCTGAGCCCATCAGTGTGAGATTCATTTACTCCTCAGAAATGAATGGTGGGTGTTGGTTGCTCTGGTGCAGTGCTATAGATAGATACCCTGCCCCCCAGTTAATGCAATTAAAACGGGGAAGGAGTTGTAAGTGGTAGCTTGCTGCCCCATACCACATTCAGCGTCAAACATCAATTAACGTCAACATTTTCAGAAGCATTCATTAATTTTGTATACCTCAATTTCAGGGGACCCAACTTAAGAAGTTGTGTGCCTTATTTTCAGAGGCGAGGAGGACCAACAGCTTCCTCTGACTTCATCTGGTCTCAAATCGGTCAACCTAAAGTTGAGACCTCAAAATGAGCAAACACTGCTAAAAAATTTGTCTGTAATATTTCTTAAAAGGCAATTTACTAGCAGTTCAGTTTTCTGTGGTTTACAGAAGCCTGTGAAGAGCGTGTTACATCAGCTCACAAACAAGCCTGAAAAACTTAGCAGCTATTTTTCTCCTTTCAGCATAGTTTCCATGACCAGCAATCCTAACAGTTCTGAATACAGGCACATCAACTCACAAAGAGGAATCAGAGAACATTTCTATCAAAACCATCAAAGAAATGCTAAAATATAATGACTTGTCTTTATGCCTATGATATTTTGGACTGGTGGGCTGTATCTATTAACAAATACAATATTCTACAGAGGGGGCTTGTGTGCCTTGATCAGAACAAAAACCTAACTTCTACTATTTTATATTATACTATGTGATATTTGTTCTAAAATTTTACGAGTCACTTTTTTAGTTCACAAATTGGACTTCAGTAATCTTGTCCCTAAGAGAAACAGATTTCGTTTATTGTCCTGTTAATCAAACCTAGTTCTGTACACAAATATAAATAGATATACCTACCTTTGAAACATTAATTTTCTTTGTAGTTGCTGTGGATCCCAAACACAAAACAGAACTTGTCTTAAACCTATAAAACACTTTACAGACACACACGTATCAGCAGAGTGTTAGTAATTGTGGTATTTGCCCGTTCTTTTGTAGCCACGGAAAAACAGTGTACAGTATGTGATCCCAAATGTGCCAATCTCCTCAGTGAGATGATTATTAGACTGTCTCTCTCTCTCTCTCGCCAGTGGGAGATTAACTCTCTCAGCAAGGTACGCACTGACGTCACCCTTAGCCTCCTGCCGACAATCTGCCCCTGACCTCAGCATCACCAGAAACATCAGAACAGCACCAGCCACTAGCAGGCTTGAGGACAGCTTGCCTCGTAGAATTCTGACCAAGATAAGAAAGAGACCCAGGCATACATACCTGTGCCAAAGACATAGAAATAGATCCTCTGCACCTGTCACAGTGGATGGGGATAAAATGTAAATGTATGATGTGTGAAGAGCTAGTAAATGTGATTTACAGGTTCAGGACAAGATCTGCTTTGTGTTTGTTATCCATAACAACTACAGATTAAGTTAATGATTCAGATTTAAATGTAAAGCTCTTGCCATTTATAAGATACGCATCACTTAGATATCACAGTGATGCGTATTCTAGAAAAATGTAAGATGGAGAAATAATAAATGTATACTACTACTTGCATCAATCACTTTAGAAAATCCTTCCTCATATTAATAGAAATTATTTTCTCGGTTTACTTAAATAATTTGGTTATTACATCATCATTTCCTAATAAAAACTTTCAGAAGTGTAATCTTCTCCATATTCAATATAGCTTGTTTCTGGCTGCACAATTTAAAAAACACCACTTTAAATAGAAGGGGGAAAATATCACACATACGTCTCTACCACTCCAAAATGCTCACAGTTCTGACAATCCATGTGACAACACAATCAATCAATCAAAATATATCCTACCGCCGTTTCCAAAGAAACCAACACATAGCCAAAGAGACAGATCGCATAAGCTGGAAGGAAACCAACCAAAGGAACACAACAGCAGTGGCAACAACAAAAACCCCAACCTGAAGCATTTCCTCTTTTCTCCAAAATGTTGAATATGTTATAAACCAAAAATACTGAAAATACTATAGTATAAAATGATATACAAAACAGGTGGTGATGGAATACTTCTTTCATCCTGTCTCACTACATAATTCACTGGAGCAGGGCTATAGAGCCTCTCTTCCACCACAAAAAGTATTAACAAAAAACCCCAAAAGAAACTAACAAAAACAAAAGAAACTCACCAATCATGGAACTGAAAAGATAACCTTGAAATGTCGCTGCTCAATCATTTTTGTCACACATACCCCTCCTCCTTTGTCTGTGTGTCTGCTGCTTAGGCCTCAATTCTGCCCTGAGCTCTGAGAGTATGTTTATACTTATACTGCAGCTGGGCACACGTTTCTCAGTGAGGACACGCACACTACCTCTGCTCAAGCTAAGGGTAGCACAAGCAGTGGCTCGGGCCAGTTGCCCAAGTACGTACCCGGGGGGGGGGGGGGGGTGATAGGGGTTGTACTCAGAGAGGTGCTCACACTACAACTGAAATGCTCACGCTACACTGCTATTTTTAGCGTACTAACTCAAGCAGAGCTAGCATGTGTCTCTGTACCTGAACTGGGTGTGTGTGGTCCCCTGCACTTCATGCAGAGCACAGTACAGTCCTATTGAAATCAATGGGATTACTTACAGTATAAAGTTAAGCATATGCCTAAACCATTGCAGGATTGGGTCCATAAATCATGAACTCCTTGGGGCAGAGACTTTGGCCAGATTTTCAAAGGAGCCTAAGGGAGTGAATTCAATGAAAGTTGGCTCTCTCTCCCTTAAAATCCTGAAATCCCAGCCCTTATCTGGAAAGTGCCTAACACACTTCTGAAGAAATATGAATAATAAATTATATTTAATGAGTTTCAATTTCTCTCTTCATTGATGAGACAGTGAGGTTGAAGGTAAAATAATAGTCAAACACAAAAAATTGAAAGACCATTATTAAGGTTGCAAAGTCAAGAACTCAAAAGTTAGAAAATGCCAGAATTAACATTGCCTGTATGGTCTTAATTCAGATCTCTTTTGCATATGCATTATGACACAGTCTTTAATTACATGATCACAGCGCTTAATTTCTAATGAAAGAGGTGTCAGGGCTCAGGCAATTTTTTTTACATTCATAACTGATGCAGAAAGCGCAGAGGTGCCGTGGCTATGAATTGGCAAGCTTTGGCACAAATAAGAACTGCATGATCACATACTAGTTTCTCCACAGGACCCCGTTTCATTCAGTGCATAGAACAGACAGTGCTCAATTAATGAGCAGCTATTCAATATTTTGTTTTCTCCTCATTCTTCAATGTGTTTCCTAGGCCTTATTTACTGCAAACTATTCAAACCCTGGTTTTAAGGCAGGATTATTAATTTCCTTGTGTTTTTTTCTATGGTGCTTATCACTAGAGTCTGAGTGTTTCACAAATATTAATGAATTTATTTTCACAATACCCCTGTAAGGTGAAGGAGTATTATCCCCATATTACAGATGGGTAACTGGGGCATAAAGAGATTAAGGTAAACAGTATTCACCAATTTTGGGTGCCCAATTTGAGACACCTTGGGCCTAAGTTTTCAGAGTACTTAACAGAAACAAATTTGGTTTAAGTGACTTTACTAGTATCACATAGGAATTCTATGTCACAAGCAGGGGTAGAATTCAATTCTCTAGAGTAGCATTTAACTATCTTAACCATCAGGGGATAGCTGTGTTAGTCTGTATCCACAAAAACAACAAGGAGTCCGGTGGCACCTTAAAGACTAACAGATTTATTTGGGCATAAGCTTTCGTGGGTAAAAAACCACTTCTTCAGATGCGAAGAAGTGTTTTTTTTCCTACGAAAGCGTATGCCCAAATAAATCTTTAAGGTGCCACGGGACTCCTTGTTGTCTGAACCATGAGATTATCCTTTCTCTTCTTCCCTCCTTTCTATACACCTTCCAACTTCTGCAACGAATAAAGCAGAGCAGATTCATCCTGTGCACTGAATCAGGGAGGGGTCCTATGGAAAAAATAGTATGTGATCCTGTAATTAAAGACTATCA
Organism: Terrapene triunguis; assembly: GCF_002925995.2. Classification (NCBI taxonomy): domain Eukaryota; kingdom Metazoa; phylum Chordata; order Testudines; family Emydidae; genus Terrapene; species Terrapene triunguis. The sequence goes on along the minus strand of NW_020664417.1, from coordinate 31,148,826 downwards.
TCATGCATATGAACAAGGGGACCAAATTAAGGTTGCACAGGCAACTTTTAGATCCATCACACAGATCTCTGCTACTTGAAGCAATGCAGTAACTGATAGCAGTAGTAGTTTGTCATCTTGCATGTGGACCAACACCAGAAGAGGATGAGATGCTTTGCCAGAGGGTTTCACAGATATTTGCTGACAGCAGAGGAATGGTGACATTCAGGAATCTTGGGTTCCATTCCAGGCTCTGGAATGGAGTGTAATCTATTGGACGCAGACTCTTCTGCCTATTCCCTCTTTTGCCCTGTCCCTGTCCTGTCTCTTCCCCATGCCTGGCTCCTCAGCCCAGCCCATTCTCCTCACCTAGTCACTCCCAATCTCCACTAAAAAGCTCATCCTAGTTCTTGCCCAGCAAGTCCCAGTCTCACCCTCTCCACACTCCCATTCCCAGTCTCCTTGTCCAGCCATTCCCAGTTCCACCCCGACTCCACCACCTAGCTCCTTGTTCACATCCTCTGTGCCTCACAACCCCATCACCCTGTATCCTCACTCATAGGCGCCAACTTTCTCCGCGCCCCCCCGCCCCTTTCCCTGCCCCTGGCCCCACCCCCGTTCCAACCCCATCCCCAAAGTCCCCGCCCTAACTCCTCCCCCTCCCTGCCCCTATTGGATCCCTTCCCCAAATCCCTGCCCCGGCCCCACCTCTTCCCCGAGCGCGCTGCATTCCCCCTCCTCCCTGCCCCGCGAATCAGCTGTTTCATGGCGCAAGCACTGGGAGGGAGGGGGGAGAAGCAGGACGCAGCAGTCCGCTCGTGGAGGAGGTGGACGCGGAGGTGGAGGTGAGCTGGAGCAGGGGGGTGGGCCGGGGCCATAGGGAGCTGCTGGTGGATGCTGAGCTCCCACCAGTTTTTTTCCATGGGTGCTCCAGCCCCAGAGCACCCACGGAGTTGGCGCCTATGTCCTCACTGGCTCCCAATTCCAATCTCCCTGTCCAGGCTCCCTCCCCAATCTCAGTGTCCTTATCCCCCACCCTCCGCACTCCTTGGCCCAATCTCTTTGCTCAGTCAGTGCCAATTCTTGCCACGCACTTCAGTCCTTCATCAGATCCATCTCCCCTCCCAATTCACCTCTTCCTCCCTACCCCATTGTTTTTCAGTGTCAGTTTCCTAGCCCAGCACAGCCTCCCATCACACCCCAGCTCCCAGTTTCCCCTCTCCTCTTCCCACCACCTTCCAGTCCCAATCCAATACACTCCCCGCAGGCTCCTTGTCCCAGTCTAGTCCCCATACCCCTTCTGCTGGTCCAGTTCTTGTCCCCTCTATATTCAAATCAGGCAGCTTCCTCTTCCAGGCTGTCTAGGCCCAACAGGTGGGTCACAGAGCACAGGAGAGTCTCCCTGCTCTCAGCGAAGGTACCTGGACCTACACCTAGCATGACCAACTATCCAGATCTACAATGGCAGGGAAAATCCTGCTCAGCCCTGTAGCATGCTCAGTGCAGATGGAATCTGCAAGGAATTTAGCCGCTAAAATCTTAGAAGTTTCTACTGAGCATGTACAACAGATTTTTCAAAGGTTTATAACTTGACCAAATTTGGGCCTATTTTCACGGGGATGGCAAAAGGCACATCCCTGATAGAAAGGCCACCCTCATGCCAAATTTCAAGTCCCTGTTCCAAAACATGGGGGAACTACAGCTGTATGAAGAAGAGGTCACAAATTTCTAACATGGGCAAAACTACATCTTTTTCCCTGACCTCATTCTCAAAAATAGCTGGACCATATTGGTTGATATTTAAAATAAATAAATAAATAAATCAGTCTGAGGGAGACACCCAGCATGGAAAATGTCAGCCCAAAGCTTAAAGTTCAGCAAAGTTATAAGTAAGTAAAAACAATGTCTAATAATAGGAAGTGTCAGGCAACCTTAATAATGGGCAGTGCTCCTAGCTACACCTAAAATATGATGATTGTATCCTCTCTCCATTTCTTATATTATATAAAATGTAAAAATAAACACAAGATTAGCTGTAAAACTTGTATGGATGGTAAAACAAGCAAATAAGCATAAAACAGATTGTTTAATACAAATATCTAAATCAGAAACCGCTGTTCTCTGGTGTTTGGTCAGCATCCCTGACTCTCCTCAGGGAATAAATCAATTTGCAGCAGCTGTGGACAGCTATTTAGATCCAGGGCCAGAAGAGCTTAATTGGGAAGCAATGTTCAAACTTAAAGGGGTCAGATTATCTTATATATACACTTGTCTGGAGCACACTCATAGATCTGTATTCTGAGTTTTAGGAGACAATTTGCCTTCCTTTTAGTTAATAAACAGTGTGCATAAACGCCAATTTTTGCTGATTTGTTGTCCTTCATTAGGTTTTCTGACTCTGAAAGGAAATGTAGATTGCCAGATAAAAAAAACCAAATCTAAGTATTTGTTAAGTGAATTTAATACACTTATCAGTGGTTACTAGTAGATTTATATTATTTTAAAAATCTGTCTGGGGATTGGTCCTGCATTGAGCAGGGGGTTGGACTAGATGACCTCCTGAGGTCCCTTCCAACCCTGATATTCTATGATTCTATGATTCTAACCTCTGACACATAGCACACTCAGGACAATTCCTGCTTACCTTATTCATGAAGCCTATAGAACTATTTGTGAAAATATGTAAATCAAGCAAAATTTGGCCCTCAACTTTTATTTAGTCTTGTTGCCTCTTAAATCAGTAGCAAAACATCCATTGACTTCAACAGGACCCGGACAGGACCCCATATTAGCTATTTTGGACTTTGAGTTTGTAAACTTAGTTGGTTTTTTGGGAATACAATGAATGTTCTTCCATTTTGGAATAGTAATAAGTTATATCTATAAAAATGGTGCTATGTCTATTGTCCACTTTTATAGTCACAACACTGTGGTCCTTTTAAAAGGTTGTTTAAGACTTTCATTTTAATCTTGAAAAAAATAGCTTTTGTAATAAGTTTTTAGTTACAATTCTAGACTATTCAGTACTAAGAGCTTCCTTTGCACAAAAATATTAATACTGAGACAACAGCCTCTTTGCCAAAAAAAAAAGCAACCTTGACTAAGTCTGAACTGAACAAATGTTTAGTTAGTATACTTAATTATATGTCACCTTCAAGCAATGAATGAAAAATCTACATTTCAAATAGTCCAAAGGAGTTGAATTGGAATCGTCTATTTCTCCAGTAATCATTGAAATCTTAATTGCCCGCAAGCAATAGAATGTTTTAAACCAACTTCATAGCCAGTCATGTTACTATATATGAATCATAGACTGCGAGTGTATGCTGAATTTAGGCTGAGTTTGCCACAAAATAAGTTTGTGCAATGCCAAGCACACTGATAGCACTCAGTAAATAATAAACAACAATAATTGTAGGGCAAAAGCATCCTATGTCTGTTTCAGCCTCAGTAGGCTAGATTCTGCCACCCTCACTTACATAGAGTAGCATCAACAGAAGTGGTTCCACTGATTTAATGGAGGCTTTTTGTGAAAAGTGATGCTCAAAGTGAGTGAGGGTGGCAGAATCTGGCCTACTGAGGTTGTACCAGATTTTTTAACTCTTATTTATTGCCTATCACGGTTCTACTGAGTGACTACAGCATGCCCTCAAATAATAGGTGTGAAAAGAACATTGGTCTAAGAAGGTATGTTTTGAATTCTGTGCACTCCAGATCTATAATTAAACATTGTTACGGGACTGACTAGTAAATGTACAGGGTTAATTCTTCCCTTCAGTACTCAGCATATTGTCGAAATATCAATTTCAAAAAATCAAACCCAGTGGCTAACCTTTGACAGGAGAAAACCCCCAATGGGTCTGATCTCACAAGGTCCTGAGCACTCCCAATTCCCAGTCATTTCCTGCTGGCTGTGGATGCTCAGTCCCTTGGATCGGCATTTCAGATGAGAACCTCTAACTTGATTTGCGTGATCAACCTTTTGGATATTAAACTACGCTATCAACAACTTCTTTGATAAATATTCTAACGTAAATGGGCATACATAAGGAAGCTTGCCAAGAGGTTTCATGTCTGGAATCAACATAATTGGAGATATTCAAGGCAAAACTAGGAAAGGAAGAAAGTTATGAAAATAATCCTGCAGTACTGCCTGGGGATAGGAAGATATCCACTCCCAACTCTAGTATCTATGAATGAAGATGAGAACCTCAATATAAATAGGGTACCTAATTTCTAATTAGTCCTTCTGAACAGATACAATGGACTGTTAAAACTCCGGATCACCAGTAATAAATAAAGCACATCCAATACCCACAGAACTTGGAAGGCTCTGCCAGTTGTCTTATGGTAAGGGATAAGAAAATTAGATACACACTTTATCAATGACCACAGTGTTATCTGTTATGTGTCTTGTTCTGCTGGCAGCAACAACATTTATATAAAGTTAGCTACACTGCAATCTCTTTCTTCTCTCACATACAATAGAAATGACCTAGACATACATTTGACTAATAAGGTGCATGATGCCTTTTGGGCTTGGAACTCAGAGCTCTGATGATTTTGTTCCAGAAAAACATCATATAAATGATGTGACTTAGGGTACGTCTAGTCTAGAAACAATACAGAGGCATAGCTGCAGCACTGTGCCGCTGTAGCACTGCAATGTAGACACTTACTACAATGATGGAAAGGGTTCTTCCATTGCTGTAGTAAATCCACCTCTCTGAGAGTTGGTAGCTAAGTTGGTAGAAGAATTGACCTTGCGCTGTCTACACTGGGGCTGAAGTCGGCTTAACTACGCTCTCAGGGATAGGAATTTTCCCTACCCCTGAGCGACGCAGCTAGGTTGACCTAACTTTCTAGTGTAGATCAACTCCGGGACATCTTTTTCTGATATACAGTACTGTAAAAATCATGAATGTCTATGGGAAAATTAATTTAAATGTTATCCATAGAATTCAGCTGCTCTATCATATTACTTGTACTGTATTAGTCTCCTTTATTATTATGGGCCTCTTTCCTAGGCTGTGCTGTATAAAGCTTCTTTTATGAGACGCTAGTGTGTCAAGTGCCAATAATTAATTACCCGTTTCTGAAGATTTAGGCATCATACTGTAACTCAGAGATAGGTTTTTTTTTCAATCATCAAAGCAATAGTTTTGTGCTATATACCCAACCACCAATGAATATTTGATGTAAACTATACATATAATAATATACACACATAAAATATGTATAGTATATACACATATTGCAGAGCTCAATTATGCAGTTAATTCTATTAATTCAGTGGACTTCCACTTTGAGCAGCTGCGGAACTAAGTCCATACAGTTTATGCAAAATATATTTTTGAAATATTTCTTTTTTACCTGCCTATGAAACTACACATTGGAGGATAGTAGAGGTGTCAAAGAAATATGGATGATTGATGGCAAAGAAATACCAATACTATAATTGGCCCAAATCAAAATCTGATTTCCAGACCCATCCAGAAGTCAAATCCTGACCTGGACACACATTTCACATCTAGGTGTAATGTGCTGAACTGGAGCTACAAATCTGAACCTAGGGCTTTGTGAAATTTGGGTCAAGATCTAAATTTGGCACTTGAGTTTATCATTCTGTAAAACGTTACCACAACAATCAGGAGCAGCTTTTTAACTATATTTACACTGAAATGCAATAGAAACAAAAGGATTGTGATGTTTTGATTACTAGGGCATGTTAAAAAATTAACTTTCTTTACTTTCCAACAAGTAGAAAGCACTAGCTGCATGTTTGAGCCATCCTGCCACAGTGCAACTTGTGTTTCTGTGGATACTGCATTTACAACAGCAACAGTCATGAGTTGCAGGTAACAATTTACAGGATAAGCTACATGTAAACATTTTAAAGCACAACTTCAAACACCAAATGCAAGACAAATTCTAACCTAAACCCCCAAATTTCACCTAGGTTTCACAAATGAAATATATAACAGTGGGAATTGACAGAAATCTTCCTGCTTTTAAGGGATAAGCTTATCAAACTCTGACACTTTGGAGTTACAAGAATCATCCTCAACTTGTGAGAATATGTCATATCCCCCTCTACTCCCCCCACAGTATATTTAATTATCTATATATACACAGGCAGATATGCAGAGGTCTGCTATTTTTTTCCCCTCCCCTCCCTTCAGAAATCCGAGTCGTCTGTTCATTCATTTTCATTCTGATATTTAAAAGAAAGAACAAAGTGAATTAGGCCAGAATATATTTACTGAAAGCAGCATCAGACATTTTGGTATTCAATAAATTCAGAAAAGGATAGCTTGATGTATTGAGAGCATTTCCCCACCCATACTCCAAATTCTGTTTTCCTCAATAAAAAAAAGACCACTTTAGTTTCATTCTCAACCTCAGTCTTGCTGTTTCTTGTGTATTTGTATCTGTTTCTATCTAGTACTTATATAGCCCCCAGCACCACAGTAACTGAGTGTCTGTTTCCCCAGGATATTAGAAAAGCAAGTTAAAATGACAACCTTGTAGTATGAAAAACAAGGGATTTGTTTTTAAAGTAATGAAGAAATATAGAAACTCTCTTTTTCGAGAGCCTTAGCTGAGATTGTGTTTCAATATCAATACTTTATAAAGTCAATGGTTAGAAATGCAATTGATCAAATATTATATAGAAGAAGTCCAAACGTGCTACTCAGATACCCTGCTCTAAAAGTGCATCAACAGCCGTGCCTCTGGCAGTGACATGATCCTAAGAGAAAGATCTGCATTTATGAACCAAATGTATTATTCATTTACAGTAGTGTGTGTCACTGGTTACTAAAAATGACATTATAAGATATATGGAGTCTGACCAAATCTTTAGTTAATATCCTGATTAAATGCAGCAGCAAAGAAAATCTCTCATCTGTGTCAACTTGAGATATTTCCTGCAGTTGATCTACTGCATATATTTGTTAAAAATCAGATGCCTTTTACCAAGACTTAAGGCTAATATTCTGCATACTCAAGGTTTCATCTAGAACCAGCACCACCAGGATAGAGGAAAATGTATGGCCCTAATGTGCTGTCCTAATTTGCGAGCTTTCCAAAGGATTACTCTCAGTTTGCAAATGATTGAATTCAAGCTGCTTTGCACAGATTGGGTATGGCAGCCTTGTCCTTCCTGGCAGATTGATTTTTTGACATCCTGCGACCCCTAGTGAAAGCCAAAGGTTGTCAACAGCAGCAGGCTCTTCGCCTCCAGCCTCTGCTCCTATTGTACCTTCCTGGGGACTTCTCAGGGAGCTGGCAAGCACAGTGAGGTCCTTGCAATGCATTAACTATTTCCAGGACACAAGTTGGAGAAGACAAAAATGTACCTGTAATAAGTTACTGAATAGCTATTAGAAAACAATATCATTAATATACTGCCACTAGTCTTATTAAAACAATGGTTTTATTATATTGCAACAGTAAGAAAAAAGAAATGTTTATGAAACAATGTCGTCAGTGAAGAAGTAGAGTGAGGAGCAAAATCCACTCTTTACATACTACAGTAACATTAATAAAGGAAGCTGTAGATTATACATAAGCAATCATATCTATGTAACTAGGTCTGTGCACAAAGTAATGCCTATGCCTTTTCAGTAAGGCCTTAATCTTCATTAGGAAGACCAGAAGATAAGTGTTTACTTGATAGTGTAACAACAAAACTCAGACCATAAATTAATTTTATTGCATCCTAGATTGGAGGTCAGCTTTTCCACCAGTGTGCTCCTGCTCAATTCCATCTACATAATGGAGTTATATCTGCTTATGACAGAGGTTTCTGGTTAAAAAATATACACGAATGGCTGCAAATTTAAGCCACAAAAGACAGAAAAGTAAAAATGATGTTTCTCTTAGTAACCCAACTTGGTCATAGTGCATATATTTAGCATTTTGTGTTAGGTATACTGTTACGCTTATGATTTCGTGTGTATATACATATACAACCATGGGTGCTGAAACCTCCATGGGAGGGGGAAATAGTTATTCTTCCCTACCTCCGCCAGGAAAATTGATCTGAAGCCTTTGGAAAAATGGGGTCTTGGATGAAGGAGGAGAGAGCCAGTTGGATATGCCTTTAAAGGAGACATGCTCTGTGAGATCTTTAAGACCCTGCGAAACTCCAGGTGACATAATTGTACTATGGTCAAGCATTTTGGTCCCATGAAGTAAAAATGAACAGGATTGTGTTGTAATGTTTTTGTGTGCTATATAAATAATAATTTGGAAAATGTATGTTGATTAATCTAAGTCACATTCAAGGATAAAATCTCAACATTCTGATTGGCAGATTAGAAAAAACTGCCAGTGTGTTGCTAATTTCCAGGTAAGGAGACTCTAGACTACAAATCTACCTTTCATTCAGAGATAACTTGTAGATCTAACATCTTTTATTATTAAATGGGTATTAGTTGGGATATTTTTTTTCTTTTATCTTGTTCAGAATTGTGGCCTTCCTTATTAATTATGTGGAAATTTCTATAGGCCTTTTTCCATAGGGCATAGAAGCTATAGAACAGCAAATCTATTATCATTCTATATGGCCTATAACATTATTAATGAAGACCAAGTGCTATTTATAGCCCATTTAAGAAAAGAACATAGGGAGGTAAACAGAGCAAGAAGCATTCTACAGTAATGGCTTTAACATTTATTTAGAGTAGAAATGCCATTATGGTCTGCAAGTGCCAAACCACTAACCTATGGGGACACACCAGAGTTTTGACTGGCTCAGGACCAAAATTCTGAAGTGCATTGTATTTTAATTCAGCCATGGGTTTCACCCTTGACATTTATTTGCATATAAATTATACTTCAATGTGAAGATACATCTTCTTTAGAAAAAAATGTTTTTTAAGATTTGTTTAAACCATTATGCTGTTTTTCATTTTCCTCTCTCTGATAAATGTGTCTATAAGATGCGGAGAGCCATACAGATTTATTTTTAGGTTGTCTCAAAACGTACTTAGAAGCTCCTATTGGTACAGTAGAACGCTGAGTTTTCTGTAACTCTGCAGCTGCAGAATCTTGTCTCTCCCGTACATTTGCCCTTGAGCTGTAGAATAAACAAAACAAGTATTTATAGCCATCCCCATATAGACAGATTTGATCACTGAAAAAGAAGCAAGAAATTACATCCCACTTTCTGTAGCTATCTGGGGTTGTTTCTAATATTATTATCAAGAAGGTTGTGGTCATCTAGCCTATCATAATCTCTTCTTCTTCTGTACATCACCGGTTAGGACTAGAAGATTACTGTTTAAGTGTTTAGTTTAAGTGTTATTTTTACACTTAATTGAATTTATTTCCTTTATCTGACTGATTTAGAAATAACTTCCACTTAAACTATACTGTATTGCTACTGTTGACGTAGAGTCACCAAACAGGAAAGTCAGAAGTACCACAGGCAATGGGATTCTGTCCAATTGCAATACTTTAAGGAGCCAAAGAATGCTTCCCTGATTTCAAAAGATGCTTACACATTGATCTTGCAATAATAGATATTAGAGATGTAGAGGACCAGCATTAGGTTGTCTAGTACATCCGTCTGCCAGAGCAGGCTTATACCACAATGTCCGCTTCTAGCAGATTATAGGGATTTTTAAAAGTAGACTGAATAAAGCACTAACCCTTTTACAATAGGAAACAATTGTACACCTAGAGGATAGACTACCGGTATATAATTTAATAGACCTTTTCCTAAACTATTTTTTATTCTTTACATCCAGGGATCCTTACTCGGGGCCAGACTGAGACTTTTAAGCCATGTCCTGAACTAGGGAGTGCAGTGTGGCTGTGCTGCAGCGGGGGACAGCATTCCTCCTAGATCTCCCAGTTTGCACACAGCACCATCACTCTTTCATTTGTGCAGAATACACTCCCCTCTGTGCTCAGCTAGCTTTGCAGGCCAGTGCAGCATATGGGAACTCACCCTCATTTTGAGGCTTCTTTTCAAACCAAGATTGCATGTTTTTCTAAAAGATATACTTTAGTTCAGTCAGGAATTAATTCAGGGAAGTCCTATGGCCTGTGTTATAGAGGAGGTTAGACTCTAGATGATTATAGCAGTCCCTCCTGGCACTTTATTCTTCTCAGACTTTTTGGGCATTCTACCACTAATGAGTGTGCCAGCAAGGAGTGTGCTTGCACTTCTCAACTGGATTGTGCCTGGCCCTTGTGTGGGAGTTCAAAGTGATTGGGTAGGTTCTTTGCCTTCCACTGGTCCCACGCCCCATCCCCTATTGCACAGCCCAGGTCAAGTGCTAGTCAGTAATTATCTGAGGAACGACCTCCAGTTTTGACCCTATGATTTCATAATTCTCCAAAGCTGATGATTAATAATCTCTTAAAAAGCAGGAAAAAGCATTTTCTGGCTTCTGTAAAAATATCAGAATTTGTATAGACTCCATCAGAGGTGGTGACAGCTTGTCTCTATAGTAGCACGATCACATTTCTTTACTTGCCCCATCCCTCCACAACAGAACAGCTTTGAGCTAAAAGCCTTTTTAAAAATTGAATACAAAGTTGTTAGTGATTCTGGAGAAAGTCAACACAGAGCTAGAAAGTGACCTTTGAGGCATGTCTGGACTTACGGTACAGAAGAGACTGAAAAAAACAGAACACTAGCTTTGGACTTCAAAACTTTTGCCATTAATTTTATGTCTTATGTTAAGAGAACAAGGGATCATTTGATGAAGCTAATAGCCATTTAAAACAATGGTAAAATTTTAGAAACCTCTTGATATTATCTAAAAGAAAAATCTGTACAGAATAATATAACAGTTTTAAGGTCAGATATCTCAGGAGCATCCAAGACTATGGATGATCTTGGAGGGCTAGGAATCTCCCCTTTGCAGTAATATAAGGTTCCTGTTTCTATTCTTTAAGTATAGCAAGGTATCAATCCTAAAACTCATCTCTAGTCAAGGACTGACTATTGTTTCACTTGCATCTCAGACCAGTGTAATTTGGGAGAAAATCTCCCTTTGGCGCAGGCACTCCCTCCTACTAAGTGTTTGTGCAGTTCCAAACACAGTGGGAACCACATCTTGGTTAGACTTGCATGTAATAAAAACAATAACAGACTCCAGTAAGATTATTCCTTATTTATACCAAATGTGAGAGAGGAGAACTAAACTTGGTGGCTTCACTTCACTGGTGGTTAAACAGATTTGTAAAATAAGAGGGAGTCACGAACACCCAGAGGACTGAATTACAATGAGAAGATTATAATTGGGCCAGGTGTGAAAGATGTGTGTGAAATGTGATACTGGTTATATCTGGGAGCTGTTTGTTTTGTTTTGTTTAAATTCCTTTACAGATCAAAGTATGCTAGATAAAGTTTCCTTTTTAACCATTTGAAAAGGAAGTTCTTCTCAAGCGTAGTTTGATACATAGTGAATACTACAGCAGGAAACTTGTGTGTACAAAACAAATTCTCAAAACAAGTTAGCAAACGTGTAATTATAAAGTCATTTACTTTGGACTGTGCTTTGTGTTTTTCTGTAACAATGAGTGTCGAAGACTAACTTATTATGGTTAGTAAACGTATTTGCTTGATAGCTGGGAAAACGCTATTCACAGATTACATACAAAAACATTAAAAGAACATAAAAATTGCAAAGATAAGCACTGAAAAGTTAGCAAATGCCAGAATTAAGGTTCTTTGAAGAGTTCAGGCCCCATGTGCATATGCATTATGATACAGTCTATGGTAGGATACAGTCTTTTCATTATATGATCGCATACTATTTTTTCTCTGCAAGACTTCTGCCTCATTCTGTGCACAGGATAGACAGTGCTCATTTAACAAGCAGCTATTCAATATTTTGTTGTTTTCTCCTCATTGTGAAATATGTGGCCAAAGCCGTATTTAATACTCAAACTATTCAAACCATCTATAGATAGTATTATTAATTTCCTCGTGGTCTTTTCTGTGGCACTCATATAATATAGTGACCGAGTGCTTCATAAACATTAATTACATTACTTTCAGACTACCCTATGAGGAGAGGGATTATTATTCCTATTTTAACGATGGGTAACTGGGGCCTAGAGAGATTAATATAAAAATGTCTACTAACTTAGGGTGCCCAATTGTAGATGCCTAAGGCATGGGTTTTTTGAGACTATAGCATACGATATCACTTTATTTGTTCACAGCACAGCTCTCGTCTTCAGTTGCAATTGAGAGTGTAAATCAGATCCCAGGTATCTGAAATCAGGTACCCAGAAAATAAGGATCAAATCAAGGTTACTTGTGAAATGCTTGGTTTAAGTGACTTGCCCAGCATCACATAGGAACTCTGTATCAGAGGCAGAGCTAGAATACAGTTATCCAGGGCAGGGTTCAATTGCCTTAACAGGAGACCTTCCTTTCTCTTCCTGCAATCCCTGCCTTATTTATTACACATCCTCCAACTTCAGCAACAAATGAGGCAGGGATCCCGCAAATCACAGTTTCATTCACTTCACAACTCTGAGTCATTCCGTGAGCACTGCTCATCCTGTGCGCTGAATGAGGCAAGGTCCCATGAAAGAATAGTGTGTGATCATGTAATTAAAGTCTATTATAATGCATATGCACAAGTGAGCTGAATTAAGATTGCAGCCTTAATTATGCCATTTCCTAACTTTTAAGTAACTGACTCTGCACCTTTAATGTTCTTTAATGTTGTTTTTGTCATTTTCCTAAGTTTTTAATTGAGCAAAGTGAAAAAACAAATTCCAGCATGTGGAACTATATTCATTCCCAACTGGTACGTGGGTAGGGTTACAACCTTTTGTTCCACAGCACAGACCTCTGCCTATTGAGCTAAGAAAGTAACTGATAGCAATAGCAGGTTATCATCTATGTGGACCAGCATTAGAGGGAGATGAGGAACATATTTTGTCAGTGAGATTTACAGCTATTTGCTTATAGCAGAGGAATGGTGAGACTCAGGGATTTTGGGTCTAGTCCAGGCTCTGAGGGGAATTCATCCTAATGGTAAAAGACCCTTCCAGCCCTGTCTTCCAAACCCTGAACACTTCTTCCCTGGTTCATTAAGAGTCTCCTTGTTCCAGTCCCCATCTCTCCGCTCACACTCTGCCATGACTCCAGGTCCCAGTTTCCTACCCCCAACTTCTCATTCTAGTCCCTTGTCCCACTATCTCCCCACACCACCACAGAGACATGGCTCTTCACTCCTCTATATTCCAGTCAGGCAGCTTCCACTTCTGCTCCTTCCACCTTGCCCTTCCTTTCTCTCTTACCTTCGTAGTTTATGTTTGTCTAATCTGGATTGTCAACGTTTGGGGCAGAGACTTTGAGGGAGATCCTCACCACCACTCCAGCCCCTTTAGATTGGGTAAAAGAGGCAAAATGGCATAAAAGGGGCCTTAAAAACCCTGGTTCCACTTGAGGGAGGATTTTCCCACTGCTGTCACTGCAGAAGACTGCCCTTAAGGGTGCCCAACAAGGAACCCCTGGTATACAGGGTGGTGGTTGGAGGTGGTTTGGGGAGGGTTGCAACATGCAGTACCATAGAGATTCCAGACAGCAGTGGTGGGATGGTGTAATTTAGACACTCGTCTCCTCTTCCTCCGCCCCGCAAGGGCTGTCTAAGTTACATCTGAGACCTCTGCAGTCCCTGGAGGATCCCAGAAATGGGAGGGCCTCACAATGGTTTAAATCCCCCCTTTCCCAGAACTGTGAATTTTGTGCTGAACCTCTAAGAAGTGAAGCACAGAATCTTACCCTGTGTTTTATTTTAAATTGCAGTAAGACACTATGCAAGATTATGGGGCTTTATTAACTTAATTCTCTCCCCATTGATGAATCATTTTATTCCTGATGTACAGAAACAAAATTATAAGGGGCTGATCCTCTGCCAAGCAGTCAGCCTGAGTAGCTAAGGTGGACAGATGCATGGAAGAAAGAGGAATCTGCACTTCCAGGCTGCAGGGCTGCTTTGTGGAGGCTACTCCAGTCCATTTAACTATAAAGGGAGCTGTGGGTGCTCAGCACCACTGGAAATCAAGCACTTGTTTAGGTCCTAAAGATAGATTTATAAATAGATATATTAATGTAGGCACCTACTGTATCTTTCATCACTCATGACTGAAAGTTTTGACCTAAGGAGTGAGTGAGTTTGCTTGGGGGGAGGGGACGTTATTGTTTTGCACTTCTATAGCAATTTCTGCCAAAGGATCTTAAAATTCTTTGCAAATATTATCTAATTAAGCCTCACAACAATCCTGTGAATTCATATAGAGATAATTTCACTTGCTACTAAATGGCAGTCACATCTAGGGTGGAACGAACACTGCCCAGTGAGTCTACACAACAGTTTAGAGCAAATAGTGAAGAAGAATACCATATGCAATAGAAACTTCAGGGGGAAGGTAGGATGCAATTACCTGAGTTTTGTTAGGACACCGGGATTAGCATTCCTATTCTTATGAAATGCGTCATAAGATATTTCATGCCCACCTGTGGTCAAAGCCTCAGTTTTACATCTCATCCAAAAGATATCGGGTCATGTTTTCATTTGCATTCTGGCCCCTTTAAGAAGTGACTGGAGATCAATCAGAATTTTCTCAGTATGGACGAGCTCTCAGTGGGTGTGTAACCACTATAGCCAGTCTTTGCACCAACGTCCCACTCTGCACAGCTCAGGGAATGTATAGGAACAGGCAGGGGCATGGTCAGGGAGCACTGAGCTCTGGCTATGCACAGCTGATGTATTATTTTTTTCAGATATCCCAGACAGCCAACTCCTGATTTTAATTTGCTTTCTCAGCGGTATATTACACAAACACATGCACCTATGTGCATATATATTGTATTCTAATTATTATTTAATATTATGACTTCATGTCACACATTCTGTAAATATCTTATTGAAAGAGCCCATCTATTTAAATGTATGTTAAAATATAATGAAATCAATTGCAGATATGATGGACAAGAGAGTATCCTTATAAAAATCAGGCTAAATTCAGCCTTGGCATAAGAATGCACAGCTTTATTCAGCCAGGACTAAATATAGCCCTTTATTTGGGCTTGTCCAAAAACTAAAAGATACTGGGGTGAGGACATTAATGGAACTTTTCAAGCAAGGAAGATTTGGCATAATGCGGGTTAAGAATTGCCAGCTTTGCCACAGCCATTTCTGCTAAATGATTTTTCCATGCTGCAAGATCTGAATAAAACTTCTAAAGAATAGGTGGTTTCCACTGCTTTTTCTGATGCAAAGAGGCTGAGGCTGAGGAAGTGTAATTTTCCACTAATTGAAGATTAAGTCTAAAAAATGGTGGAAGCAGCCTCAAATGAATACCTAGAAATTAAATGATAAAATAATAGTTTTATAAGTTATTGTCAGGCATTTATAAAGGAGAAAGAGGACTGTCATGTTAGATGGATAAGAATTTAAATATGTTTGAGGTGCAGTGAAGAAATGAGAGTATATTCATGTTATCCTGACCAGTTTATGTATTTTTGATGTTATTAGTCTGCACTGTAATTGATTATTTGTTGTACTGTAGTTATATTTGGATGTTTATTTTGACAAACTTTTAAAATGTTTAGAAAATTATCAGAATTCAGATATTTGTATTTAAATTAACGAAATGGAAGTTTCTCTACAAAATTTCAGGGCTGGATATTGTGGTAGTGTGACTAGATACCAGATGCGCAAAGAAGATTAGTACAAATGAAAACTTCAGGGCACACTGAAAACTAGCATGATTTGGCATTTTGAAGAGATTATTATCAAAGGTTTGAAAACTATAATTGGATAGAGGTGAGCATTTTTGTTTAGCAAAGACATAGAAAATACAATAGAGAATGGAACAAGTTATGTACTGTATATCAAAAAACAGTCCAACAATTCTGCATAAGCATCAAATAATTTCTTCCAGTTTTGGATGAAACCTAGCAGTCATTGTAAGTTGAATCAGGGTGCTGAACTTGAACCACTGTAAGAGGTTCAACAGCAGTAACTACTGAATATATCTCGATAGCAATATCAGAATGAAGAGAAATGTTCACCAGTTTTGGAGAATATAAAATATTTTTTGGGGAAAAAAAACACAACACGACCAAGAAGAATCAATACATTCTAACATTCTAAGAAAAGTAGGCTGTATTGTAGCAAATGTAGAACATAAGTTTTCAACACAAATATCTGTCAAGTCCACTGTCAAGTCAATAATAAAACACAAAAACCAATCCTGAACTTGCACCCAAGTCCTCCATGTGCATGGAGATGCTGAAGAATTGGTGCCATTGGGCATTTTTTTATTTTCATACCGCCTCCACTGTTCAGCAATAAAACAGTAAGGGTACGTCTATACTTACCTCCGGGTCTGGCGGTAAGCAATCGATCTTCTGGGATCGATTTATTGCGTCTTGTCTAGACGCGATAAATCGATCCCAGATCGATCCCGGAAGTGCTCGCCGTCGACGCCGGTACTCCTGCTCCGCGAGAGGAGTACGCGGAGTCGACGGGGGAGCCTGCCTGCCGCGTCTGGACCCGCGGTAAGTTCGAACTAAGATACTTCGACTTCAGCTACGTTATTCACGTAGCTGAAGTTGCGTATCTTAGTTCGAAGTGGGGGGTTAGTGTGGACCAGGCCTAAGGGAGGCAGTATGTTTTGTACACTTTTCCACATAAGTCAATGACTAGAAAATGATGGGACTGTAATGTACGGAGGTTTTTCAGAAGACTTTTACATGTAGTACAATCAGTCTCTTTCTCTGGTGTTTTTCCTTTTGTGGAGCATATTACAAAAATCCCGGTTGGTGATCCTGTCAGTACCTTTTAATTTTCTCTATCGTAGTCCAGATGTACATTAATACATAAAAGACTTGAGATCATAGGTCTCTGGAAAAGGTCAAAAATGGATCACACATCACAGATCTATGAATTACAAAGGCATTTTATAAAGCTAGCTGTACAATAGAAACTCCTTCCTTTAGCATTTTATATCAAAGCTTTTCATATATCTTTGCATCCTGAATGTTTTCAATTTCAAAACCATGAGTATGTCCTGATCCCACCAAATGAGATACTATTGTAGTTTTATCATATACTGTGGATTGGTATTTCTTATCAGTAAACATCAGAGTTGTTGATTAGTTCCTTACAGTGCAGTGAAGTGTTTTCCTGATTTTTTTTTTAGGCTAGCTTGTTATGTTAGATAGCTTCTGTTTTGTTTTCTGTTGCCACAAACTTTACTGTAGAACAATACAGCAATTTGAATAAGGGGTTATATATCAGGATAAATTTGATCCACACAGGAATAGTAGGCAGAGTTCTCAAGGAGAGTGTGGGATCACAGCCCATTTCGTCTTTTGTTTTCAAGTGTGGGTGGTAGCCAAAAGGTAATCAGTTGAATGTCTTTTCCTGCATACCGCAGGTTGCATTGTGTATGCTCATTTAAATTTCCAGCAAGTTCATAAAACTTGAATTTCATAATGGACTTACTTTATGGAAGAATACAGGACATTTTCTTACATGGCACAAAGCAATTTATCCGTAAATACATGGTTACTAAAGAGTGCAAAACTCTGTAAAGAGCTCTAGAAAGGAACTAATAAGGAATTCAGTCCGGGGCCCAGTTCTGCAAGGTGAAAGAAATAGAAGTTGATGGCATGCAACTTACAGTCAGTGCTCAGCACAATGTAGAATTTGGCCTCTCTTTTAAATGACTTTTCATTAGAGTCTAAGTATCACCATTATAAAATATTGTTAAGTACTGTTTTGCCAGTTGCATTGAACAGTGTTGCATGTGTTTGCACTACTACCCTCTACTGGATGGAGTGGCTGAGCTGCACAAGTGCATCAATTTGTAATTGTTTTGTTCTCTAGAAGAAATCCAAAACACCATTTGTAGACAGTATGCTCTTTAGAGGAGGGATTATGTATTCCTTTGAATTATGTACAGCACCAAGCACACTGCCAGCCTTCAATAAATAACAGCAGTGACAACAAATAACCACCTGTAATATTAATGGAGAAAGGGAAAGAACCAGCCAGGAATATGCAGTCAGTTAAAGCTTGCAAGGAAAATATTAGAGTAGCTGAAAAAGCAGAATGAGTTAATGCAAGCCAAGGGATTTAGGTGAGAGGATTTTATTAATATTTCAAGATAAAAAGAGAGAGAAACATATATTAAATGTATAAGAGGACATAAAATTAATAATTTTAAATACTGACCTACTGAATGGCTTAAAAACATAACAAAAATATATAGAAAAGTAATGAGGACCTTGTAAATACTCTGTCATTTAATAATATATGTATAATGTATATAAATATAAAAATGGAAAAGTAGATAGCAATCAATAAAATTAGAAGTTATAAAGTTTACAATAAGGGAAGCTAAAGACGTCAGGGGAAAAGATCTATAGCTAGCAAGGTGAACATCAAGGAGGTTTTTGTAAAATAGATCAAGAACAAAAGAATTCCTAACAGTGGCATATGCCCATTACTAGATAGAGACAGTAAATTTTTTTAAAAACGATACAGAAAATATTTCTGTTCTGTGTTTGGAAAGAAGCAGGATGATGTACCTACATCTCATGAGGACCATGAAGTACTTTTCAGTCCATTAATAACTAAGGAAGATGTTAAACAACATCTACTAGAGATTAATATTTTAAAGTCAGCAGGCCTGGATGACTTACACTCAAAAGTTCCAAAAGAGTAGGCTGAGGAGATTTTTGGCCCACTGATGTTAATTTTTAATAGAACTTGGAACTTCCAGAAGACTGGAAGAGTGTTAATGTTTTGCCAGTGTTCAAGGACGGCAAGTGAGATTATTTGGGTAACAATAGGCCTGTTCGTCTAACATCAGTCCTGGGAATGTCTGATAGGAGTTTCTATCAATAAATATAATTAAGGCCAGTCAACATGCTTTTATGGAAAATAGGTCTCATCAAAACACTCCTGATTTCAGTTTTACAAGTCTGGTTGGTAAAGATAACTGCATAGATATAACATATCTGGTACTGCACAACATTCTGATTTAAAAATTAGCACTACACAATATCAATAAAGATCGCATTAAATTGATTCAGAACTGACTAACTGGCAGATTCCAAAAAAGTAGTTGTCAACGGGGAATCATTAATAAATGAGGGTGTTTCTAGTGGGGTTCCACAGGCATTGGTACTAGGCCCAATGCTATTCAATAATTTCATCAATGATCTGGAAGTAAATATAAAATCATTGCTGATAGAATTTGCAGATGACACAAAGATTGGTGGAATGGTAAATAACAATGAGAACAGGAAAGTAACAGAGTAATCTAGATTGCTTGATAAACTGGGTCAATTGAAACAAGATGCATTTAATAAAGCCAAATGCAAGGTCATACATCTAGGAACAAGGGATGCAGGCCGTATCTACGACTAGATGGACCATGGCTCTGATCCAGTATGACAATTCCTATGTTGCTAACAAAACATAACCTTCTTTGTGTAGGCCTTCTCTCAAAGTTTGTCTATTCTTTAGGACTTTTCTGCAGCATCTCGGCCCCAGTTCCCATTACCCACACATGGGGATATGTCAATCCTTTTTAAATTCCTAGAATGGAGAGAACTGGACACATCTGACATAACCTATGTGTTAGTTAGCACAAACATTTTTGCATCCCAATGCAGGTGTTTAGCACTTGAGTTTAAAATGGCTTAAAAAGGAGCCCTGCATTCTTATAAAAGGTCTTAGACTGACATCCTATTACAGATTATCTTTAGCAAGCCACCTATTCTGGTTTAAGCAACCACTTTAAAATATCCCCAAGTGGCTACCAGTGCATTTTCATTTAACATTTTAAACACACCTCAATGTGTACGGAGTTTATAAAAAAATCAAGTGCTCCAACTAAATCTTACACCTATTTCAGAGATACAATCTTGGACCTTCATCTACAGAAAAATACGCATCTACCACCTGAGATGAAGGAGAATTTCTGTTCACTTTTGCTTTCAGTACTTTTATCCTGTTGGTAAGCCAACCAGTAGAGGGCAGTGGTATGCATACAGTACCAATACAGTACCAATATTACATACTAAGACTGAAGTAAAATTTCCATATCAACATCTAAAGTCAAGCAAAACTGATCTCAAGATTCAAAGGTTCACCAAACCCTTCCACATCCAAACAGGCTACAATGTCTTCTGAAGGAAGGTGAAGCAGGAGTCTTCACACCTCACAATTCCCCACATCTTTGGAAGCAGCCAGTCGGTCCCAATGCACTAGGGACCCACTGCAATGAGTCCTACTGCAGTGTGGGGCTTGCAACACCTCAGACTGCACTGATCAGTCATGAGGCTGAACATCTGGGAAAGCCCAACAGTATGGTTATGACGCTGTGGAACAGACTCCCAAGGGAAGTAATGGAAATTCCATCATTTGAGTCATTTAAAATTAGACTTGACAAAAAAACATTCAAGAATATACTACAGGAAACGATCCCGGCAGAGGATGACATAAGTCTTTCCCATCTCTGTGATTCACATAGCAGAGACCTATTGTTATGTTTTCTAAACATTAAAAGCAAAACACGCTCTTTCAATCAGGATGGTTTTTATTGTAGATAAAAGTAAAAACACCAAAGAAAGAAAGAACAAATCTTCATATGAAAGAGAGGTAAGCACGGTGTGCACCTCCTTTACCTCAAATTCTTTTACAACTGTGCAAGGTGGAGAAATTTAAATCAAGGCAATTAAATCACTAATTTTAAATCTTTGGATTTTTAAAAATCATTGATTTAAATCAGGTTGAGGCTTTGCAAAACTAAGCTGAAAATTTTTGCTATTGCCATGTTAGATTAAAATGTATCAGATTAAATTACACTGGTCTACAATTTTTGAGAAGTCGTCTGCTTCAGAGATAAAATGTGCTATTTATTATGTATTTTGATGTGCTGAATTCAAATATGACAATTAAAACAACTGATTGGCTACTGTTTCTAAGATATTTAAGTTTTTACATTTTATATCTATGTATATTGTGTAGATAGTAGAGTTTTAATCATAAATTGTAAACCTAGGTCTTTTCATGTGTTTATGGTTGCTTTACATGATAATATTTCACCTGTCCTGTTTATGAACGATGTTGAGGGCTGCCATCACACCATCGATGTTGTTGCAGGCTACAAGATCACCTTCCATGAAGAAGAATGGGACAAGATCCTTTTGACGGTCATGGAACATGGAAACCCTAACATCACCTGCCAGGAGATTCCACTGCTGTAGTCTGGAGCCCAACAGCTGTGCCTTACTCTTGGGTAGTTCCAAATCCCTGACAAGGTCATTCAGTTCACCTTGTGTTATGAGGTGTGGTTCAGAGGAGGAGGATGGGAGAAAATGTGGGTCCTGTGACATTGATGGTTCAGGACCAGAAGTTTCATCCTCTTCCTCGTCTGACTCAAGTGAGAATGATTCTGGTGCATCAGGAACCGGCAGTCCTTCTCCGTGGGGTACTGGGCGTATAGCCGATGGAATGTTTGGATAATGCACAGTCCACTTTTTCTTCTTTGACACACCTTTCCCAACTGGAGGCACCATGCAGAAGTAACAATTGCTGGTATGATCTGTTGGCTCTCTCCAAATCATTGGCACTGCAAAAGGCATAGATTTCCTTTTCCTGTTCAACCACTGGCCAAGATTTGTTGCACAAGTGTTGCAGCATATGGGTGGGGCCCACCTCTTGTCCTGATCTCCAATTTTGCAGCCAAAATAAAGGTGATAGGCTTTCTTAACCATAGTGGTTATACTGCACTTTTGTGATGCAAAAGTCACTTCACCACAAACATAGCAGAAGTTATCTGCATTGTTCACACAAGTACGAGGCATCTCTGCTCACTTTGTCTAAACAGAAATGTGTCCCTTTGCAAAATCAACCACTGACAAATAAGAGAGCACGACACTGTATGATTTCTAGAGCTGATATAGGGCAATTTGTTCAGCAGAGTGATGTAAGCTTCGTTATGATTGCATCATCCATGACTTCTAGGAATAACATGATGCAATTCATATAATGTATGACGCAATACCAGCTTCAGATTGCATCATTCATTGTTTTGCCTAAAAAGCAAGTACTGTCCAGACCCAGTCATAGATTTATTCATAGATCCAGTCAAAGATGTATTTTAGTCATTTCTGGTTTAAATTGAGATCCCTTCCCTTTATAACTCACTTATCCTCCACCATTCCCAAGTCAAGGGTCGTATATACTGACCCAATAGCATATCTTGAAAACTAGAGCCAATCAACAATTTTAAGCATCATTTTCGTTCTCAGTGACACAGAATTAGTAAAGTTTGACTACATTTATTTCAGAAGCATTTTGGCTGTAGAGCAGTGTTATATGTGCTTTCATTAAATGCCACTACTGGTATCTTATTAATTTTTACAGAACTGTTATGAGCAAAAAAAGCAAAAATAAAAATGAAAAATGAACTCATCCCCTCCCCTGAAAACAAAGGCCCTGATCCTAAAAACACTTAAGTAGGTAACTTTAAGAACATGAATAGTCCCCCTTAACTTCACTGAGACTATTCATGTTCCTAAAGTAAAACATGTGCGTAAGTATTTATTGCATCTGGGGCTAAAAATGTATTTTTGATAAAACTTTCCGCTTAGTGGCATAAAATCTTTGTCACTTCAAAGCAAAATTGATTCAGTGGTAACAGTGAAACATTACTTAGACTTTCAATACATTACCAAATTTAATGTGAAATTTTGTAACCCAGCCAAAATTTTCAAAAATAGGACCCTAAAATTAGGTTCCTAGGTCCCTATTTTTAAAGATATTTAGGTGCTTGAAGATACAGATAGGTACCTTGAAATCAATGGCAGTTGTGTGCCTATGTGCTTTTGAAAATTCCACTAGGTGCCTATATGAATCTTTAGACAGCTTATAGATGCATAGAATTGTAGGACTGGAAGGGACCTTGAGAGGTCATCTAGTCCAGTCCCCAGCACTCAAGGCAGGACTAAGTATTACCTAGACCTTCCCTTACAGGTGTTTGTCTAACCTGCTCTTAAAAATCTCCAATGATGGACATTCTTCTAAATACCTTTAAAAAAATCACATATTTAGTCACCTAAGCATGGGATTTTAAAAAGCATCTAAGTGACTTAGAAGCACAAGTCGTACTGACTTCAAACGTCAAAACTTGATGGAGGAGTATAGCCTGGTCAAAGCATTTCAGCTTTCTTGAGTTGTAGAAGTCAGAAGTTGGTGTTAATTACAAATATAGATACCTATTTGCTTATCTATTTTGTGTATGCGTTTGTGTTGTTCTCACAATAAGGATGTTAATGAGACCTTGGATTTGTCTGTTTCATCATAGATGAGCGTTTTAAATGTGAAATGTCTTAGTAGAAAAAAAATCAATGCAAAATTTGAAATTCTATTAACAATTAGGAAACTATTTAAGGAAACAAGTACAAAACCTCCACATTAGGAGCTTAAGGCTATAAAATAGGAATAAGGTAAAGAATTAGCAATATGTAAATATAAAAAATCCCTTTGAAACGGGCTCCCCAAAGCAAAGTGCAGTGGACGTCACTTATTAGCAACCTCTTGGTTCCCAGAGAAAAGTTGCTAACAGCCTGTGATCCTTGTCGGCTGGCCCACCGAGCCGCTAGGGGGCGGTGGGGAGCTACGGCGTCACTGGCCGGCCTGGGTCACGCCTCTGTCACCGGGAAATTAGCAACGGGGAGAGCGCTGGACAGAGTCTGGAGCGCGCCCCTCAAGCAGGGGAGCACCAGCAAAAGTCTGTAGCACGCCCCTCAGGCAGGGGAGCGCCGGCAAGGGTCTGTGGCACGCCCCTCAGGCAGGGGAGCGCCGGCAAGGGTCTGTGGCACACCCCTCAGGCAGGGGAGCGCCAGCAAAGGTCTGTGGCGTGCCCCACAGGCAGGGGAGCGCCGGCAAAAGTCTGCGGCGTGCCCCTCAGGCAGAGGAGCGCTGGCAAAAGTCTGTAGCACTGTCTGGGTTTTGGTCCGGAGGTGGGTCAGCTGGGTAGTCCACCGTTGGCAGCTCCAGCTCTCCCTCAGGCTCGGGCTCCTCCGGTTCCTCGGGGTATTCAGCTGCTGGCAGTCCTGGTAACCCCAGTCCTTCCTGCAGGTGAGGTTTCCCACTGTCCAGGGCCTCCCCTGGCGTGGCAGCAGGGTCTGAAGGGAGCAGCCCGCGGTCGGCGTCTGCCTCCCTCCCTGGTGCTCCCCTGACTGAGCTAAGGGCCCCGCCCTTTGTACTTCCTGTCCCACCCCTCCTCTTCCGGGGGGTGGAGTGAGCTTGGCCTGGCCCTGCCCACTCAGGCTGAAAGAGCGGCCCTTTACCCTCAAGTTCGGAGGGAAGCCACCCTGGCTCCCTACATACCCCACCCCTCAAATCCAGCTCCCTAGCCTCGGAGCTGGCATCCTCAGCCTCCCCCAGGCAGGACAGAAAGTCCACATTGGTGTTGTCCCGTCCCGCGCGATGGCAAATCGTGAAGGCGTAGGGCTGTAGAGTGAGATACCATCGTTGAAGCCAGGCATTCGCGTCCTTCATCTTATTGAGCCACTTCAGGGGTGCATGATCCGTAACCAGTGTAAAGGGGGCCCCGAGGAGGTAGTAGCGGAGGGCATCAACTGCCCACTTAACAGCTAGGGCCTCTTCTCAAGGACGGAGTAGTTCCGCTCCCTGGGGAACAACTTCCAGCTGAGGTAAACAATAGGGTGTTCCTCCCCGTCCACCTCCTGTGAGAGGACCGCCCCGAGCCCTACACCGGAGGCATCGGTCTGAACGATGAAGTCACGATGAAAGTCCGGGCTGAAGAGTACTGGCTCGCTACACAGGCATTCCTTGACAGTTTGAAAGGCCTCCTCGCAGTTGTCAGACCAGCACACTCTGCAGGGGCTATCTTTGGTTAGGAGCTCCGTCAGGGGGGCATGAACTGACGGTAATAACCAGTTAAGCCCAAGAATTGTCGCATCTACCTCTTCGTGGTTGGCGCCTGACATTCCTGGAGTGCTTGGACCTTCCCGATGAGGGGGGCATACCTGTCACCGACCCAAGGTGTACCCCAGATAAGTGGTTTCCTCCCGCCCGATTCGGCATTTTTTTGGGTTGGCAGTGAGGCTGGCGGCGCAGAGGTCCTGAAGGACAGCTGCTACTTGGTTGAGATGTTCCTCCCAGTTGCTACCCTAGATGACCACATCATCCAGGTAGGCCTTGGTACTTGGTGTGTGGTGGCAAAATCCGATCCATCAAGCGCTGGAAGGTTGCCGGGGCCCCATGGAGGCTGAAAGGCATCCGAGTAAAATGGTACAGCCCTGAAGGGGTGGCAAATGCGGTCTTCTCCTTGGATCGAGATTCCAAGGGGATCTGCCAGTACCCCTTGTTGAGATCTAATGTGGTGATAATAACAGGCTTCCCCAAGCCGGTCAAGGAGCTCGTCAACACGGGGCATTGGGTAGGCATCAAACTTTGAAATGGCGTTGACTCTCCGGAAGTCAATGCAAAATCGCTGGCTCCCATTTGGCTTTGGGACGAGGACGACAGGGCTCCACCATTCGCTCTGGGAGCACTAAATAACACCCAGCTCCAACATTGCCTGGACTTCCTCCTCCACGGCCTCCCGCATTCGCCTAGGAAATGGCCGGGTTGTCTCTTGGACCACCACCCCAGGGTCGGTCTGGATCGCATGGTAGGCGAGTGTAGTCTGTCCGGGCTTCGTGGTGAAGGTCCTGGGGAACGCCCTCACTAAGCAGAGGGCCTGTTCTCACTGCTTGGCGGTAAAGCGTCTCTGCTAACTGGGGGTCCTGTGGCACCTTTAAGACTAACAGAAGTATTGGAGCATAAGCTTTCGTGGGTAAAAACCTCACTTCTTCAGATGCAAGAAGAAGTGAGGTTTTTACCCATGAAAGCTTATGCTCCAATACTTCTGTTAGTCTTAAAGGTGCCACAGGACCCTCTGTTGCTTTTTACAGATTCAGACTAACACAGCTACCCCTCTGATACTCTGCTAACTGGGGCTCTCCATTATCGGACTCCTCGAGGGGTTGTGGCCCGAGGTCTGGTTCGGGGGGGGGGGGTACGGGGCAATTAGTAGTCCTTCCCATTCCCTCCAGGGTTTTAACAGATTTACATGATAAATCTGTGTTTCCTTCCGGCGACCAGGTTGCCGGATTTTGTAAGTGAAAGGCCCCACTTGGTGAAGGACCTCATACAGGCCCTGCCAGCGGGCAAAAAGTTTTGATTCTTCTGAGGGGAGCAGGAGGAGGACTCGGTCCCCTGGTGCAAATGATTGGGCCTGCGCGCCCCGATTATATTGCTGCTCCTGGGCTCTCTGGGCTGTGTTTAAGTTCTCCCTCGCGAGCTCACCCGCCCGGGCTAGCCGCCCCTGCAGCTGTAAGATGTATTGCAAGAGGCCCTGCGTTGCGGACGGTGTGCGTTCCCAAGTTTCTCTCAGGAGGTCCATCACCCCGTGGGGTCGTCGCCCATAGAGGAGCTTAAATGGAGAGAACTTCGTGGAAGCCTGCAGAACTTCCCGAACTGCCAGTAGTAAAGGGGGGAGTAGTTGATCCCACTGGCGGAGGTCCTGGGTGGGGAAACGTCGCAACATTCCCTTCAGGGTCCGATTGAAACGTTCGACCAACCCATCAGTCTGGGGATGGTAGACCGAGGCCTGCAGTTTCTTAATCCCTAGCAGGGCACACACCTGACGGAACAGCTTCGAGGTGAAGTTGGTCCCTTGGTCAGTGAGTATCTCCCGAGGGAGACCTACCCTGCCGAAGACCTTCACGAGCTCCGCCGCAATAGTGCGAGCGGTGATACTTCTTAAGGGGACAGCCTCGGGGAAACGGGTGGCATAGTCCATCAAGACAAGGATATATTGATGGCCCGCCTGACTTTTGGGGAAAGGTTCTACCAGATCCATCGCTACTCGCTCAAATGGAACGCCCACAATTGGTAAGGGGACCAGGGGGGCCTTCCAGAACCCAGCCGGTGTGGCATGTTGGCAGTCTGGACATGACACACAGTAATCTTTCACCTTGCGGTGGATGCTGGGCCAGAAGAACTTGGCCAGAACCCTAGCTGCGGTTTTCTCTGGTCCTAAATGGCCTGCAGCCGGGATATCATGGGCCGGTTTCAGGACAGCCCGCCGATGAATGCGGGGAACCACGAGTTGGGTCCGGACATCTTGGGTTTGAGGGTCTCGCTCCATGTGGTAGAGCCGATCATGATTGAGCTCAAACCTAGGCCATTGGGTAGCCCACTGGGCCTCCACGACCTCCCCCTCCACCCGTGCCAGCTGTTCATAGGCAAAACGGAGCGTAGGGTCCTCCCTTTGATCCCGGCTAAAGTCCACAATGTCCAATGGGGGGCCCCCCGTCTCCCGGCCGTCCTGCCCAAGTGTGGGAACTGGGGCAACACCGGGGTCGGCCAGTGCACCGGGGCCTGTGTCGGTCTCAGGGGAAGCTCCCTCGAATGCCTCTTCCGGGGATAGGGATCGGAGCACCTCGACAAAATCTAGCCAGTTCCGGCCCAGAATGACTGGGTAGGCAAGGGATGGGGCCACTGCCACGTTCATTAACTGAGTCGCCCCGTGCACCGTAATAGGGACCTGAACCGTGGGGTATGGTTTCACATCTCCATGTATATACTGAATCCGTACCTCCCCAACAATCCGCTCGGCGTCCGGGAGGAGCGCCTGGTGGACAAGAGTCTGTCCACAGCCCGAATCAATTAGACCAACAACGTGTGTCCCGACAATGTCCATGGGGGCCATCAACTTGGCCGCGGAGGGCGGACGGGCCCGGCGCTCCCCGGTGTACACCTGGCCAAAGTCGCATTCCATCACCATACAGTTTCGTTGCAGATGACCGTACTCGCCACACCAAAAGCAAGGTCCTACCTCTGGGCACCCCGGAACGGGGCCTGGTGGTCGGGTTAAGCATCTGGACGGCGGGTGCGGTGGAGCCTCTGGGCGTCGGGAAAAAGTGGTCCCACCGCCCTCTGGTCGTCGGGCACGGGGTGGCGGGTCGGCTTTGGGGTTGGGCCCCCTTTCAGGCTTCTGAGTGCCGAGTCCAGAATTTGAGGGGTGGGCTGCCGGTCCTATTGGGGCCTCGGCCGCTAGAAAGTCCTCCATAAGTGTGACAGCTGCACTCAGAGGTTGAGGTCGGTGCCGCAACACCCACGCCCTCCCCGGAGTCGGGAGAATGTGCACGAATTGCTCGAGGATGATCTGTTCCATCACCTCAGCCACAGTTCGACGCTCGGGTTGTCGCCATCGGCAAGTGGCATCCTTTAATTCGGTGGGTAAAGCTTTCCCTGAAACTTTGCTGAAAGGTCTCCGGGGTGATATCGAAGGTGTCCAAGATAGCCGGTTTCACTCAAGCATAAACCCGGGCCTCATGGTCAGGGAGTCCCCGGTAAGCCTTCTGAGCGGGTCCCGTCAGATAGGGGGCGAGGAGGGTCGCCCATTGGTCCGATGCCCAACCGGCTACTGCAGCAACCCGCTCGAAGGTCACCAAGTAAGCCTCTGGGTCATCCTCAGGCCCCAGCTTGGCCAGAAGGATTGGTGGAGCAGGGGGGTGGGTGTAGCCGCCCCCCCTGGTTGAGCCCCACGGGGGCTCAGCCACAGGGTGGCAAATTGCTGGAAGCATTGGGTTTGTTGTTCGCGGTGCTGGGCCCCCAAGGTTTGAAGTAACTGCTGCTGGTGGGTACCCAGCTGCTGTATGAGTTGCTGCTGCTGCTGCTGCTGCTGCTGCCTCTCGGCCAGAAGCTTGAGGAGCCTCTCCATCTCCATATTCCAATTGGGACGGGGGGCTTCCAATGCCTTCTCGCTCTAATCCCTTCCAGCAGGAATAGGGGTCGCTGCCCATATTCTCCACCACTTGTGATCCTTGTCGGCTGGCCCACCGAGCCGCTAGGGGGCAGTGGAGAGCTACGGCGTTACTGGCCGGCCTGGGTCATGCCTCTGTCACCGGGGAATTAGCAGCGGGGAAGAGCGCCGACCAGAGTCTGGAGCGCTCCCCTCAAGTAGGGGAGCACCGGCAAAAGTCTGTAACATGCCCCTCAGGCAGGGGAGCGCCAGCAAAGGTCTATGGCGCGCCCCTCAGGCAGGGGGGCGCCGGCAAGGGTCTGTGGCACGCCCCTCAGGCAGGGGGGCGCCAGCAAAGGTCTGTGGCACGCCCCTCAGGCAGGGGGGTGCCAGCAAGGGTCTGTGGCACGCCCCTCAGCCAGGGCGGCGCCAGCAAAGGTCTGTGGCGCGCCCCTCCGGCAGGGGAGCACCAGCAAAAGTCTGTAGCACTGTCTGGGTTTTGGTCCCGAGGCGGGTTGGCTGGGTAGTCCGCCGCTGGCAGCTCCAGCTCTCCCTCAGGCTCGGGCTCCTCCGGTTCCTCGGGGTATTCAGCTGCTGGCAGTCCTGTAACCCCAGTCCTTCCTGCAGGTGAGGTTTCCCACTGTTCAGGGCCTCTCCTGGCGTGGCAGCAGGGTCTGAAGGGAGCAGCCCGCGGTTGGCGTCTGCCTCCCTCCCTGGTGCTCCCCTGACTGAGCTAAGGGCCCCGCCCTTTGTACTTCCTGTCCCACCCCTCCCCTTCCGGGGGGTGGAGTGAGCTTGGCCTGGCCCTGCCCACTCAGGCTGAGAGAGCGGCTCTTTACCCTCAAGTTCGGAGGGAAGCCACCCTGGCTCCCTACACAGCCCAAAAGGCTCATGCCTGAGACAGCAGTGTGGGGAAGCCCTGTCACCCACACAGCAGGTAGCTCAGGAATCCCAGTGCTGCAGACTGGGAGGGGAGGCTGGCAGAGTGAGCTTCAGGCAGTGCAGCAGCAGGGAAGTGGGGCTGCTGCCCAGGTGCCAGAGTTTTCCATGGGGCTGCACTGTACATGCCACTACAGTCTCTGTATTGTGCCCTGCCCTTGGACCAGAGGCCCAGGCTCAGCATGTCTGAACTCTTCCTTCTCTGGCTGCAGCCCCACAAACCTGCCTGCAGCTGGGGCTTTCTATGGGGAGCAAGGGCATTAGTGGCCAATAGGGCTGCACAGGAAAAAAAATTGTCAGTAGGTAGCATGATAGTGGCTAATATCCAAAACCCATTAAAGTTAAAGAGAATGGAATGGGATCAGTTCCCAGCAAAATGTTGCTAATAACCAACAGTTGTCAATGTCAGGATAACTAATAAGTGACATCCGCTGTAAACTAATCAGTTTCCCCTGCAACATACCTCTTTTCCCTCCAAAAATATATCCATAATTTCTGTCTCCAACGTATCATGCCCCCAAAATAAATTCATTAACTGTCCCTGAGCCCATCCCTTTTCACTAAAGAGATCCACCTATTCTCTCTGTACCTCTCAACTGGTGCCTTTGTCCCTCTTCTCTCTCATATACATACTAATCTAAGGCAGGTAGGTTGATTCAATGTTTCTGTTCCAGGACTGGTCTGTGTCCTCTCCCCACCCCTACCCCCTCGCAGATCGTACTTCTCCTCTAGGGATGTCAATAGTTCCAGGTCTTCCTCAGTGTTTTCCTAGGTTACAAAACATTTCTGACAGAAAATGCAGATTCAACAACATTTAAGTGTTCCATGGGAACATCTGGATTCCATTGAAATTTGACATGAAATTGTCAAAATGCTTTGTTTCAAGGTCAAAACATTTTC
The DNA here is from genome assembly GCF_002925995.2 of Terrapene triunguis. Lineage (NCBI taxonomy): Eukaryota > Metazoa > Chordata > Testudines > Emydidae > Terrapene > Terrapene triunguis. The sequence continues at coordinate 31,118,172 of NW_020664417.1, read as the reverse complement.
TTTTGATTACAAATTAGAATTCATAATATAGCTACATAAAAGTCAAAATTGTAAAGTCAAAATGAAAGATTTTGACCTTATCAAAACAGTATTTCAAACAACATTTTTGGAATATTTAATTTCATAAAAAATTCTGAGATTGATTTTTTTTATCCTAATTTGAGAGAAAACCAAATTTCAAAATCTTAGAATTTCCCATGGGACAGAAATTCCATTTTCCATCCAGCTGTAATCACCTGGTAACAGCATAATTATGGAATGTATGGGAGGGTATCCCATGAGTTTCTATATACTGGGAGACCTTATCAATTCTTGATTCCACTTACTAATACAGAACACTGTGTTGCGCCCTATGGTAAGCCTAAGAAACCTCTAGACGTTTTCCTTTGTTTTTTGGCTAGTATCTAGAAAAACAAGATAAAAAACAAAGTAATATCACAATTACGCAATTTTGTCAATTTACAAACACACTACTCTCTCACCTTTAGTCTTTCCACTAGGAAGGCATCAGCTACTATTGCCAGTTTCATTTTTACTCCTTTCACTCAAATTAGGGAATTTATTGGCAAAATGAAACCCACCAGTATTACATATGCTCCATTTTATAGACATGGGTTTCAGGTATTGGAATGTATTATTGCTTTTGATGAAGGTCAGTCCTCATGAAAATCAAAATTTAGGAAGTGCCAGGGTCATAAAAAATTAATGACTATCAATATTGTTCATATATTATATTCCTTAATGCCTTTCAGCCCAAACAAATCAAAAGTGGTCTTTCAATGAATTTCTATATCTACAGTACTACATTCATTTTTACAAGAATTACTTCACCTACCACTGAAATGGGACACGTTTGGACTGTGTGATGAGGCAGGGCTTACTGGTGGTGCTGACTAGTGGTTAGGTCACTGGGCACTAGCTTTCCCCCTTCTACAGCATCCTTGACAGCAGTCGTTATGGTGGTGTGATGGTTCCTCTTTGGCAAACAGTACTGCCCTCCAGCCAGGTCACTAGTTGAGCCCAGGATGACAAAGCCCAGCAAAATATGTAAGTCCCCAAAAAAGAAAGTCTTCAGCTCACCTCCAGGCCCCTGTGTGGACAGCCTTGCCTCAGGGTTTACAATGTCTCTATTCCCTCTTATTTCCAGGGAAAGAGGGCTTTTGCTCCCCATGCAGGGGTTGTTTGGTTGGGGAGCCCAGACAATCCTTCTCCAGGAGTTCTTCAACCCAGGCCTCTACAAAAGGCAGGGATAGCAAACACTCTGGAGTGCTTTGGGGCATTTCCTACCATTTAAAATTTCCAAGTCCAGGGTATAAGAACAGCCATACTGGGTCAGACCAAAGGTCCATCTAACCCAGTATCCTGTCTTCCGACAGTGGTCAGTGCTAGGTGCCCCAGAGGGAATGAACAGAACAGGTAATCATCAAGTGATCCATCCCCTGTCACCCATTCCAGCTGCTGGCAAACAGAGGCTAGGGACACCATCCCTGCCCATCCTGGCTAATAGCCATTGATGACCTATCCTCCATGAATTATCTAGTTCTTTTTTGAACCTTGTTATATTTTGGCCTTCACAACATCCTCTGGCAAATTGTTCCACAGATTGACTGTGCATTGTGTGAAGAAATACTTCCTTTTGTTTGTTTTAAACGTGCTGCCTATTCATTTCATTTGGTGACCCCTAGTTCTTGTGTTATCAGAAGGAGTAAATAATGCTTCCTTATTTACTTTCTCCACACCCATAATGGTCAAAGTCTTACAAATGATCCAGCAGAAGATGTAGTACAGAGCTCCCTAATCCTAGAGAAAAGCTAGTCCCTGCTCTGGGGCCTGGATAGCTGATGCTTGCAGATTTTCCCCTGCAGTTTAGACTCCTGCTGTACTCCATTCAGGAGCTCTCAAGATAGATGTCTCCTCTCCAACATCCCCACCCTTGAGTTTTCTGGTTCCCTTTGAAGCTCCTCCTCTAGCTGGAGGAGGCTCTGCAGGTGCAATGGAGTAGAACCAGCTGGGCCCAGAACTGCTCCTTAATCCCTTCTGTCCCAGTGGGGTTTACATACCCCATCACAGGCTGGAACATGGCAGCCATTTAATACAGAAATGCAGAATTTCACAAAAGATACACAATAAAGAATATCATGTCCAACTGAAACTGCAAAAGAGTTTGGATAGGTAGAACTAATTCCTCAGATTGATATGTACTTACTAACAGATTTATAGAGGAGACCTGGTACAAGATCTCATCTTTACGTCTCCTAGAATTGTTCCAAATTGAATGGCTTCTTAACTGCTACAAGAAAATTGATGCAAGAGTGATTTCAAGGATTTATTTCCCCAGCTCCCATAACTATGATATTAGCAAAATGTCCTGAATAACTGAAATTAAACAAAGATAGGTACCAGTTTAGAATTCTTGTGCCTGC
>NW_020664417.1:31017052-31115739 GCF_002925995.2 Terrapene triunguis | reverse complement strand
CTGCCAATAAATGTATTTCATCACTATGCTTGCATGAGGAAATACCAGATAAATGTGGTTGACAAACTGGAATTTAAAGAGAACATTGAGATTAGACTAGACTAAAAAGATTGCTCTGAAACTATAGTTTAAGCATGAAAAACAAAAATTAAGCTCTAAGCGATCATTACCACCTGGTGTCCAGTTTGCTTTATAAAAGGTCAAGTTTCTACACCAGCAAATTTTAAGCCAAAGTTTAAAAGTCTCAGGAAAGGAGATAAGTCAGGGGTAATCTTTTCTTATGAACAAATGTATGTAAAAATTTCTGTTTCTCTGAAGCAAAGATAAATAGTTTCCCAAATGAATTCCTCCCCTCCCACTAGCACCATGCTTTGGTTCCCATGGAGATTTAAACTCAGGACCTTCAGAACAGATGGCTAAGACCTTATCTCCTTTCCTATCACAGCATGAAGCACTGTAAGTTTGTCTGATAATGAACTCACATAGAAGACAATGTTTCTTTACCACTCAATTTATCTACTGGTAAATCCATCAAACAAATGCCTTTTTAATTAATGAACAAAATTGACTTGACCTTTACAAACAAATATACAAAACAATTTGTATTGTATATAAAATTGTATACACAAATTAAAACAAATATTTTGGTTTTATTGCTCCATACCAATAGCATTTATTAAATCTCTGGCACACGTATTTTTTCTACACTTAATTTGAGAGGTATTTATTTTCAGTGTTGTTTTCCTATTGTTTCAGTATTAGTTTTGCATCCTCTTATTTTTCTGTTCACTTTTCCACATTTATATCTTAATTACACTATTGGTTTGACATTGCTTCAGAGCAGCCATGAAAACAGTTAATCTTAAATATCATCAGAAGAATTCAGCTCATATCTAACATTGCACCAATCCAATAGCTTCTTTCTGTATTATCTGAAATGCTCACCAATGAAATTACTAAAGCAAAACAAAAATGGATAAAACATATACTGAAAACTGTAGCCAATGTTCAGATATAAAAAGCAAAAGCAGCTGTTATCCCTCAAGCATAATCCTTTTCCTTTCCAAAACAGTGAAATACTGACCACTGTTAACACTTTATTTAGCTTCTCTTTCACTGTAGCTTACTACTTCATGAACTAGTCTCCAAAACATGTACTTGGTCAGATATTATTGTGTATGTCAAATTTCCTGGAGTCTTACAAAAGTTACATATGCATATTTTTATTAACAACCTTTAAAGACAATAGGATTAAATATAGGGTTTTTTTTTTAAATATAAGACTATAATAAAATGTTTAAAGGGAAAAACCTTAGAGGTTAAAGTGAAAACAACTAACTGAGGTCAGTAGTTATCTGATGGCTGCTGGGTGGCCTATGTGAAATGGATTGAACTTCTCACTCCAGTTCCTAGTTGACAGACACTTACATAATACTAAAACCACATAATTAGTCCTTGTTAGAATTCACAGGGAGGCAAATAGTTATACACATCCCATGGACACAGAAAGCAAATTCACTTTCATTAAATTCACTTAAAACATTTTCCCCAAAATATTTATAACAAGATTGTTAACATATGCTTTGCTTGTTGCATACATGAGCCAGTATGGCAAGCACAAACCTACAACATCCTATTCTGATTAATTTACATATATTCCTTCTAATAGCGGCAAGTGCCATCCACTCATCTCCCTACACACCCAATATATTTCTAGGGCACCCATCACTACAGCATCTTCACATGCATGTAACTGTGGTTACCCAGCTGGTTAGGACAGACAGAGGAACTCCCTAGGGAATCAGACTGCTCGGAGAGTCTGCCCTTTTATAAATGATCTATTTTTTTTAATATCAGAAATGTCACCAATGTAACCACACTAGTTTCTATTTATATACATTTTTAAAAAGGGATGTGTACATAGCAGGTGAGAAGGATTATAACATATAACTCCTCCACGCAAACATTTCCATTGCGCCACTGTTCCTCTCTCATTAACTGGCAAGAGAAAAAGGTCCTGTTTTTGTTTAGCCAGATTTTTGTCCTTCTCACAGCTTAAATCATCTCAAAACAGAGGTCTGCTTGGCAGGCACTACAGCCTGCTACCATCCTGCCACCATCCCAAATCATTCTGCCTCTGCTTCCTATACCTCTGTTGTTTTGATTTATACTTGCACCAAGAGTCCTGTCATTACTACTTATGATGGATTCTTAAGAGAATTATTCATCTGTCAGTGAAATTTCACACTTCAGTAGGTGAAACCAATAAACAAATCCAAACATAAAATACAACCATGGTTACATCCATAAAATACATCCAAATATAAAATACATCCATGAGCAAAACCCCATGGTTTTTATAGTCCAACAGGCCCCATAAACTTGTCTCATGGGAGGTTTGCAGAAGACCCCATTGACAAACCAGCTGAATGCACATAAATACTTTAGAATCAGGAATGAGTCTAGAGTATCTGGGATCTATGGCTGCAAGGTTTCTGCATAGCCCAACTTCAGCCTAAACATCTCAATCTGACAGACCAAGGCATTTCCAAAGCTTTCTGGAGAATGTGGCAGGTCTGCCCCTGCTGCTGTAAGAGTGTTTTCTATAGTCTGGCATCTGGGTGCTGACTGATTGATATGAAAAGAGGAGTGGGAGTTTGAATATGTGGGTGGTGATAGTAAATGGCTGCCTGTCACAGAGTTATTTATGTTTGTAGAATAATTCTGATTGTTTGTTATGGACAGTTTAACTTTGGAGAAAGAAAGTACAGATTATCGCAAGATGGTACATTCTAAGGCAAACAAGGATATTTTTCGGCTGGAACACTATTTTAACATCTCAGTATTTGTGTATCCCCTCCCACATGTGCAGGGTATCCATGATTATATTGTACACATGGCCTCAGTTTCACCTTCTGCCCAATGCATTAAATACTACTATTACTATGCACTTTAAAGATATAAAGTGTTGTATAAACATTACTTAATCGCCACAACATGCTAATGGAGGAAGTAAGAAAATATTGTTTTAATTTTAGCCATTTTACAAAGGAGAAAGCGAAGACAAAGAAGGCAACATTCATTCATGGTGTGATCCTGCTGAAGATAGCCGAGTTACATCTGGAAATAATTTGGTGCAGAGAAGTGTACTCGGTTATTTTAAAAGAGGTCTATTGGATGTGCAGCATTGAATGTGAATGCTTGATTTTGGACACTCCAGAATTCAGAATTTTAAATAGTGGAAGTGGAAGAATTCTGAACATTTTATTCCAGCTCTGATATCCCAACTTCAGCTGAGTGTTCAGTCACCAGGATTCTCAAAAGGCAACTATCACAGTAGTGTATGGTATACCCATTTGTTGCTAAAATAAATGTGTTTCTCCACTGCACTGGGCCCCGAGCACTGAGAAGAAAGCCAGACAGACATAAGACACACAGACATAAGAAATATATAAGACATTAGAAATTGCCAGTACTGCTGGAATAGGAAGGTATAATGTCTCCTCACTCACGCTATCCTTGCATAAAATCCAGAGACTTCACCAGCAGAAAACCTGCACCTGCAGGTATTAATGATGACCACTAAGAAATACAAAACTCAAGGTGCAGCTCTCTCAAAGCACCACTGTGCCAATCCCAGCTAGTCTCACCCCCGCTCTTTGGCTCAACCCTAGCCCTTTAGCAACTGCTTGCTCTCCCATCTATCTCTGATTAACTCTCTCTCTATTTCACCCATGCTCGTGTGTGTGTGTGTGTGTGTGTGTGTATGTATTTTTCAGTCACTTAGGAGTGGGATTCCTGAAAATGTGTTTAGTGGGCTTAGTTGTGCCTTTACATTACCAAGTCAAGAAGCTGAGCAAGTGCAACCTTCTGAATGTTTCTGAAAATCCCAGTTGAGCAGCCAGTCCCTTAATCAAGCCCTGGACCCACAGTACTGGAGCCATGAAACACCTAAAGAACTAAGGAAACTTGAACATAAGCAATAGCTGTTCTGAAGACTCCTCAAGGGGCTAGTGTTGAGCCAGAGAGGCAGTGTAATACATCACTTGTGCCGCCACAAACTTTGGTAATACTGGCAACAGTGTCTTATTATAATAGGAGGCAGTATGGCCTAGTGCAGGGGTCGGCAACCTTTCAGAAGTGGTGTGCCGAGTCTTCATATATTCACTCTAATTTAAGGTTTCGTGTGCCAGTAATACATTTTAACGTTTTTAGAAGGTCTCTAAATCTATAATATATAACTAAACTATTGTTGTATGTAAAGTAAATAAGGTTTTTAAAATGTTTAAGAAGCTTCATTTAAAATTAAATTAAAATGCAGAGCCCCCCAGACCGGTGGCCAGGACCCAGGCAGTGTGAGTGCCACTGAAAATCAGCTCGCGTGCCGCCTTTGGCACATGTGCCATAGGTTGCCTACCCCTGGCCTAGTGGATAGAACACTGAACTGGGACTCAGGTTCCCTGAGCACTATTCCTGGCTCTGCCACTGACCTGCTGGGTGAATTTGGGCAAGTCACTTTCCCTTTCTGTGTCGTTTTTAAAATGGGAACCATGATACTGACCTCATTTGTAAAGCATTTTGGGATCTATAGATTAAAAAGCACTATATAAGAAGTATTATTATTATTACCACCACCATCCACAGTCATACAGTTAGTCAGTGGAAGAGACAGAATTAGAACCACTGTCTCCTTGCTCAGACCACTAGACCATACTGTTAAATGAATGCATTAGAAATATAGCCACAAAATTATTTATCCTTTTGCAAATGCAAAATAGCAACATTTTGAAGCACAACCCTTGCAGAGACTATTACACTGAAATGGTGTTAAATGTAAGAGAACTTTGAAGCAAATCCCTTATATTTTCAGCAATAAATGCATGGCTTCCATTCACATTTGAGGTGTGTTAGTCATATGGCTAAAAACTTGCAAAACTATTTAAAAAGAGATTTTGCTTACATCTCTTCATTTTTTAGTCCTGTTTCAATATTTCTCTATAGGCCTTGTGCTCAAAATTTTAAAAGACTTCTTTCTGATACTTCCTATTTCCATAGGAAACTGCACTGAGAGACACTCCTTTCCTTCCAGATACTGTACCTTACTTCTCAAATATTAAGCAACTGCCTCTTATAATAAAGCTTTGTGCTACAGAAAAGAACAAACATAACAGAGAGCGATATAAAATATCAGTTGTTTTCCAAAATGGAAAAATCATCTTTTTAGCTCTCTCAAGGTTTCAGCTTTGAGATTTGCTGGCAATCTTCTCATAATCAGGAGTACATCCCTTTCCCAAGTTACATATTCCATTGCATGGTGCCTGTGCATACACAGTAACTGGAGAAAAATATAACATAGCTCTCCTTTTCATGTTTTTAAGTTGCAACACACAGCTTCACCAAAAAATGCTTGTCACCAAGTGCAACCTTTTAATATCTGCAGGGCTCTCCAATATAGGGGCGGAACTTCATTGTTTATTAGAGAGAAGAATTAGATCCAGTGTGAATAGAGGTAGATTAGTCTGATTTTGGAGGCCCAGGACAGACAACCCACAGTACAAGGAGTGGGAGATAAGAAAAAGATTAGTCAGATTTTAGATTTTCCCACCCTATCCCTATTATCACCATCAGCTCTACACATACTGTAGAACCCAGTGTACTATTTTGGGATTAGCTCTGTAAATTGTGTCTGTATTACATTGTTCTTTGGATAACTGACTGGCTTTTCTCTTTGGGAATGTGGTCAAGGACTAATCTTGATGGGAAGGGATGGTTGCTTTATTTCAAGCAGGCAGTCTCAAAAAGGTACATAGCTGACATCATCAAAACCCAGTGTTCAAAGAGAAATGAGTTAAGCAGGAGACAATTATGTCCAGTGCTCAGAAACTAGAACTTGAACACTGCTAGAAGGAATGAAACAAAATTAAAATATCAAAACAAGACATTTATCTTTCACAGTAAGTGGAACTGAATAAATAAATAAATCAAAATAAGTTTGTTATTTACAGCTCATATGTGAGTACCTGTTCATAGAACTTTGGAATTCTAGTATAATCCAAATGTTCTATAGTACAAGGAGAGCAAATATTTATTTACCATGTATAATGTGATCCCACCACAATGACAGTATGAGGGAAATGAATAAAGCTACATTGTACAGACAAAGAAAGAACCTTGCATTAGAGAAACTTAAAAAAAATCCTGGGTCTTTGAATAAATCATGTTTGACACGTTCAAATCAGTGAATTCATTCAATGGGGCTCCTTTTAATAATAAATCTAAGCACCTCTGGTATGTGTCACTTTCTCATCCATAGATCGTTACTTGCATTTAACAGACTTGGAAACTGATATGCAGACAGATGACTTGCTTGACAAGTATTTCTAATTGCTAACTCTAATGTCCAAAGTTAATTACAATATTTACTTACTTCCTTTGTTGGTTTGGTAGGCAGGAAGACTATGGGTCATACAGACTTAGAATGTGTATATTTGTAACCACTCAATCTCTTTCCTTCCCCTCCCACACCTGCAGCACTCACCATAGATTTCTGCTGAAGTGAATCCTTAATAATCTAAGCTGTTTTCCTAGCAAGTGATTAAGTCCTCCAAAAATATTTCCATATCCAGGCACACACCACAAAAACTAGTGAATAAAAATTAAACTCCCTATTAACACGTTAAACATGTCACTTTAGGACCTGATCCTGCAACAACTTAAGCCTATGCATAACTTTATGTGTATGAGTAGTTCCACTGACTTCAATGGGACTATTCGCATCTTACTCGTGTGAATAAGTCTTTACAAGTTTGAGGACTTCATTATTCTAGAGTTTGTCCTTTGTGGCGGACATTAAGACGAACATTTTCAGAAGTGACTATTTCTGGACATGGGTGCTTTAATGTTTGTGTGTTCAACCTAAGTCTTTATGTATCTCAAATTTGACAATGAAGTATTTCTACTTAAATAAGTACAACCATTAAACTTCCAGACTTTCATATTTATTTAAAGTTATTCTATTCTAAAGTGGATCCTCTTCCCTTCTTGGGCATCAACAACAGAACAAATTCCTATGTTCCAATCAGATACCCTCTGTGAAAACCTCATGGAAGGCAATGGGATTTGAAGACATTGAGGCTGCACAGATGAAATCAGAGTTTAATTCGGCCTGCAGAAACTTCAGTTTCGATGATGCTGCATAAGATCCCATTTTGAGATCTTTCTAATTGTGTATTTAGCACATTTGAAAAGGAAATTAGAGAGACATAATAAATATGGAGTTTCACGCTTACTTTTCAGAGCTGACCCACACTTATTTCTGAATTTCTTCATTTCCAATGTTTGTTTTTGTTGTAGTTACAACATTCTAAAAATGTTGCTGTAAGTTAATGGAGACTTATTTACAACCTTAACCAAGGGCCAGATTCTGATTTGTTTATTCATGCTGAACAGTAGCTTACACCATCAGTAAGGATATGATTTAGTCACGGAGGTCACTGAAGTAATGGATTTCGTGACTTTACCGGACCTCCGTGACTTCTTCGGCTTCAGCTGTCAGTGGCTGCAGCCAAGGCCAGAGCTGGGGCTGTGAACCTCCACCCTCCGTGGCTGCGGCTGGGACAGGGGCTGTGTCCTTCTCCCCCGTGGCGGTGGGGCTCAGGCTGTCAGTCCCCCCCGATCCCCGCTATGGGGCTCCAGCTGTCATCCCTCTCCTTCCCCCGGGTTATTCTTAGTAAAAGTCATGGACAGGTCATGGGCTCTTGTGAATTTTTGTTTATTGTCCATGTCCAGTCCGTGACTTTTGCTAAAATATAACCATAACAAAATCTTAAACTTAACCATGAGAATTCCACTGAATTCAATAGGACCACTTAGGGAGGAAGGTACTACTCAATGAAGTATCAAAATCTGGCCGTTAGTTTTTTTGGTTTGGGGGACTTTTTTTCAGGTGTGTGTGTAGGGTGACCAAATGTCCCGATTTTATAGGGACAGTCCCGATTTTGGGGTCTTTTTCTTATATAGGCTCCTATTACCCCCCACTCCCGTCCAAATTTTTCACACTTGTTGTCTGGTCACCCTATGTGTGTGGAAATTTACAGAGATTGGTCAGAGCCTGGGATAACTTTGCCACAGGAAGCTACCACTTATTTGTTTTTTGTTCTAGTCGTCTAATTGAGAATCATTAAAATATAGAAAGTTAGGAGTGGTTAATGGAACAAATGAAATTGTCTGCCTTTGTAGTAAAAATATATTTTTAGTATTCACAGCTTCATCATTGTTTTCTGTTACCACAACAATCCTTGCTGAAGAAGCAGAGAAGGATGTGGGCTGATCACCTGCAGGGTCCACTACTGGTGAGCTCAGCCAACTAGTCACATGGAAGCTTTTCTTCACTAAAAGGGCATTAGTAACCAAGTAAGCTTGTTTGTCTTTCCTTCTTTTCTTCTAAAAATGGTAGGGAAACACCTTCTTATAATGAATACATTCCCTAGCACTCAAAGACAAAATAAATATTTGATTTCCTGTGTCTGTCTCACGGATCCATGGTTATTCTCTGAGTATTTTATGAAAATCTACAGTTTCCAAGATGATTTTTTTCTTAAAACAAACATACTGCCCTTACTTAGCTTCAGCTGTCTTGCTGATGCTATAGGGAGTTTTTCCTGAACAATCAGGTTATTGGTCTGCATACTGCCTTTATACTGATCATCAATGCCGTGCAATGATCAAGTCAGAGTCCAAATCTAAGATCTTATCGAAACTCTACGGGAAATTACTTTTATCTCTGAAATGACAATATGGTGCATCCTTCAGCTCCTAATAGTCTAGGAGGAGTTCAATTTCAACTATTCACACAACTCAAAATACAAACATTATTTAAACTATTAAACTAAAATTAATAAAATTAAACTATTAAACTAAAATTATTAAATGATGACGATTTGCCCAGAAAAGCATTTATCATATGGCAATAGAGTATGTGGCCCTCAAATTTTTACATTAAGCTGTTTTACATTACTGATGTAACTCTCAGTTGTCAATGATGAAACTGAATAGCTGTTAAAACTGGTAAGATAACAGACTGAGTCTCTAGGGATTTTCAAGAATGAGCAAACAATTCACAGGTGGCGACAACAGGGTTTTATAAGATTCAGTGGGCCATGTTCTAAGTACCTGGCACTCAGATCAGAATCAGGCCATGATTGTTTTTTCAAGGAGACAAACATTTAATCTGCAATTCACACATTTGCAGTTATACTGTTTTGAGAGAGAATAGAATTAACTGACCTCTGCCTACATTTCCCTTCCTACCCCCTCATCTAGAGCGGCTATGTTCCACTGCCCCATTTGATTTCTCTGCACATGCATCTTTATTAACCACACCCATACACTGATTTTTAAATGCTGGAATCGCACATACAATAGAAAATGATGTGTTGACAATCCCAAGAACCTTCTGATGAGTTTTGTTAAGAACTGAGACCTAGATTTAAAAAAAAAAAAAAGATGCTGGGTTACACGGAAGTGCTCTTGCCATACTTTTAACATAGTTTGTCATTCTTTTACTTTCAGCATGTTAGAATTTTTTAAGACTCACAGTACCAAGTGCTATTTGTCCCCTGCCATTCTTCTCCCCCTTACTCTATTCTGCCCCTTTTTGCCTGTCCCCAGTGCCTCTTGGTTCTTGCTATTATGACAAAGTCAGATCTGTCAGACGTAAGAGAGTGATCCTATAGGTTCCAGGAAGTGGGCAGGCACAAGCCCTCCCCCAGCCTTAGGGGAGGATCCACAAGGTCCAGGAACTCAAATAATTACGGGGGACAATCAAAAATGTAACAGGGGCAGGTGTGAAGGTCAAAGGGTCAAACGAAGGGAAACTGAAGGGGACACCGAGCAGAAAACCCCAGACAGTGCCTCAAAGGTGACAAGGGAGCCAGTGGACACTGCATAAGAGAGTAGTCCTGTTGGGATCCAGGACTACTCTGCTAAAGGATCACCCCCCCAGCCTACGGGGAGGATCCACAGGTCTGGGATTCCAAATGATTGCGGGGGACAACTAAAGATATAGCAGGAACAGGAGTGAGGTCACAGGGCTAAACGAAGGGAACCTGACAGGGACACCGAGCAGAGAACCCTGGACAGTGCCTCAAAGGTGTCAAGGGAGCCAGCGGACGGCACATAAGAGAGTAGTGAAAGACAGATGTATCAGTCCCAGAATGGTGAAGGCCCCTGTCCCTGTGAACTGAAGAGAGATTACCTCAGGTTAATTAGAGACACCAGAGTCCAATTAAGGGCTACCACAGTGACCTTTAAAAACCCCTCTTCTGGTGAGAGCAGAGGAAGAGGGAGGAGAAGCAAGCTGCAGCAGGGTTAGTGGCAATAGGAGAAAAGGCTACTCCTGGGTGGATGGATGTGTCTACTCCTTATAGATAAAACAATCAAGTTAACTGCTGTTTGGGAAAAGACTGGCCACCAGAAGCCAGCGTAATAAATGAACACCCGGGAGAGTGGGAGGGAAAGGTATTCCTATTTGTGTTGTGAGTTTGGTATTTTGGTGGTTGTTTTGCTTAAGAGAACTACTTGAGCTTCCCCTGATGCCCACCTTGTAAACATATTGAAAAACCCTCAGAGTAGGACTGATTAACTACAGGCCCCCACTGCATGAGGAAGAAATGCTGAGGCCGATGAGGCCAAGGAGGTGTCTTGCCACACTGTATAAAAACGTATCTCCTCAATTGGACTATATCATCAGAAATACAACAGCTCATCATTTAACCTCCCCTTTCCTTCTTCTTTTATCTCTTCTCCAAATTCTTATTCATTCATATTAGCTAAAATGTCTTCCATTTATTCTTCCATTTTTATTTTTAAAAGCTCATTTTATTTAAATTGTACACTTAAAAAACCCCTTCTCCTTCTATTCAGATCCTGTTCTCTGTGCCAAGACTACTAACAAAGTTAGCTGGCAAATCTGATGGGCCTAATGGGTTTACCTAACTATTAGGAGTTTGATCCTGCCCCATTGAATATAATGGGAATTCTGCATTGCCTGTAAGGGAGCAGGCTTACCTCACTCCAGTTCCTAGGGTCTATCAGCAAATTCCCAATATGCCACAAAACTGCCATAAGAGAATGGCTTTCAGTCACCACCAATCTGGATCAGATTTGAAACCAGTGAGGAGAAAAGTTCTGTATCACCATTATCAGTCACTTAAGTCATTTGGTCCATGTAAAAAAATTATATGTATACACAATTATAAAATCTCAATAGAGAAACTTGAATTCAGACTGATATATATGTGGTTACATTACTAGCCAATGACTTAGTATGGTTCAGCATTTGGAAATGAACAGTACAGCAATAAATCTTTCATAATAAATTATTTTCTTAAATTATTGTTTTGTTGTGTATGCAGTGTAATATAATTAAACCAAGCTGTTCCACTATTTATTGTATTAGCTATAGAGATACAACTAGCAAAATGTACTGATCATTATACATCAGCTGTTCTCAACCAGTCTTAGTTATCTTATTTAAAAAATGTGTCTGGAAAGTCTGTATAAAAGAAAACAAACATGTATAATGCAAAGTGTGCATCAAATTTAATATGAAAGTGTATTTTACTTTGCTTTTGAGATAATGGAAATTTTTGCTGACATAGAAGTGTGTTGTACAGGGAAGCACATATTGCATCTGCCTGGACAAAGCTGCAACCCTTTCTGCTGAGTTAAGTGGAAAGGTTGGTTTCAGCTTAGCCCTGTGGTTGGGCTGTGCACCAAGTTAGCTGAAAACAGAACATTAGTTTGTGCAGTTCCTGTCACGGATTAATTTCCCATGTAAAGTGAGGAGGCTGCTTTGATCAAGAGAGGGAATGTCACAAGAAGACTGACTTCAAATTTATTTTGGTGTCTATTGGCATCGCAGTGACTCACTGAAACAATGCTGCACAAGAGACCAAGAGCAGGAGGAGATTCATTGGTAGCAACCCAGAAAAACCTTGAATATGCCATTAAAGTAATGCCCATACCCATAGTGTCTATATATCAGAGTCTGGGGGCATCATCATCCGATGGAAAGGAAGGAGAGTTCTCCTATAGGGAAAAAATGGCATATCAATATATCAGAGTGCCTAAAGAATTACATGGATAATACATAGTGGAGATACAGTTTTCACATTTCTGTAAACACAGACCATCTGTACTACATTTCTAGTGATTAAAACTATGATTTTGTTACAACATTTAAAACTTTTGTAACTGTCTTGCTAGCTGCTAACATAAATTAAATGCTATAAATTGACACACTTTTTTAATTACTGAAATAAAGTGCAGATGTTCTGGATTTACAGTAAAATACATGACGCTTCCAGAAGCCAATAACTGGAGTCTTTTACTTTCATGACATGCTATGGTCAAGACCTAAGACAGACTATAGTTTGAGGGGAGTTTTCACAAATGTCATAGATATGAAAATAGCATATATTTCTTATGAGGAGCAGTGTTTCATGAGCTGATGTGTTATTGGTGCCCCTATTGTGCCTGTTAGGACCTATTGCTGTATCTTCTTTTCTAGGGCTCCCTCTTGTTGTATGTAGCATTTACTCCACTGTATTGTTGTGCAGTGAAACATCTTGTACACCAAGCAGAGTGCCAAGGGAAGTGCCACTAAATAGTATATACCCCAAACCTTGGAAACATATTTGTATTTATCAACAAAAGCTCAGCTCAGATAAAAATATTCCATTTTCAGTAAAGTCACTGAACTTACATCCAATTTTCAGCCGTGTTGAAAGAAGTGCAGGTAAATTGCTTAAGGCCAAACAGTGCAAGTTACTCAACTGGCATTTGGAATTTGGACTGAATCTGGTGTGGTTCACAACTGTGAGTACCAACCTCAGGGCAGACCATCAACAGGTAGGGCCAGGGCCGGCTCCACGCACCAGCTGAGCAAGCTGGTAGTTGGGGCGGCAGATTGTTGGAGGTGGCATTCTGCCCAATCCTAGGGCGGCATGGCCGCTTTTTTTTTTTTTTTTTTCTTGTTCTGCTCCAGCTACCCTGTAGGGGGCGGCAGCGTGGAGAACCAGAGCGCCCTGCAGGGTAGTCCTCTTCCTTCCCTCCCCGCCGACCGGAGCGGAGCCCTTGCGGCAGGCGGCAGGAGGCGGCGCAGCGGGAGGGGCCACGTGGTAGCGCCCCTGCTGTAGCCCTGACCGCCCCCTTCTCTCTCTCTCCCGCCTGCTCCCTCCCGCTCCTCCCCCCAGCCAGTCCCCCTGCACCCGCGCTCCAGCCGCGCCACAGGTGTTTTTTTTTTTTTTTTCTTGGGGTGGCCAAAAAGCCAGTGCCGGCCCTGGGTAGGGCAGATACCCCAAACTGCTTGTGTTCTCTATAATTAGATTTCACCCACCCAGTAACAGGTATGAACTCCTGAAGCACTATAACAGTCTTACCATGGTGTCACAAACAGTCTCCTTGGGCACTCCAGTCTATCTTGCCACCCAGGCAAGCTGGACTTAGTGATAGCTGGTGGCAATACACCAAAGATCACAAAATATTCAGGTTACTTCCAGTCCTAAGAGACCAGTCACTTTATCCCAGGACGATTTGTACCCTAGATGTCTCATCAAAGACAATGCTTGTAGCCAATCCTGTTATAAACTAACTAAAGATTTATTAACTAGCAAAAAGAAATTAGGGAGTTATTACAAGGTTAAAGCAAGCAAACCTATATACACAAATGAGTTACAGTCTATGGTTTTCAAAGGTGACAGAACTGTAGTAAACAGTCAGCTCTGAATGGCTTTTAGGGCTAGCCCAGGTTGATCCTGGGGATCTCTGCTTCTGTTTCATAGCTCCAGCCCTGTGAGAGTCTAAAAGAAAGATGACATTTTTTCTTGTCAGCTATTTTTATTTCCTTCTTTCAGGAGTCAAGATGATGGGATGAGCCCTTTTGCACATAACATCTTTCTGGCTGTGAAGGGGCAATTAAAGTATTTGTATTGTGATGTCCCACAATGGCCTGTTCCGTTGTGATAGCCCTTCCTGATGGGCAGGAGATGATTCAACCTGACCAGGTTCACAGTTTCAGAACAAACATTTTTTACAGTTTTTTTTTTTAAATGGAGATATCCTATCTCCTAGAACTGGAAGGGACCTTGAAAGGTCATCAAGTCCAGCCCCCTGCCTTCACTAGCAGGACCAAGTTTTAAAGCAAAAACTAAATATTACCTTTAGCATGTGGTAAAGATATTATAAGTGAGATTAACAAATGTCGCAATTTACAAGCATTTCATAAAGTCTAAACACATTGTTACAAGTTCAATACCCATCGTAACCATACTAACGCCCAGGTGAAACAGACTGTTTTCCAGCAACGAATTTCTCAGTGCTTGGCTGGGGTCTAATGCCTTGGCAAGAGCCAGTCCCTGGTCTGCCAGCGTCACAGATACTTCTAACTCCCAGCTCTTTTCTCTAACTACTGCAGCACAACCTTATACAACAACCCATGTGTGCACACAACAGCCCCGGTAGTATGATCTAAGATAATATTGCTCTGTTTCCAACCTCACACCCATTTAACATGAGGGTAACTCCATTTACCACAATGGCATTTTACTCCTGATTTACAGAAGTGGTAACCTCTATCACAATCAGGTTCCATGGACCAAATTCTCTACAGGGTAACTCCCTTGACATTAATGGAGTTATGCTAGCAGAGATTTTTACCCAATTTATCTTCTGTGAAGCAGTACCAGAACAAATGAACGAGTTCAAGAGTGATATCCTGTTGGAAGTTATGATGTTTCCAGGGAATAATGAAACTGAATAGTTTAGTTTATTTCTCACATTATCTCAGAAATCTCTCTCACGCGCCACCCAAAGATTTTCATAGTCTTAGAACTTGTGTAGGACATGGACTGCATGTGAGATAACGTTCTTTTATCAAATCCACCTGCAACTTCAGCTCTCTTACAAAAAAGCCAGTATTTTCTTTATGGCAAAGTTTTTAATCACACACATTTTTCCTTATATCTAGTTACTTTAGCATATTATCACTTCCATATACATCAAATTGCTTATTTGTGTACTGAACAATTAAAAAAAATCAAGAGTAATGCTTCTTAAAGTCAGAATTTGATTTCCCTATAAAACTATTTGTCTTCATTTACATAAACATATTGCAATAACTGAACTGAAAATACTCATCCTCTCTTCCAAAAAAACTCATGAGACTTATAAAGCAAAATTGGCAAGACATTGTTTTTTCTGCATTTTAAAAACATTTGTTAATCCTGATGTAATGTTCAATACATAATTGTTCCACTAGAGTAGCAACATTGGGAAGCTAATTCTAGATATAAAAAGGTTTCTCTTTCCTCTGTGGGGGGGAGGGAAGAAATAAAAAATATGAAGAAAAAAAAGTTTTTAAAAAGTCTGATTATCAAATAGAAAAACTTGTCCTGTTTTTCAAAGGATATCCCTTGTGCTGACAGTCTTACATGCTTGATCTTGCTAGTGTCAAGTCAAGAGAGCCAAGCGAGCCAAAGAAAACTCAGCTGATACTGTATTTTAGCAGGTCACTGAGTTTTTCTGGTTAAAAAGAGAAAGGCTGTGAAACTAATCCAGATGAGATACATAATCTCTTGTTTATGTTTCACTGTGATAAAACCATTTCAGAACAGCAATAATGAAAAGCTAGGAAGTGAAAGAACACACACACACACACACACACACACACACACACACACAGGATTATTTTACAATCTTATGGTTTTGGCAGATGCCAATGCAAAATTGAAGGTCCATGACACCTAATATAATTTTCCTGAAACAATGAAAATTTGATCTTTTATGAGGGAAATAGTGAAGGACATGCCAAATAGTGGGCAAAAAAGTGTTTGGAAAAGCGTGTCCATTTCTGCACATGAAATATCAAAAGTGGCAACAATTTCAAGGCAAAATGGCCTACTCTTTAATTATCTTTTGATTATAACATTCAAATCACTCTCTCTCCCCCTTCCTTCCCATCTGCTTTTAATTTTTCTTTACACCCAAGTTGGTCAATAAATCAATCTAGAGCCAGCAAATGAGCACAGCTGGAAAGAGTATCTTAATAGGTTAGGTTTTGATGGCTTTCAGCACTGAATTCTTGTAAGCATTTGCAAGGATTTGTGGGCAGCATATCTTTCACCTACCATGATCCTGTAGACACTATATTAATAATGGAAGCAGCTGAGTGCTATGTAAACTATTCACTCCAAGTTCAGCCTTATGCTGTTCCCATATAAAGGTAGTGTATAGTAAAATTTTCTACCCATACTTAAAATTCCTGTTTAAGCATCAAGCCTGTTCAAGACAGGAGAGCAAGAGGTGCTCAGCATTTCTGGAAATCAGGCCAGTTCTTTCTCAAGATTGGTGTACATTTATTCTGGTTGGAAAAGATCCACAAAAAATCATGTACAGGTTTTCAAGAAACAAATGATTGAGACCACAGGCCAAAAATGTCAAACTTTGGTGCCAAAGTTTGGCACCTAAACCCATGGTTAGTTGCCTTCCAGTAACTTGATTATCAAAGTTACAGCAGTTCCACAACTCCCATTAACTTCAATGGGATTAGAAGATATTCAGTACTCTACATGAAGCACCTCACACATGAAAGAAAGATCAAGTCTCGATGCATGATCATTCAGAAAACAGCACCCACACCTCCTAGTGATCTGAAGTACAAGTAAGCATGTTTTGTGGTTAACAATTTAATGTCTTAAATTATTATACAGGAATCTATCAACAGTCAGAGAATCTACTGCAATTAGAAAGACTTCTGCAGATACCTTCTTAGGCCACATGGGCAGACCCCTGAGCTTGTGTGGAGCCTCAGTTACATCAATGAAGCTCTGTATGGGTGCAAGAACCTATCCGTGGGGTTTACTTTGCAGGATCAAGGACTCAGTCCATAACAAGGACCATGAGTGTTGTTAACTGTAGCCATATTACAAAGGCTTTTTCCCCCCACATGTAATCAGTTATAATTAAGTTGGTTAGTTCGGTGTGTCCCTAGTCAAGCACAAACCTGATCATGTGCCTAACATCACAGATTAACAGCTGTGGCTGTAACATGTCCAAAAGCTCAATAGTGTTTAGCAATTTATAGTGCATACTTGTTTTTAAATGTGGTTTGTTTTTAATGTTGTTGCCTTGATTAAATACTTTACTGGACATAAGAGAATTCTACTTTGATGGCTTTTTGGCATTTCTAAAACATTTATGTATGTGACAGAATCAAATATGGAAGTAAAAAAAAATTCAACCCTTATAAACAGATTTTTGTTTCTGAATTTGTCCACTGTTTTAGAACATTTTGCTGATTGGGAGCAGGGTGAATACTGCAAGGAAAGTACTTGGAAACATGCTTTAGAATGAAAACCATTAATTCACCTCAGTGGTATTCATGACCCTTTTGCACTTATTTTCAGAAAACATTCATATGAGTATTTGTTAGCAAGAATGCTAGTGGAAAGCATAAGCCTCGAGAGTGCTCATGTTTGTGCAAAGACTCATGCTAGGAATGTTCATTTCTTGAAACCTATGATTTTCTGCCTGATTATAAATGTTTCAGTCATTTAGTCAAGGAGTAGAAACAATACCATACACCATGAATAATGAACAGTGAAAATCAGAGCTGAAGTAAGTAGTTCACAAACCTCCATTGGCCCGTAGTTCCTGAAACATGGTCCAGGGACTATTTTTTCGTTATCCAGTGAGAGCTAGCTGGTCATATGGTGCTGGTTCTCTTTTTTCCAGCTGCTCAATTGCATTAAAAGAAACAAGAAATGTAGTAGATGCTTTTCTAATGTTACTTTTCTATTTAAACAGTTGCTATCCAGTTGTCACAGCAATGTAATTTGATCATAAATGGGAGGAGAGGTGTCCATGACACAATCTCGCTATTAAGACATGGTCCACATGAAAAAATTAGAGAACCCTCTGTCTTAGGTAAAATATGGGATTTAAAAAAGATTTAAAAGTTTGGAAATAGTCTTTGATTTTTACAGACAATTCACAAAGAGAAAAAGGGAGCTACTTTAACCGAATAAACCGTTTGTTACAAATAATTTGCCCAGCACTTTTTCTGATGAGCAGGGGAGTCCTTTAAAAATTTAGCATCACCCAATAAAAGTAAGGGAAAAAACAGCAAGATGGTTGGGATCTGTTCAATGATCTTGAGACAATCAAGCAATTTGAATCAGCCTCTCTCACAGATTAATTACTTAATTCTAGCTTTTTATTTACAAATCTTACATCTGTTTTCCAGCACTCTAGCAAGAATTGACACTCAATGCATTTTTTCACATGTGCCAGTCAAGGTAGAATTACTTATGATTTCAGTGAAATGAGATATTTCGGGAGAGGAGGGATGATCTATGTAATTAAACTACAAAAGGAAAAAAGCTATGTTCAAATAGGGTAAATATTCAGACAAACTCACAAAAAGGATGAAATTCAGGGTTGAAACTCCATCCCATTGTGCCAAAGTAACACAACACACATGGCCTGTAAGTTCATGCACTGTTTTGAAATGCTTGCATTACTTATGTGAATAAGGTGGTTTAGGGTGTGCTCAAAAGTCAAAGAAAAAAAAGTTGGCATTAACATAATATAGAGTATAAGGTTTCTTTGGACCCAATCTCAACTTCGATAATGGATAATTGAATACAATTGCTGTCAACTCTTTGCCCAGCTCTAGCTTTTTTTTTTTGGAGGGGGGGGGCCTATTATGGAGACATACATAAATAAATATCCTTATAAATTAGTTACTGCATGTAATCACTTTTTAAACCTCACTTTCTTTGGAATGTTAAAATATTGTTTTATTGTAGCACAATAAAGTAAAACAGTAGAGTCCAACTTACTGGCAAAGTGTAGTAAATAAATTTTGAAGGTTCACATTTTGAGAAAGGAGAACAGACTTAAAAGTGATGAACATTTTAAATTTACAGTAGTAAAAAATAAAAATATAGAAGTGGCAAATTTGATTTAAAAAATCATAAAATCCCTTCCCAGTGGTAGTTTAGCATTCATTCCAAGATACAGCCCAGGCTGAATGTTTATAGCCAAGTTATAATAAACACCAGAACATAGAAAGTAATCATGTAAAAGCGGACAGACCTTTAACTCTAGTGGCAGAGTTAGTGGTTCCTACAATGTCTGACACTGTGTGTTGATTTCTAAGTTACTTAAGTGGAGGGACAGAAGAAAAATGTTACCATTTTAATCAATGTAGTGCCACATAACCTCAGTCCCCAAAACTTTTCTTTGCCAAAATTCTGTTCTGTGGGTTGAAATTACAGAATAAAATCAAAGAATGAATTTGAATTTTGTACAGTACCTACTGTACAAAATTCAAATTCAACCTAGCTGTGTCTACAGTGGGGCTTAGATTGGCCTAATGTAGGCCTGTAAGATACTTGAAATTTTATGCATAAACAAAACACAGATTGGTATTGGGTGTATAACAAGAACAGTTACCAGTCAGTACCTAACTGGTTATGTGTGAATGCAAATTCAAGCATGTGAATTGAGCGTACCTAATTTTGACACTGGACCACAGTATACACCATCATCACTAGGAATGGACAAAACTGATATGAATAAAGTAAAAACTCATCTGAACCTTTACCCACCCCTCATCTTTGAAAAATCTTCAATCATTTTAGTCTGTTTGTACTATTCCACCCTTCTACCTTAGGTTTTTCTTTAGTATCTGTTTTCATAGTAGCTGAGAGTTCCACCTGTAGTTGCTACACATCACCTGTTCCCACAACTACACACTTTATCCTTCTCCAAAGGGCACCATAACAAGACTAGACTCATTACTGTAGCAATCCTGCACTGATAGGTGTATGTCCATACAGGACTTTTCCATCTCTAAATTCTGTGTTTCTATTATCCAAACAGTTTTCTATTATTATAAGAGAAAAATCTCACCTCTTGAAATGCAAGTAAAAGCATATTACAACTAGTTTTCTTTCAATAGACTTCACAGGACTTTGGACACCCACATTAATCACTAAGAAAGTCATCATGCCCAAATCCGGATGAGTAAAAATCTTCCATTCAACAGCTCATTCAAACCAGACAGAATGCTACCTAATACATAATTTAAAAAAATATTTAATCTTGACCTTAGATAATTGGCATTGACTACATTGTATATACCAGTACAGAGGGTATATCTACACTACAAGTGCAACAGTGACAGAAGGGGGTTTTCCATCACTGTAGTAAATACACCCCCTTGAGAGGCAGTAGCTAGGCTGACAGAAGAATTCTTCCGTCAACCTAGCTGTGTCTACAGTGGGGCTTAGATTGGCCTAACTACATGACATGAAATTTTTCACAGCCCTGAGTGATGTAGCTAGGTTGACCTAAGCTTAAGGGGTAGACGAGGCCTGATAAATTACTGATTTCCTCTTTTCCCAATGGAACAAGTTAGAACAGCCCTTTCATATCTTGGGACACTGTACAGATGAGTTTAACAACCTCTCTCTCCTTAATCAAGTAAGCTGAATGGTTCCAGTAGCCAGGATAATAGGGGACTTAAGAACATGCAGAAGTTAAAACTCAAAAACAGAAATGTCCAATTTAAACTAACAGGACCTAATTCTGATTTTTCATATCGGTTTTAAAATGATGTAACTCTACTAACCTCAGTGAAATTAATGTGGGTTCATCCTGTTATATGTACTGTAAGTCAGAAAATCAAAGACCTGTAATATGTAAAATATTCCCCATTGACTGGATTTTGGGTATAATCATCATAAGTTACTAAAGCTGAAGGAAGTTTTGCTAAAAGAATTTGCACATCACCTAGGTGACTGGCACCAAAGAAGACAGTGCTGAAAATGCATCATTACATCATATTAACCTCGTCCAATAGCTTAAAAAAAACAAAAACAGACAAAATGTGGTAGGGAGAGAGAAACGTAATCTGACCTCTGCTTTAGAGCAAATGTCTTAGAAATGAGAAATCAATTACTATTCCCTTTTTCTTCTTAGACAGATCTGGTCAGTTTTCAATGTGAAATTATTAACTCTTAGTTACTGCTTGGGCCTAAGAGGTTCAGATAATCATTGAAAAATCATGCAAACGTTGGGCCCTCTGAACTTTTAAAATTTCTCCCACTGCTAATCAGAACAATCTCAGTTAGTCTAGTTCAGAAAAAAAAAATGACCGTGGACAAACACAGGATCACATCATGTTGCAGCACAAACTGCAACATGACATTTTGTTGGGGGACCTTTTGGCACAACAGTGTTTTGTTGCAGAACATTTTATCCGGGATTGTCTTCCTCATTATTACATGGAGCAACCTGAAATGCACACTAGGCATAAAGTAATGTGGAATTAAAATAAATAATGAAAAATAAAACACTGATGAAGTGTTGCTTAATTTGTTTTTCACTAAACTATTGTTCATCTCCCCAGTGCGTTCATGTGTGCACAAACACATTCTCTCTATATATTCTCACACAAAAACTTTGTTGACTTAGAGTTAGAGTTGCTGAAGTGTATTTCCTTATAAAAAATACAAACAGTTAAAGTTATAAAGGAATAATAAATTAAAGTGACATCTAACACAAGACTAATCAAGCTTAAATCTACTATCATCATAATATTCAGCCATACCAACACTGTAACACCCTCTCCCTCTGTAACACTTTCTTTCAATTCAGTAGAGTACTACTACCATCCAAGAACCTAAAATAGTACCACAGTGTGCTGTCTTAATTCCGACTGTCCAATGCTACTATGCTAGTTCCATAATATAATACTGTCATTATTCGTTGCATCCAACAAAGTGGGCATTCACCCACGAAAGCTTATGCTCCAATACATCTGTTAGTCTTAAAGGTGCCACAGGACTCTCTGTTGCTTTTTACAGATCCAGACTAACACGGCTACCCCTCTGATACTTGACACCATGCAAGGCACTGCATTTAGCTGTATGGAATGGAAATCTATCAACCTCATGAAGAAACTTGCACAAGTACAGACAGATATCATCTTCCTTTCTAAATGCAAACGGATGGACATCATACCAAATGGACTGAAGGTGAAAAATCCATTGCTATCTACATACTGAACAGACCACAGTGAGAGATTATGCCATACACTATCAAAGAAACTGAGGAACCACCTGATCAGCATCCTATACAGCAAACAGGAAAACATCAAAAAAGAGCTCTCCAACCTGGAGACTTTCATTAATAACCAACCCTCCACACAAATGGACTTCACTAAAATAAGACAGGAGATCTACACTACACACTTCACCTCTCTACAAAGGAAAAAGGACCGTAAGCTGTCTAAACTCCTACCTGCCACATGGGGCCACAACAGTGGTACCCCTAACTCACCCAGCAATATCGTCAATTTATCCAGCTACACACTCAACCCAGCAGAAGAGTCTGTCCTATCTCGGGGACTCTCTTTTTGCCCCACCATCCCCACGAACATGATACAGTTCTGTGGTGATCTGGAAGCCTACTTTCACCGCCTCCGACTCAAAGAATACTTTCAAGATAACACTGAACAGTGCACTGATACAAAGATACACTCCCACCAAAAACACAGGAAGAAGAACTCCACATGGACTCCTCCTGAGGGTCGAAATGACAGCCCGGACCTATACATAGAATGCTTTTGCCGACGTGCACAGGCAGAAATTGTGGAAAAACAACATCGTCTGCCTCATAACCTAAGTCGTGCAGAACGCAATGCCATCCACAGCCTCAGAAACAACCCTGACATTATAATCAAAGAGGTTGACAAAGGAGGTGCTGTTGTCATCATGAACAGGTCTGACTACCAGACGGAGGCTGCCAGACAACTTTCCAATACCAAATTCTACAGGCCACTTTCCTCAGATCCCACTGAGGAATATACTAAGAAACTGCACCATCTACTCAGGACACTCCCTACACGAACACAGGAACATTTCAACATACCCTTGGAGCCCCGACCGGGGTTATTCTATCTACTACCCAAGATCCACAAACCTGGAAATCCTGGACGCCCCATCATCTCTGGAATTGGCACTCTCACTGAAGGACTATCCGGATATGTAGACTCTCTGCTCAGACCCTATGCCACCAGCACTCCCAGCTATCTCCGTGACACCACTGATTTCCTGAGAAAACTACAATGCATTGGTGATCTCCCAGAAAACACCATCCTAGCCACCATGGATGTGGAGGCTCTCTACACAAACATCCCACACACAGATGGAATAAAAGCTGTCAGGAACAGTATCCCTGATGATGACACAGCACAACTTGTTGCTGAGCTCTGTGACTTTATCCTCACGCACAACTATTTCAAATTTGGTGACAATATATACCTCCAGACCAGTGGCACCGCCATGGGCACCCGCATGACCCCACAATATGCCAACATTTTTATGGCTGACCTGGAACAACGCTTCCTCAGCTCTTGTCCACTCACACCCCTCCTCTACCTACGCTACATTGACAACATCTTCATCATCTGGACCCATGGGAAGGAGACTCTGGAAGAATTCCACCACGATTTCAACAGCTTCCACCCCAACATCAACCTCAGCCTAGACCAATCTACACGGGAGGTCCACTTCCTAGACACCACAGTACAAATAAGTGATGGCCACGTTAACACCACCCTATACCGAAAACCCACCGAACGCTATGCCTACCTTCATGCCTCCAGCTTCCACCCCGGACACACCACACGATCCATTGTCTACAGCCAAGCACTGAGGTACAACCGCATCTGCTCCAACCCCTCAGACAGAGACCAACACCTACAAGATCTTCACCAAGCATTCTCAAAACTACGATACCCACACAAGGAAATAAGGAAACAAATCAACAGAGCCAGACGTGTACCCAGAAGCCTCCTGCTACAATACAAGCCCGAGAAAGAAACCAACAGAACTCCACTGGCCATCACCTACAGTCCTCAGCTTAAACCTCTCCAACACATCATCAGTGATCTACAACCCATCCTGGACAATGATCCCTCGCTTTCACAGACCTTGGAAGGCAGGCCAGTCCTCGCCCACAGACAACCCGCCAACCTTAAGCATATTCTCACCAGCAACCACACACCGCACCATAACAACTCTAACTCAGGAACCAATCCATGCAACAAACCTCGATGCCAACTCTGCCCACATATCTACACCAACAACACCATCACAGGATCTAACCGGATCAGCTACAACATCACCAGTTCATTCACCTGCACGTCCACCAATGTTATATATGCCATCATGTGCCAGAAATGCCCCTCTGCTATGCACATTGGCCTAACTGGACAATCACTACGTAAAAGGATAAATGGACACAAGTCAGATACCAGGAATGGCAATATACAAAAACCTGTAGGAGAACACTTCAACCTCCCTGGCCACACAATAGCAGATGTAAAGGTAGCCATCTTATAGCAAAAACACTTCAGGACCAGACTCCAAAGAGAAACTGCTGAGCTTCAGTTCATTTGCAAATTTGACACCATCAGATCAGGATTAAACAAAGACTGTGAATGGCTAGCCAACTACAGAAGCAGTTTCTCCTCCCTTCTCACACTCCAACTGCTAGCAGAGGACCTCACCCTCCCTGATTGAACTAACCTCGTTATCTCCAGACTGATTCTTGCCAGCATATTTATACCTGCCCCTGGAAATTTGCATTACATGCATCCGACGAAATGGGCATTCACCCACGAAAGCTTATGCTCCAATACATCTGTTAGTCTTAAAGGTGCCACAGGACTCTCTGTTGCTTTATTCATGTATATTACATCACAGCCATGAATTGTGAGATTTAAACAATCAAAACTACTGGGAGAAGAAGATGAAAGTTATTTCACCTTTGCAATAAAGAGTGCAAAGAGAGAATAACTTTGGTGCTGAAGGACTTGCCACTGCAATGGAAGGTGGAGGTCACTCTGCCATTGAAGGAAAGGTCACAAGAGCTGGTCCATGGTGGTTTAAGAAAAACAGATAACAGCTATCATGGAGAGAGAGCAGGAGAGGCAGATTGGGGAGTTTGTGCCAAAAATATAGATCTAATCCATTTATTACATAAAATTAAAACCTGTGAACTTTGGAATTATGAGGCAATAATTCCATTTAAGAGTTCTGTTAACTACACAAATCACTCAAGCTTTGATTTATGATATCACCAGAAACTTTAGATGGCATTATAGCCTCCTATGTCAGAATTGTCCATTTCACATATATCTTTATATAGAGACTCCTATGTTGATTTTAAATATTTTACAACTCTAATTTCTCAAGATATATTCCAAGAGAAGCAGAGAGAGAGATTCAGGCAAACAAATATTCTATATAATATTCTTAAATCGCACTGATAGAACAGCAGCCTTTTCTTGCATAATTTGACCACAAAATTTAAGATGAACAATTCAATTTGTTTTTCATTAGCACATCCTGACGGGGTAACACTAATTACCATATTTACAGCCTGACAGGAAGGAGGTGGAAGAAGGGAATAATTTCCATTAATGCTGTCTTGCCTTCGTTTATTTTAAATTATAGACTTGGCCAATTTATGACAAACAGATATAAGACTAAATCCCATTCTAAAAACATGTTACATATTGTAGTCCATTTTGTTTTCTAATAGTGGGAGCATACTATAGTTAATAGAAAAAAGTGAAATTGACTATTCCATATTCATTATCCACATTGAAAGAAATGCAAAAAGTAAATAGCATAAAAAGTGAAAATGAAATTTGAATTTTACATTTTTTTCAGTTTTAGAAGTTTCAGATGTTATTTGTAAGATAGTGAAAGGAATTTTTAAAAGGTATCACTAACTTATTCAAAATGCACATTATTAAAATAAGAAAACAAGTAGAAGCATCAGAGTAGACACCGAGCAATAGATATGTTAGTAATCCTATTTTTATGGTTAATAGAGAACCCTTTCAGATAGCCAGTACTGTATACAATGTCATTTGGGAAAACTATTATTAAAAGAGTAGTGAATAAATATTTAACATACCCCTCCACCACCACTTCTTTTGGCATAAAAATTAATTCATGAATTAGATGTATAGACAGTTTTCAGGTGTGCTTCCAGGAAAGAAGAAAATATGCTAGGAACTGCCAAACAGTTCAGTTGTCTTCACCATATTCTTAAGATGTCTTTATCCCTTGAATGATATTTGCTTGACCCAAGAGTAGGGTGAAACTTTGATATGCTGCAAGGAGAAGAGAGATGACAGTATCTCTCTTGAGCTCTGACCCTGCAAATTCTTCAGCATGTATGTGACTTCACTGAGACTACTCATTCTAGCAAAGCCACGCACATGAAGCATTGGGCCTTTAGTAAACTGAAGTCTGTGCTTGGCAAGGAATAATCTGTGACCTCAGACAGGGTTGTAGTGATTTTATATATATAAAAATTACAAACCCAAACTGTACACAGTGCCTGATAGTGGAGTCTCTGGCTGCAGAGTCCTAAACTGTAGGCTCTGTCTTCTGCAGAGCTCCAGGAAGTGTTCTGTACCACACTGCCCGTCATACCTTCCTCCTAAAAACAAAAACTGGCCAGAATTCCAAGTTCTCTAACTAGTGAGTGGCTACAGGCAAGTCCACACACCTTACCTGCCCTGAGTTGTGAACAGATGGCTAACAACATTCTAGGAAATCTAAATTGTTATGATGATTTGCCAAATGTCCAAGCTGTGATAAGTGCCCCCTTGATACATGCTGCAGCTCAAACTTCCAATCTTAAATGTTATTGACATTTAAACCTAAAGTAATTTTTTCCAGTGTGGTTTTGGTAAGGGTGTTTCATGTGTCTACTGAATGCAGTTCTTTGTCTAAATTAAGTGTGTGTGAGAGGTTGAATGACCTTGTGAATTATGAAGTTATAAAACATAATTTTGGATAAGATTTCATACCGCAATCAAGCCTACAGACAATTTGGCATGAATTCCCCAAGAGATTTATTGTAGTTACAAATTAAAACACTTTGGCACTTTTCCCATTTATAATTTATCTTCCCTGGGTGAATCATTATATTTGCTTTGCTTGCATTACACTGTGCATTTATGTGGTTATTTTTAAACATTTGGATTCCCCAATCTGACTAACAGTTTGCATTCATCGCAGCTGGCACCAGATATAATACCAAAAATCCTTTTAGTATTGGCTACTAATTGGAAATGAGCACATTCTTTTTATCAATTTTATAAAATTGTTTAAAAAGAGAGACAGGCAACTTCCATGGTTTCTCAAACCTTTTTAAAACAACAGCGTTTATCTTCCCAAACCATAAGTGAA
Source organism: Terrapene triunguis (assembly GCF_002925995.2). Classification (NCBI taxonomy): domain Eukaryota; kingdom Metazoa; phylum Chordata; order Testudines; family Emydidae; genus Terrapene; species Terrapene triunguis. Next base: position 31,088,392 of record NW_020664417.1, on the reverse strand, counting down.
GAGTTAGCAGCATAGGGGCTGACCCTGATCTTCTCTGTATATTCTCTGCTTAAAGGACATTAGCAGGAAATGGTCAGCTTGAGGACACAATGAAAGGAAACACAGCAGCAAAGGTTTCACTGATAACATGTGATTTCAAGTCAGTGAACAGATTCAGCCAGCCATCCAGCTGTTCAGGCCAAAGTCTATATAGCACTCTGCTGACTCCAACAAGACTGTGTCATGAAACCAGGGTGGAAGACTGACACTCGACATAGCAGGTGGGGGAGGCGGAATGTTTTCACACATCACCAGATTCCGTGGCTGAGTTATTATTTTATGTCATAATCAAGGAAAAGTATGCTGTTTCACTGATATTTATTTTCTGCAGATTTATTGGGTCGAATTTAGAGATTATAGTGATTACACTGCATGTCAGTAAATGAGGGTAAGTAGGTATAATGGAGTCCAGGTCAATGCAGTCTACACACAAAAGCCAGATTTTTCAAAAGATCTGAGCACCCACAACCAGGGACAGATTTTCAGAAGAGCTCAACTCCCATTTTGCTACCAAAGTCAATGGCTAAATTTTCCAAAGAGCTCATCACATTAGAAGCTGGGCTCTTTTGAAAATAGGACCACATGGGGACAGCAGAGTGTATACAATAACTTCTGCTTTAAAACTTACAGCCTCCTATTTGTTGTCTTTCCTGCCCTATGTCCTAGGCTCTCAGCATTAGTTATACCCATTTAGATTTAAGGTACTTCTGCACTAGCCACTGTACACATGGCCATGTGCATGGTTGTACCATAGCCCCCCTATTGTTCACATCTATGCCCCAGAAGCACATTTCGGAAGGCAAGTAAGCTAGCATGCCTGAGGGGTGTAAGTACTTGCCTCAGGCTGTGGCATGGCCTCATAGGGACGGGGGCAAGGGGCATACATCTGGTCTCGAGCTTCAATAGTCCTCCACTCCCATTCCCACAATGCACTGAACCCTTTTCTTCCTGACTCTTACCTAATCTATAAGGGTCACTTGTCTCCCCCACCCCCATTTTTACCAGCAGTAGCAAGCTGAACTGACCACTTCAGAACAGCTTTCTGCTGCACTCTCTTGATCAGTACAGGTGAACATGGATCCTGCTCCGAGAGCAGCTGCCTGACCCATGAACCACACCATCCTCCACAACTTCATCACTTGGAGGAGCAGGAACGTACACCTGCACTGGGAAATTTCACACAGGCTGGAGCAGGCAGCCATTTACTAGACTCTGTCCCAGTGCCAGGAATGCATTAAGTGCCTGAGGTTCCTGTACAGGAGGGCAAAAAGACTCAAACAGTTGCTCTGGATGGACTTGTCATACATGCCCCTTCTATGATGAGCTGGACTGGGTGCTGTCAAGGGCTTCTCCTACAGAGCCTGAAGTGGCTCACAATTCCTCCACTGGCCTCATAGTCTGATGGGATGCCAATAAGCGCCAGGGCGAGGAGGCAGCAGGGACCACCGGGGATGTCACAGAAGACCTGGAGGATGAGGAGTATGTGATCTGCACCTCTACCCAGAGAAGCAGATTGAGGAAGCCCCCCAGCAAACCCAAGGAGGACTCCAAGTCCTCGCAGGAACTAGAATCTGAGGCTGGTAAGTTACAATGGACTCCCACCCTCCCCGCCAATAACCCCTCTTGCCTGGTGCTAAATTCCTGATTTTAAGATCCAGGGTATTTGAAGGACCATACATTGATGTTCCCCCCCCCCCCGGACAATATGCCATGCATTGCTATGTCTCTGAGTTTGAACAGCAGTGCTCAAGCAATGACATTGTCATGCCTCATCCCCTTACCACCCTCCTCCAACTCCGCCCTGCATCCAGCCCCTGCTCTGCTCCAGCCCTAAATGATCCCAGCCAAGATACTCCTATAAATCAATGATTTTACTGATTTCTGATGAACCACTGCTATGCCTTTGGCTAAAGCAATGTCTTAAAATCAGAATATTAATGAAAACTCATTGTTCCCCTGTGTCTGTACATGTTTCAGGCAGCAATGGTCTTGGGGCCATGTGGACTGGGGCAAGAGAAGTTGGGTTAGAAAGGTCCTGGTTGGGGATAGGAAAGTTGTAGAAAACTTACAGTGGGTTGTCTACGGTTAGTAACAGTTGCCTTTTCTCTTGGAAGTTTACGCAGTTTCAATGTTTCTCCCCCTCCTTCCCCATCCCCCACAGTCCTGATGTTACCATCCCCTTACAAGTGGGAGACATGCAGAAGATTACAACATTTTTACCATCCTTGTCCATGGTGCCTTCGCTTTCCTCACACTGAGCCATGCTACACAAACCAAGGGAAACAACAGTGGGAGACGGATCCGGTCTAGTGGTTGGATAAACACAGTGTAGAGTCCCTGTGCAGTGGGGAGGCAAAGGGCTTGTGATGCTGATCTGAAACTTCAGGGAATGAAATAAAGTTGTGGAGTGTCTCTTTCTTTCTCTAGAGAGACAAGAAAGAACTCATCTGTGTAAGCTCAAAAGCTTGTCTCTCTTACCAACAGAAGTTAGTCCCATAAAAGATATTACCCCACAGAACCCTGTGCTACTGCCCCTGCAATGGTACCACTAACATCACATAACAGCAGCAATGTGCACACGGGTATAAGTGGGTGCACAGCATTATACCTGTGTCTAGCACAACAATGTGGACAGTCAGTGTGGGTCCTGGCAGCATGTATACAGTCCCAAAATCAAGTAAGTGTACCAGTTTAGACAGACTTAGAGAGCTAAAGTAGGATGAGACATACAAGGGAATGTAAGCTACAAGTAAATGTTAGTCTAAGTAAGTCTGTTGTGTAATTTACACACTGAGGGAGCCAGAAGAGCCATTAAACTTAGCCAAGAAAGTGACAGCAGGCCAAAACCAGAAATGAGTCTGTGTTGTGTTTATATAGTTTTGTAAAACCTCTTCTGGGCATGACTTTGCTCGGACAATCACTGCATCCTCTACATTTCTGAGAGCAGAGAGAACTGATTCTTGTGTGTTGAGTAACACCCAGGTTACATTTATAAAACCTTTAGAATAGAACCTGTTGGGAATTTTTCAATACTACTTTTCCTTCGGACAATGCCAATATGTCAAAACTAAAGCTTTTCGTGCAAACATATTGTTTTCCATTAAAATGTCTTTGGGAAGATTTCTCACATCCAGGATGGACTTTCTGGTCAAAGTTAGAAAGAGGGAGAGATGCACCTCAGAATAGCCAATATCATGGTGGGATGTGGGATTCAGAGCAGGAATTTGAACCTAGATCTCCCATATCCCAGGTGAGTGCCTTAACAACTGGGATACTGGCTAGTATGGGGTATCTTTCTCTCTGGGTTTTTCATTTCTAGAAGTCTCAGTTTTGTTCTGCTGTGAAATAAAACAAATTTCAATTCCTCAACCTGTTTTTTACAAAATGAGATTTTTTTTTTTTTGGTCACCACCTACTTTAGGGCTCTTTTCTTAAGAAGCCACATCAGTATGAAATGAACTGCAATAGCGGTTTAGTGTTATTTTCTGCTGGTAGTGATAGTGTTCTGCATTATATTGGATGTACAGAAGTACAATAGCATTCTATGACTACTGTCCCCTGGGATCTTCACATATGTGAGAGTCTAATTTTGTACACTAGATGAGGTTCCCTCAGACGAGAAAGTAATTAAAACAATAAATGAATATTTGTATGATGAGGACTCTTAATGGTTCTGGCATTTTGCACCCTGTGAATGAGTTGCCACCCTTGGGCATCCCCTCATGGCCTCAGGGAAGCCCTGCAAGCAGCCTCTTGCCTTGGTTTTACCCTTCAAGTGGCTCCTTAGGTAAACTCCACCCAAGCTTTTTGTTTACTAATGCCCATTTTCAGAGGGTCTAATTTACTGACAGAAAAAACTCAGCCCTGAGACATCTCTTCTCCCTGCCTCAAGTCTGCTCTCTGCAGCTCTTCCCTGCCTTGGCAGGCCACTCTCAGCCCTGCCTGGCTGGAGTCTTTTCTTATTTCTGCTTCTCTTTCCATCCAAACCAGTTCAAAATAAAGTCTCCTCAAGTCTGTGCATTTACTAACTTCTCAGGGCTCCTCCCAAGCCTGTCTTGCCAGTAGTCTCAGTCCCAAATCCCAGGTCTCTCTGTTGGAGCCTGCTTGCTCCTAGCAGCCTCTGATCTCCCTGAGCATCCCCCACCCTCTGCAGCTTCTACTGCTCTTTAGACGGGAAACCAGGTTATCCCAGGTGTGCCTCCTTAGTATTCAGCATTGGCTGGCCTCAAGCCTCTAGCCCTTAAGGGGCAAGCCATTCTGTTGCATGCTCCACAATCAATAATAGGCTCAAAATTGAATTTACAAAATAGGAGGCCAGGATCTACTTTGGAAAAAAATTTAAAAAATATGCTGCATCAAGCCTCACAGCCTGGGGAACTGACTTGGGCTTTCAGGGCTCATGCTACAGGTCTAAAAATAGCAGTGCTGATGTTCCTGCTTAGGCTGGAGCCCAGGCTCTAAAACCTGGTGGGGGAGGTGGATGGGGGGGTGAGTCTCAGAGCCCAGACTGCAGCCTGTGAGCCCTGGAGCCCGAGTCAGTTTACCTGGGCTCTGACTCTCACTGCCACAGGGGTATCTTGCTTTGTAGATGTATCCTCAGATCCTACATTAATACCATATTCATTTTATTTATAACATAAGTCTCCTAAAACTGGAGGTATCACCTTAGTTCATGATGGATCTGATCTGCTGGGATGCCAGGTGCTGTCATTTCTGCCTGAATTTGCAAAGGGGAGGGGAGTATGCTTGGATGCAGCACAGCAGAGACTGAATGGAGTTTTAGATGCTCCACAATTCAGGTGAATTTTCAAAGCTAAGCACGTAGAAATTGTGGAAACTCACCTCCTGTTCTGGGCACCTGCAAAATGCAAAAGCATCTCTCTATCTCTCAGAGCCAAGCCCCAGGCAAAAGTCCAGGTGGGGTCCATGTCGTGACCAGTGGGTAATAAAACCCCACACATACCCAGGAAACACACGAAACATCAGAAATGTCAATATTTTTGGTAACAAATTTAGGATTCTTCTCAACTTCAATACTCTCAACTCTACACCTGCCTACATATGTCATCACCTCCTCCTATGCCCTCTCCATTCCTTTCCCTTTGTATCCATTGCCAGTATTCATCTCCACATCTTCTCCTACAATATCCAATATATCTGGAATAGCTTCCCTGTTAGCATACATCAAGCTCTCACTGTGTCCTCCGTCAAGAATCTTCTAAAAACCTCCCTGCTCCATAGAAAAGCATTCAAGCTCAAATGCCACTCTTCATTCTGTGCTCTTTCTTCCCTTGTTTTCGGTTTGTTTGTCCCTTTAGACTGTAAATCCTTCAAAGGAGAAATGTGTTCTGTTTGCCACCAACCTCCAATGGTACAGTGCTATATAAGTGACGCATTGGGATACCCTTATTCAGTCTGAGCAGTACCTTACTCCACAAGTAGTGCCATTGAGCACACCAGGACTATTCATAGCATACAGTATTTTTCAGCATGACTGAAGGTTTGCATAGGAATCCTACATTCAAACCCCAATGCCTTTAAACTTGAGATAAGTTTGGATATGAATTCAGATCCAAAATTGGTAGCTCAATTCCACTGCTAAAACAGGCATGAATCAGAAGCCCAAATCTGAGCAGCCTCAAACCTTCAAAAAGTCTGAAGGATTCGTAGCTAAGTCCAGATGAAACCTTCATGGCTGGATCCTGCTTCTATGTCCAGGGAAGGTTTTGAAAGTTGCTAAGGATTCACTAAGAAGAGAAAGCTCAAGGGTCTAAGTTCCATAGAAAAGGGGGAATACGGTAATGTATTTGGAAGTTTTAAAAATCAAGTCCTTCCCTACCACAAACTAAGTGTGGGGAGAAGTGAGGAGAAGCTTCCTTGCACGTAGCTGATAATTTGCATTCTATTTCAGGCACCCCATCTCAGCTTGGTAGAGCCAGTGTGACATCATTTAAAACCCCATTTGAGAAGTAAGGCAAAGCTGCTTAATAAGGACAAATTCAGAAAAGGCATTGGCCACTACTAGCACACTATGTTGATGCTTGAGCTGTGGAAAAAGCATATTGATCGCAAGTACAAAGTGTTGCCAGTGGTTATTGAAAAGAAAGGTGCAGCAATTGGAACTTGATACTCTAGGAAATACAGTAGTTGGTTTATAGTGCTTTGTAAAACTGTTAATATATTTGGTTTAATGAAGCGGACAATAAGAATTATTTAATTTGACTAGACTTGTTAGACTGGCATTAAACAGCATACAACAAATGGTGCACAATTTCTTTCATAACTTGAATGGCCTTTATTAGCCTTTTAATTTCAAAGATTTGCAAAGTGGGCATGGAGCTTGTTGAAGAACCTCTTTCCAAAGCTCCCTATTTTTCCATTTGTCATGAAAAGGGGCATAAGACTGCATGACAGAACACACTAACAGAACATAATCACAATTAAATCTTACCTTCAGTCTAGCTCCAGACAAGACTGAGATAATATAGGTAGATTGCGGGAAAAGCCACAGGGAAGGGCAGAAACGATTCAGCTCTCTGACTGAGAGGATGCATCCTCCATTTACTCAGGTTTGCGATTTAATGATCCGGGTTGCCAACTTTTGTGCTTTTAATCATGATTCTCAGAATATCTGGTGTTTTCATTAGGATCCCAGCAACATGAGAACCTCAACTTTCATCTTTAAAAAGTTTCAAGCCCTCATGGTTAAAGAGAAAAGCTTGAAAACATGAACCCAAAAGGCTCAAAATCATAATGCAGATTCAAAGAACTGAAAATATATGTTAAAATCTCATGATTTGGGGGGTCCTGACTCATGATTTTTGAACACATGGAGTTGGCAATACTCCATCTCATTGGATCTCCAGCTGCTCCTGGGTACTCAGATAAATGCTGTAGCCATGACCTTCCTACCCCCCCCCCACCCCCAAGTACTTTTGGAATCAGAATCAAAGGGATACAGCTTTTCTTTAACATGCGGCCCCCCACTGCAGTTAGCCATGCCTTTATCACTGCCAGATTAGACTACTGCAATAGGCTATGGGGATAATAATATTCTCCTATCTCCTAGGAAGGTTAGGAGGCTAAATTCACTCATGTTTGTAACACATTTTGAGATCCTGTCATAGATGGTACTATAGAGGTGAAGTATTATTCGCAATTTGCAGTTACAATTCTTCTTATGTTTCCGTGCTTTCAATTGTAATGAATGGAGGGGGGGTCATGTGGAAATCCCTTAACAATAAACAAAGTTTATTAGTCAATGGGAGTTGAGGATTTTGTAAGATGGCACCATAGCTATTACAACAAATGGCAGATAGTTTATTGGGCTGGAGCTCTTACAATTGCTTTAGTAATATTATTTGATTTTGGGATCCAGCACTTATGAAGACTCTAGCTTGTGTAAAACTGGTTATAACATTTCAGATTGCACCAAAGAAAAACAAAACAACTGTTTGATGGATCACAAAGGCAGACAATTATTGATAGATGTAGCCTTTCAAGCCAAGAGGAGTTTAACACATCCAAGATGGTAGCACTGGGATTCAATGGAAATCCCATCAGTCATCAAAAGGCAATCTTAAAAATGTATTTCAATGTAAAATAAGTAGTCCTCCTCTGCCTGTGCATTGCATGGGGGCCTGAGGCTCCCTCTGTAGACAGTGTCCTTCTCTTCTTAGCAAGCTAACCAGAATGCTCTGTTTTATCTGCACAAGATCAGATCTAGGTCAGGCTGCCCAATGAGGCTTTATGCAGCTCAGAAGTCACTAATAAGGAGTTTTCATTTCTCATGCTAGCAAATATAATGTCCAAAACATTGAGTTTACTTTGGAGCTTTCTCAGAACTGTCAGTCAAGCAAAGCTCTGTGATCTTTCATCTGTAATGGAGCTTATAACCTTGTGCCAATGAAAGGACGGCAGATTTGTGGAATGAAATGATGATCCCAGAGAGAGGTTGAATCCATCTTGGCTGGATGCCTTGAAGTCCTGGGGTCTGAATGAGAAAAGAAGGGAGAGGGAACAAACACAGAATAATACAAATTGTATTCTGCCTTTCTTGGACAATACTCTGTTTTGCTGAGTTGCTGGTGATTCAATTCCAGTAACTGCTCAAAAATGTGCACCAGCTACAGTGTGCTAGTTCCTTAGCACAGATGACTGTGTTATTTCGATAGTGTTTTCCTTGTTGCAATGTATCTTTTTTAAAATGTAAGAGAGGAGGGTTTGGATTGTACAAGGAGTTGAAAGCAGGATAAAGAGCCTCTTGAGATTAAGAGTGTACATTCGATTCCAGTCAAGCTCGGTAATGAGCAAGAGTTGTTACCCTCTAGTTTTTATTTGATTTTCTATGATAAAATGAGTTACTGTACTTAGGAATACCCAATATGTAGGGCAAAACCTGAGGTGGATTTCCCCCCATGTACTAGATAAATTCAGCAGTACTGCAGAGCTTAGTAAACTAAAGAATCACTTGTAAAGAAAGCCAGCCTGGCAAACTCTGCTAAATGAGCCTCTTGGCACTGGGTGGGCCAGGAGCTCTCCCACTGGTATTTAATCCCTTTTGCATTGGTTCATCGTGTCAGGAAATCCCACTTCCTTGCTGCAGAGAACTAAAGCAAGGACTGCTGGCATACTGGATTATGGGCACCATGCCCTATCAGTCAAGATCTGCTGTTTTTAAAGGGAAAAGGTGTATGAAGTGCAGCCTAAGAAGTCCTAACCCACAACCACCCTCTGTGTAACTGCAGCTTTTGATGTTAAAATGGATCAAATGCTGACAAACAGAAACAATTTCTAGAAGAAGATGCAAGTAAACTGTATGTTTGTGTTCACTTATTTGCAAAGTGGGTGTGTATCTCCACTCCTGGTAAGCTGTCAATATAGCCATGAGTGCCACAAAATTTGGGCATCCCTGTAAAGAGACTGCACAGAGAGAAAACCCATTAGACATGTTTTCTGTTTCCTTTGAACTACCTGCCTTACACTGGAGAACAGTCAAAGTTTAACAGAATAGAAGCTTTACACTACGTGCAGGGATAAATTAAGAGGACACTCCAGAAGGAACCTAAATTTATTCAACTTATACTTTGTTACAGCCACCCTAGTGTGTATATCCTACGTAGACTCCCTCAAGACAAATGTAGTATTATTTAAGATTTATATTGAAATAGCACCTAAGTCCACAATCGGGTTGGGGCTCGTTGTGCTAGATGCTATCACAAACATAATAAATGAGAGCCCCTCTCCCAAAGTCCTTGCAATCTAAAAGACAGAGACTTAACAGGTGGAGAGACACGCAAGCAGGCCGGGGTGGGGCTGGTGAGACAGGTAACAAATATAATAGCATATGTGCAATTCTTAGCCAGTCATCCTCATTTTAGAGGCACCCTTACTCATATTACTTAGTATTTTACTCCTCAGGTAATCCCATTAAAATCAGTAGGACTATTTGAGGAGGAAAGTACTAAATGTCTTGTAAATTGCACCAAGTAAGGGCATGTCTACACTGGCAGAGTTACACCGCTGGCAGTTACAGCACCGTTCAGAGAGTGCTGAAGGGAAACCGTTGTTGTGTGTTCACATTGTCAGCTGCCTGCACAATAGCATGTTCATGCTTGCGGCACTTGCAGCAGCATTCGGAGCAGTGCACTGTGGGCAGCTATCCCACCGAGCATCTCTTCCTCTTCTGCCACTAAGAGTTGTGGGAAAACAGACGGGGTCGTGGGACATCCTGGGGCCAGTCCCAATGCCCCGTGATGCATTGCTTCGCATCCCAGCAATCCCTGTGCTTCCATCCACATTTGGCGCCATCTTTCAATGGTTTGTGTACTGTGCACTCTGCCTCTTCAGTCTGCAGGAACGGATCCCAGGCTGTTGTCCAGAATGCTGCTCGCTCTGACCAACACGTAGTGAGTGGCAGTGGAGTTATTCCTTAAACTACAAAGGCAAGAGGAGTGCGACATTGATCTCACCACGTGTACTAACTATGACACGAGGTTGCTTGTGGCATTCACAGAGGTGCTGACCACATTGAAACACCACTTTTGGGCTCAGGAAACAAGCACTGAGTGGTGGGATCACATCGTCATGCACATCTGGGATGACTAGCAGTGGCTGCAGAACTTTCGGGTGAGGAAAGCCACATTTGTGGGACTGTGTGATGAGCTTGTCCCAGCCCTGCGGTGCAAAGACATGAGAATGAGAGCTGCCCTGCTGTTGGAAAAGCACGTGGCAATTGCACTGTGGAAGCAGGCTACTCTAGACTGCTACCGATCGGTCGCTAACCAGTTCGGAGTGGGAAAGTCGACCGTTGGACTCGTGTTGATGGAAGTGTGCAGTGCTATTAATCGCATCCTGCTCCGAAAGACCATGACTCTGGGCAACATGCGTGACATTGTAGACGGCTTTGCACAAATGGGCTTCCCTAACTGTGGAGGGGCGATAGATGGCACGTATATTCCAATTCTGGCACCTAGCCACTGAGTACATTAATCGCAAGAGGTATTTCTCAATGGTTCTCCAGGCGCTTGTGGATCACTGAGGGTGTTTCACAGACATTAATGCAGGCTGGTCTGGAAAGGTGCATGACACATGCATCTTTCGGAACACTGGCCTGTTCAGGAAGCTGCAAGCAGGGACTTTCTTCCCAGACCAGAAGATCACTGCAGGGGCAGTCGAAATGCTCATTGTGATCCTGGGAGACCCCGCCTACCCCTTAATACTGTGGCTTATGAAGCCATACACGGGGCAAGTTGACAACAGAAAGGAGCAGTTCAACAACAGGCTGAGCAAGTACAGAATGACAGCACATCAGGTGACAGTCCCAAGGCAGTCTCTGTGACCAAACCTGTCACAGTAACAATGTAATAAAGGCCAATAAAGATAATAAAGACCACATTTTGGAGCCCTTATTAATAGATATATAGATAAATCTACAACCCTACTCAACCTGAGTAAGGGTCATAGATGTGGCGCCATATACCAAAATTTTAAGCATAAAACCAAATATAATAGTACAAGCCAGAGTGGCATGACTAAAAAGGAGGAATGGGGATGATCACCCAAAAGGAGCCAACAGTGATTAAAATAGAAAACACTTTTAGAGATGAACCCAAACACCTGTAACCTTGCAGTGTTCACACTCTGGATCTTAATTTTCTGACTTCAGCCCATCTCTAAAACAAAATCCATGCAATGTCCATTTCAATACAGATGAAGCCATAATGTATAAAAGGAATTTTTAAAAGAGTCAGTGCCAGTTCACTGGCTCTCAATTCTTTACATTAGAATAATTTGTAGTATATATAGTAGAGAATGATTTGAAAGATCATTCACTAGATTTAAGGGAAATTTATGAGGAAGGAGTTGCTGTTCCATCATTTTGCTTTTTGTGTTGATAGAGGTGCTAGAGGGCATAGGAGGAAATTCTGCTTATCCCCCTGAAACTCCCATCACTGCAACTGACTTTCTACAGCCCTGATCCAAATCCCTTTGAAAGCAATGGGAGTTTTTCCACTAGCCTCAGTGGACTTTGGCTCAAGCCCTATGTGATCTTGGGAAGGTCAATTAAGGGGAGACATTCAAGGCACAAAGGTGAGTTAGCACTCCCATTTTGTGCCTTTGAAAGTCTGACCTTAACTTCCCCATATATCAGTTTGACCATCTATAAAATAGGGGAAATAATGCATAACCACACTACAAAACATTGTGAGAACTACTGATGAAGAGCGCTATACAACTGTTGAGTATTAGTAGTAGAAGCATTTTATTATTCTCTACCTTTTGAATTAATGTTCAGGGACCTCCTATTTTTAATTATTGCAGGACACTCATATTGTACACAAATCCCTTTATAATAACCATCCTGGGGGGAAAAGATTCATTTGGTTATTTAATTTGGGATATGATTTACTGGCTGACACAGCCTGAATTTCATAAAAGTGGCACATCCATCACACTCGAAAGTGCCAGTACAATTAAGTTATGAGGATGCCAGCAGTAATTCAAACTGGGTGGCAATATTAGACACTGTGCAGCCAAGCCTGTTAGTGTTTTATTCTTAAAGTTGGATTTCAAATAACATGTCAGCATTAATTTGGAGTCTTGATTACAGCTCTGCTGGTGCTTTTTTCATTGCCAACTTTGCAGTCCTCCTGCTGACCTGAAATATTGGACTTCTGCAATTTTGGATTCCACTTGCAATTGTAGACTTTGCAAGGCCGAGCCATATCCCTGGGCAGGGGGTGCAATAAAACAGTGGGCAGTGGCTATTCATATCTTATTGAATTAGTCTCCTGCCAAATTCCACTTGTGAATATACGTTCACCCTTTTAGTGGGTAGAAAATTACATTTCCCCCTGCTCTTGTTTGAAATGTCTGTTTATTTGAAAGTACTCCACAGGCCACCATTCAATCAAATATATTAAGAGTAAAGAGTTTTGCAAAACTATGGCAAGTTCTGTAAATTAAATCAGACAATCTGTTTTTAAAATAGTTTTGCAAAAAAGGCAAAGTAATGCAAATCTTTTGTTTTCAATCTTTCATTGTGGGCAAAAAGCTGTTTTCAAAAACAAATATTTTTGCTGAATTTATCACAATAAAAGGATGAAGGTGAAAGATCAAAGTTCAAATTGAGTTTCCTGTGTCACTGTATGTCTGCATATGTCTAGTGTGCTAACTTCCATGCTAGTGAAGTGACAAACGCTGGGTGCTGTTAGATGTGAGATTTGAAACCATGCATTCAAGGGAGACTACTAACTTCATGCCAAATTGGACATCTCCTAGAAACCATGACTTTTGCACTTGTATTCAAAATCCATATCTTACCTTTGGGACAAATGGTACTTTTATAAAAAGGTGCAGATCTAGAAAAAGGAGGAAGTTTATGCAGGCATCAACTCAAAATAAAATCAGAAGTCAAATAAATTCATAGGAAATTGGCAAAAAAAATCTGTTAAGCTCCTTGCTGTAGCTTTACTCTTGCATATACTGCAGTTTTTAGAATTAAAATGATTAATGTAACTATTATCCCAGCAGCTGTATGGTCCCTAAACTGGGGCACCCAAACTTAGCCCAACTTTGGGCTTCATTAGTAGTTTCCCAGGAGAGCAAGGGTTTTTACTTATTTAATATAAAATGGAGCTGATTACAGCTGTCCTCCCCTTCAATAGGGAGGCGTACTCTATGGATACAACAGATCACACATGCACTGACCCATATCACCTACTCACAATGTAGAACTTTGCATGCCCCATTAGACCCACTGACCACAATTTAGACACACAACACTAGATGATAGGCATACAGTGAACACGCTGGTAAACTGATTCAATGCAGGTTAGTGTCTGTAGTTCAACTCACTTGTTGCTGTGAAAAGTTGTAAGCCACCTGTGCAAGGAAGGCAGGCTTCTCGAGTGAGATCAAAATGAGAATAAGACAGAACTATGGCATCAGAGCTGCTATGGCTCATTGTAAATATGAGGAAGTCCTGATTCACTTTGCTCTGGTCATTAGATGAATGTGATTTTTTTCATCATTTAACATTACTTTGAATATTATACTGTTTCATACATTTTGCAGGCATGCAGAATATGTGTGTCATTACAAACTGGGGCCACCAATATTTCTGAAGATGGCTACTGGAGTTCCACATAAAGATTTTAAAAGGTAGCATTTTTTTTTAGCCTAAATATGGCAGTTTGAAGAAGTTGAGTTAGGTGTGGGTGAAACTCTAACAATTGTGAATGCTGGGGAAAGAGTTTGGAGCAACAGGAACTGAACATTGGGGGTCCCTCATCATAAAAGTTTGTAGCCTCTGAAAAGGCTTTCTAGTAACTGTCCTTCAAATGTTGCATTAAAAATAATTAAGAAAATAGTATCTGTTTGTCAGCATACCGTGTCTTTGAACAGCTGTTTAGAGCAGGAGGAATAGCAAAGGCCTGATTCACCGCTGACATAAGTGGGTCCAACGCTCTCAATAATAATGCCAGTATGGTGTATGCATAAAATGTATGAGCCTTTCATATTCAATAACCTATTGATGAATTTCCTAATATTTTGAGGTTAAATGATCAAAAAGAGGTAGAGGAAGGGAAGAAAATAGGTACATCCAAGCCTACAAAGGTAGCGGCTTAGATGCTCTCAGGCCTGCATGCACTTGACAGATAACTGGCTTGACAAGTGAGCAAAGCCGGGACTCTGAGCTGATAAGGTCATCACTAAAGTGAGGGCAGGAGCATTGTGGAACTGCCCTGGGGGATTAATTGCCCCATTGCAGCTCTACAGGCAATGTGGTGGTGAATAACAAGGTGCTTAGCTTTTCTCAAAGCAAATGCAATCATAATAGTTGTTTGAACACTTGTGCACTCTTGCAATCACTTGTATCACGCAAACGTGAAGCGTTGCAGGTACGGGAAGGAATTGCAGTGGCACTACTAACACTAGTGTAGATAGACAGGATGGGAGAAGGCTGGCTGGATTGGAGGGCTGAGATTCAAGAGAAAGGGGAACAGAATTTATAATAAAGGCTTGGCCCACGTTTAGAGAGACTGATTGTGCAGTTTGAACACAAAAGGAAGAAGTCCCTTAGACTCCAATAGCAACAAAAAAGAAGCTACTTCTTCATTCCATTTACTAAACACGGCCCCAAGGGGAGGACTCAATTGTAATAAATAAGTGAGGTAATTTTAAATTTAATCTACTGTATTTAACTGCTGGGAAGGACCAATCATTACTGCAGAATAGAAGGAGGATGGGCCTAAAAGGTATAAAAACAAAATATTATGTACTCAGACTGTGTCAGCTTCCAGATGACATGACCTCATGAGATGCAGATGGCTAGATAAGATGTCAGAGAGAATGGGTTGTAGCGCGTCATAAAACGTACTCTCCTTATCTTTCCTTTGTCTCAAATTTTCTGCAATGTAGATTCTGTAAAATCCTATTTTTGTCTTTCTTCCATTGTATTTTGGCCTTGTAAATAATGTAAGATACTCCATAATCTTTTCTGAGTGAACTGTGTTTCAAGGGAGTTCACTCTTGGCATGCTTCTTGAAGGCATATTACCAAAAGCACATCTAGTGTGGGTGGGTCTGTTTGTCCTCATTACTTGGAATAAACAAGAGAGTTTTGAATTGCAGAACCAGGGTGAAATCCTGGTTCCATTGAGGTCAATGGCAAAACTCCCTTTGATTGCAATGTAGCCAAGATTTCACCTCCAGTAACTAGGAAGACCCCTAGTTTTAAGTTCAAGGCAAGCCAGGCAGTTTTGAACTGCTGTTATATAAAATGGGACATCTATTAAAGCTTTCATGCAACAGCATATAGGCAGCTCTGAACAAAGATAGGTCTGAAGTTTTGAACGGATAAATCAGATTTTTTCAATAGTAATAATAATTAATAATATTTCTATTAAAATAATGCCTCTAGGCCCCAGCTGAGATCAGGACCCCACTACACTGGGTGCTACACAAACATACCATATAAGATTGCCTCAGATAGATTAACAAGATGCTGAAGCCCGAGCTGCTGCACCTTCATTGCTATTTTAGCTGTGCTAGCAGGGGCTACTCTAGCTACAGGCAAACTAGGCAGCTGCCTAGGATGGCAGATTCTGCCTAGGGCAACAAGGATGGCCAGGTCACACCTGAGCAGCATTGTGACTCCATGTGCCAGGTCACAATGCCCCTCACTCAAATCTTGCCCAGCAGTCCCTGCCCTCCCAGCCACATCATGACAGGTTTCACCCAGCTGCCTCTTCTAAGTGAGTGGCGCTTGGCACCCTCAACTTCTACCATAACCATTAGAAGGCTTGCCAGGCACCCTCCCCCAAAAGTCTGACATGCCCCAATCCCCAGCGGGTGCCCGCCCCTCTGGTTGAGAACCTCTGTTTGGAGCAGGGGGTGAAGGTACACTTAAGTTTGGCCTAGGGGAGCAGATTGTCTTCAGTAGGCTGTGTTTGCCAGCCAAGCTGCAATCACACCCCCTATTGACTGCAGCGTAGACAAATCCTCAGTGGCTTGCCCAGAATGAGGAGTTGAAGCCAGGTCTCCTTAGTCTCAGTTCAGTACTGTAACCACCAGACTATCCTTCCTCTCATACTAATGAATATCACATAGGTGTTCTGATACTACAATAGTGAGTGCAGTATAAGAACCTAAACATCCATTCTAGCCCTTTATTTTACTTTGTTTTCTAAATGACAAAATAACTGAAATCTATACAAGTGATTGTTATAAGTAAAACATTTTTTCCAATAATACATAAACCTTTCCTTTCTTGTTAAAAGAAAATATCCCTTTTTAAACATGCAAAGGAAACTTGATGCTATCAGCTAGCTAACAAGATATCTCTAAAGAAATAGTATTTTACAGAAGCCGGAAACTGAGAAAGAAGACAGAGGAAACTGGTACTAGAATATTTCATTTAATGACTGTATGACAAGTCCATCGTAGGTCATTATTTATAGGTCACTTTCCTGCTAGCTGTAGGATTTCTGGCCTTAATCATGTGTGTCAAAACACACTTCCGAATAAAAACTTCCAACATGATACTGATAATTCGGAGCAGGGCAATGAACGTATTTGACCGTGCCTCTCTTTCCTTTTTACTCTGAATATGCCAAGATATTCCTTGTTAACTCCATGGCCTTTTGTAGTCCCTACTATAGACACCAAGCAAGAGGTGTTGCACGAGGAAGATGCAGGCGTGGACATGAAAGGATGTAAACCCAAAAGTCAGCATTAAGCTTAAAGAGACTAACAACTTATAAATATATAATTGTACTGTAATGCTTTTTGCATTTTGACACCTTCTTCAAACCTTGAAGATATATTTTCTGTCCCTACTAAGTTTCTGCTTTTTAGCAAAAATTGACTCTTGTTCTTTTGCTTCTGTCCATATCTCATGGCAACAGCACCCTCCCACGTCCTTAGTCAACAAAAGTGGAAAAATAAGGCTGAGAATTAGAAATCTGACCTATAATAAATTTTAAAAATCTAATTAGAGTTTTACAATAGAAGGTCTCAGATCTGAGGTGGAGATGGACATAGGAGAAGGAAGTGTTGAAAGTCTCTGGGTTAGGCTAAAAGGGGTAAAAAACAAGGGTGATGTCATGCTAGGAGTCTACTACAGGGCATCTAAACAGGTGGAAGAGGTGGATGAGGCTTTTTTTAAACAACTAATAAAATCATCCAAAGCCCAAGATTTGGTGGTGATGGGGGACTTCAACTATCCAGATATATGTTGGGAAAATAACACAGCGGGGCACAGACTATCCAATAAGTTCTTGGACTGCATTGCAGACAACTTTTTATTTCAGAAGGTTGAAAAAGCTAGAAACAGTAACAGGAAACTTGGAAATGGCAGAAATGCTCAATGACTTCTTTGTTTCGGTATTCACCGAGAAGTCTGAAGGAATGCCTAACATAGTGAATGCTAATGGGAAGGAGGTAGATTTAGAAGATAAAATAAAAAAAGAACAAGTTAAAAATCACTTAGAGAAGTTAGATGCCTGCAAGTCACCAGGGCCTGATGAAATGCATCCTAGAATACTCAAGGAGCTAATAGAGGAGGTATCTGAGCCTCTAGCTATTATCTTTGGAAAATCATGGGAGACAGGAGAGATTCCAGAAGACTGGAAAAGGGAAAATATAGTGCCCATCTATAAAAAGGGAAATAAAAACAACCCAGGAAACTACAGACCAGTTAGTTTAACTTCTGTGCCAGGGAAGATAATGGAGCAAGTAATTAAGGAATTCATCTGCAAACATTTGGAAGGTGATAAGGTGATAGGGAATAGCCAGCATGGATTTGTAAAGAACAAATCATGTCAAACCAATCTGATAGCTTTCTTTCATAGGATAATGAGTCTTGTGGATGTGGCATGCCTAGACTTTAGTAAGGCATTTGATACGGTCTCGCATGATATTCTTATCAATAAACTAGGCAAATACAACTTAGATGGAGCTACTATAAGGTGGGTGCATAACTGGCTGGATAACCATACTCAGAGAGTAGTTATTAATGGTTTCCAATCCTGCTGGAAAGGTATAACAAGTGGGGTTCCGCCGGGGTCTGTTTTGGGACTGACTCTGTTCAATATCTTCATCAACGACTTAGATATTGGCATAGAAAGTACGCTTATTAAGTTTGCAGATGATACCAAACTGGGAGGGATTGCAACTGCTTTGGAGGATAGGGTCATAATTCAAAATGATCTGAACAAATTGGAGAAATAGTCTGAGGTAAATAGGATGAAGTTTAACAAAGACAAATGCAAAGTGCTCCACTTAGGAAGGAACAACCAGTTTCACACATACAGAATGGGAAGAGACTCTCTAGGAAGGAGTACGGCAGAAAGGGATCTAGGGGTTATAGTGGACCACAAGCTAAATACGAGTCAACAGTGTGATGCTGTTGCAAAAAAAGCAAACATGATTCTGGGATGCATTAACAGGTGTGTTGTGAGCAAGACATGAGAAGTCATTCTTCCTGTGCTGGTTAGGCCTCCACTGGAATACTGTGTCCAGTTCTGGGCACTGCATTTCAAGAAAGATGTGGAGAAATTGGAGAGGGTACAGAGAAGAGCAACAAGAATGATTAAAGGTCTAGAGAACATGCCCTATGAAGAAAGGCTGAAAGAATTGGGTTTGTTTAGTTTGGAAAAGAGAAGACTGAGAGGAGACATGATAGCAGTTTTCAGGTATCTAAAAGGGTGTCATAAGGAGGAGGGAGAAAACTTGTTCACCTTAGCCTCTAAGGATAGAACAAGAAGCAATGGGCTTAAACTGCAGCAAGGGAGGTTTAGGTTGGACATTAAGAAAAAGTTCCTAACTGTCAGGGTGGTTAAACACTGGAATAAACTGCCTAGGGAAGTTGTGGAATCTCCATCTCTGGAGATATTTAAGAGTAGGTTAGATAAATGTCTATCAGGGATGGTCTAGACAGTATTTGGTCCTGCCATGAGGGCAGGGGACTGGACTCGATGACCTCTCGAGGTCCCTTCCAGCCCTAGAATCTATGAATCTATGAAAAACTTTTGAACAAGTGAGAAATACAAAGAATAAGATAAAAACAGGATAGAAGATTTCACTTTGTGATTACTCTATAGTGAACCCAGGTTGAAGAGCATTCAACAGTATCCAAGCTACAGGATGAGTGGGAAACAGAGTGCATTGAACAAATGAAACTAGAGGATCAGATGGAAGTACAACAAGATTATAGAATAGCTGGGAGAGAGTACTCTGCAAAGTAAGAAGGTACAGAGACTATGTCAGGATAGCTAGTAAAATAAGACTAAGTAAAATAAAGAGGAAGAATATTCCTTTTATCTGTGAAGAGAATGTAATCATTTAATGGGAGTTTCTGATGGTGGGGTATGTTTTTTCCTCTCCCATAAATGATGTAAGAGGGGCTGTCATAACTATAAAGGGAAGGGTAACAGCTCTCCTGTGTACAGTACAGTACTATAAAATCCCTCCTGGCCAGAGACTCCAAAATCCTTTTTCCTGTAAAGGGTTAAGAAGCTCGGGTAACCTGGCTGACACCTGACCCAAAGGACCAATAAGGGCACAAGATACTTTCAAATCTTGGGGAGGGGGGAAGGCTTTTGATTGTGCTCGTTGTTTGGGGGGTTGTTCGCTCTTGGGACTGAGAGGGACCAGACATCAATCCAGGTTCTCCACATCTTTCTAAACAAGTCTCTCATATTTCAAACTTGTAAGTAAACAGCCAGGCAAGGTGTGTTAGTTTTCCTTTGTTTTCTCAACTTGTAAATGTACCTTTTACTAGAGTGTTTATCTCTGTTTGCTGTACTTTGAACCTGAGACTAGAGGGGGGTCCTCTGAGCTCTTTAAGTTTGATTACCCTGTAAAGTTATTTTCCATACTGATTTTACAGAGATGATTTTTACCTTTTTCTTTAATTAAAAGCCTTCTTTTTAAGAACCTGATTGATTTTTCCTTGTTTTTAGATCCAAGGGGGTTGGAACTGTATTCAACAGGAGTTGGTGGAAGGAAGGAGGGGGGATGGTTAATTTCTCCTTGTTTTAAGATCCAAGGGGTTTGGATCTGTATTCACCAGGGAATTGGTGAAGGTCTCTCAAGGCTACCGAGGGAAGGGAATCAGCTTTGGGATGGTGGCAGCAGACCAGATCTAAGCTGGTAGTTAAGCTTAGAAGTTTTCATGCAGGCCCCCACATTTGTACCCTAAAGTTCAAAGTGGGGAAGCAGCCTTGACAGGGGCATACAAGCTAGCATGAGCCAAAAGCAGTTTAGAGCAAGTGTTCCGCTTTGCATGCTGGTGTTGATAAATTAATGCTAAATGTTAGTGTGAGACATCATGTCAATAAGGCCCAGTCCTCCAAACCTGCACTCACGTCAGAGAAAGGATTTGCAGGATCAGGCCCTTACTGGGTACATGAAATCACAAATCATCAAATCATATTAATTTACAGATGTCAGATCCATTCCACATGAATGACAAATGGCTTCCATAACCTCATTTAAAAACACAACGCATTGCAGGAGTATAACAGCATTAGAAACTGCTTGGTAAACAACTCTTTATGTTTTGTCACCTCTTTATCTAAATAATAGCAATGACATCAGAAACAATTAAATTATTTCTTGAACCAAGACCATTTGCCAACCTTAGCCCCCAAAATGTATTTACTAAGCTAAAAAGCCATAAAAAAAAGTACAGGGAGTGCAGTGAAACTGCTGGCAGACCTTTAATTTCACAGAGGCTAGTAAGCAAGTATAGTAATGTTGGAAATGATAAATTAGACAATTTTCTAAGAGAGCTGCCAAAGGGTTTGGGTGAACTAATTCTTTTGTAATTTTGTAATTCTTTTATAGTTTTGTTAGAATGAGCAGATATATCACTACTGCTACCATATATGATGAGATCTGCAGTGAGATCTGAAAGTTGGTTGTGATTTTTATTTTTTTAAGTCTTCCCTTCAGAAAGAGAAAACACTTATTTTGTTGTGCTCATAAGAGACCTGAGGTGGTGTGTATATATCTGGCTTCTGCATATGGCAAAAACAAATTAGATATAAAAAATATTTAAATAAAAGGAAGCCTTAAACAATGTTGACTCAAGCTTTATTGATTCATTGAGTAACAATTTAAGACCAAACCTTCTCTCTCAAAGTTTAATTAAAAATTTAGATGAGTCTATGGATAGGAAGTGGAGATTTAGAAGAACAGCAAATTAACCTGCCAAGAACAGGCAAGACGTATCTCCATCCTAAAAATACTTACAGTATAAATATTTTATGTAATCACCTGCATCTCAATAGACTTATAAATTCTTACAATAATGATCCACAGACAATGGATTTGGCAACTTCACTACACCACCACCATCATCTGAAACATTTAGTGATCCAGGATGATTAAGTGATTTTCCCATTGTAACTATACGATCAGAATGTAGTCCAACCCCTGATCCCTTTGGTGAATAATTGTGATGCTACCCAGGGCTGTGAAGCACCTTGTTACCACCTGCCCTTAATATGAGGAAGATGTGACTGTGCCTGCCAGGGATCAGCTCCCCAATTCCACTAGCCACAGGCAACACAAGGACTCCCCTCTAGGCTTATGTGGGCCCTGCTCTCTCTTTAAAGGATAGCTGTAGGCACACTCCAAACCCCAAGCATCTCCCTGGAGTGTCCAGCCCCTGTTTCACTGGAACCCACAGTATTTAGATTTGCTGCTTCCAAAGGAGCAGTACGCCACAGCTCACCCATTACACCTCAGATCACTGCTCTGCTTCACACACAGCACTTAGGTAAGTAAGTATGTTTAACAAAGAGGAAAGATTCAAATGGTAACATGTAGCAATATTGAAAACAAATGGTTACATATAAAATAAAATCAAACACATTCTAAAACCTAGACCTATTTATTTAACTAGATACTTTAATGTCTTATAGCACAAAACTCACTCCAAAGTCCTTCCAGTATTTTTCAGCCAGGCCTGTCTGTGATCCTTTTTTCATGAAACAGAACACATTGCCAGCTTGTCTTCTTAGTGAAGAATACAGGGCGTCTCTTGGTACCTGTTGCAGGATAGGTCCCCCCCCCCCATCAGGGGGCATCGGGTTGTGGGGGGATCTCTTGGAATAGGACTGTTACTGATTTTTTTTCCTCAGACATTTAAAATATATGATTTTTTATTCGAGGTCCTAAATGTAAAAGGGTTTAGGGACAAAAATACATTTACTCTCCTAGTTTTAAATATAGTTTATGATCATTGTCTCTATTCAGTAACAGATGCAAGAAGAATCTGAATGAAATATCATTAAAAAGATTCTTGTAGACATGTCTGATTTAAATTAAATTTGAACCAGCAGCAAATGTTTTGATCTAGCCACCATTGAAAGCATTATGGCCCACTTGGATTTACTAATGGTGACAGCAGCTTTTTATTTTCTGGATCTAAGCCAAGTTATATTTTTTTTAAAGAAATTGATTTTTTTCATGGTAAAGATTTTCTCCATCTGGGAAAAAATAAATGCTGTATACATGTGTGTCATTTTCAAGGATGAATATACAAGATTACAGTGTTATAGAGAAAGTAATGGCATATGTAAAGCCATCAAAGATAAAAACAGTAGGGCAGATGCAGCACAAGTTTATTCATCACATTTCCTTTTGTAATTGCACCCCTGTATTCCTTGCTACCACATGCAAAGCACACCACCATCATGATTCATTGGGGGTAAAAGGGACAAACACCAAAACTAAACACTGTTTTCAGTTACACTACAGTTTATAGCCTCATTAAAGTCTATGAGCCAAACTCAATGCTGATATAGTGGTAACAACTGTCATTGATTTCAATGGGAATGGTATCCACTCACACCAAAACTAAATACACCTCTACCCCAATATAACGCGACCCGATATAACACAATTTTGGATACAACACGGTAAAGCAGTGCTCCGGGGGAGAGGGGGACTGTGCACTCCCGTGGATCAAAGCAAGTTCGATATAACGCGGTCTCACCTATAATGCGGTAAGATTTTTTGGCTCCCGAGGACAGCATTATATCGGGGTAAAGGTGTATGGTGTGGTGGGGTTGCACAAGTAACAGAAGACTTTGTGCTCCTGAATCAAAATGATCACAATTATGTGTGCAGAAAGGGACTTTGATCTATGAAGAGGTCTTGAAGTGAGAGTACTCTCCAAACAACTTAATGTTTATGCCCAGCACATTTTCCAGTGGTAATTGTGATAGTTTTGGGGTTAATTTTAGTCAGTCAATCTGCTCTCATCCCACTTCTTATTTCATTGTTCAGTTAGCCTTCTTCAGGAGCTCAGTTTTCTTATATGGACTGTTCGCTCTTTGCTAGCTCTTGATCACCTTTTTATATACAATTTTCTTTTAATAAAATATACACAATATTTGAAAATTATATCCAAAATCTTAGTCTGTGGCAAACTGGATTTACATTTTGCAACTGAACCACACTCACCTTTCCTACTAGTATCTGGAAACAACAATGGGACACCTACCTTCTAGAGGAGCAATGTCTTACCACCACTGATATTTGAAGGACTTAGCCCTTGTTTACAATACAGAATTATTTTGGTTATAATTACATTGCTCAAGGGTGTGAATAATCCACACCCCTAAGCGCTTGTGTAGACAGCACTATGTTGGTGGGAGAGCTTCTCTCACAGACACAGTTATTGTCTCTCACAAAGGTACATTAACTAAGCCGATGGGAGAAGCTCTCTCCTGTCAGCTTAGAGCATCTTCATTAAAGCAGTACAGCGTTTTAAGTGTAGACCTGCCACAGGGACTGAAATACTGTTCTGCTCCAGCACGGTGTAAGCAGAAGCTTTGTGTGAGTGAAAGTGAGGTTGAGCATGAGGCACAGTGTTCTGTGCAGAGCAGAAATCATTGACAGCCTTCTAACAAGCTCATAGTTTTATTATAAATGTACAAAAGGGGCAGAGAATTGACATGTTTGAGAAGACATGGATTTGACAGAGCCTCACCAATGCAAACAAAGCTCATATAATATTGATATTCATGAGACACATGAATCTTTTACTGGACCAACTTCTGTTGGTGAAAGAGACAAGCTTTTGTGTTTACACAGAGTTTTTCTTCAGGTCTGGAGAAGGTACTCATGGTGTCACAGCTAAATACAAGATGGAACAGATTGTTTAGTGTAGGCATTAACATGCTGTAAGAGACCATTCAAAGTGAAGTAGGCAATTAACACCTCTAAAGTCATAGGACAAAGGAGGATTAGAAGGTTATAGATTGTTGTAATAAGCCATAAATCCAGCATCATTATTGAGTCTGTGATTTTTAGTGTCTAATAGACTTATGAATTTAAGCTCTTTTGAAGGTGTTGTGCAGGTTTCCTTTGAGGATGAGGACTTAGAGGTCACATATGGAGTGATCATTTTGTTTATCCAGGGATGATGGGTGTTTGTGTCTTATTTTCTGTAAGAGTTCATTCAAGAATGTAGTCATTGTCTTGTTTCACCTACATAGTTGTTGTTCGTGTATTTAGTGCTCTGGATATGATACACTACATGTTGTTATAGGCACATGTAGGACACTGAAAGGTATGTTGTGGTGGGTATTGATCATCGTAGCCGTGGAAATGTATCTGCAGGTTTTGCATCTGTTGTTATGGCAGGGTCTGGTGCTGCTTTAAGTTGATGAGTGCTGGTCTGTGGGGAACTTGCTTCTAATGATGAGCTTGGTGAAGTTGCGGGGGAGGAGGCTGTTTGAAGGCCAGAAGAGGGGGTTTGGCAAAATTTTCTTTCAGGATATGGTCCCCATCCAGTATGGGATGGAATTGTTTAATGATACTCCATTTGGGTTCCAGTGTGGGATATCACTAGTAGGTGACAACTAGGGGTGTGAGGTAATTTTTAATGACCTATCCAATCAATATATTTCTGGAAATTCTTGACTAAAACTGATAAATAGATCTGGTGATCTTAGGTAATTTTCATTGCTCCCTAGCAAGGGCCTCCCTACAATCACCACCACCTCATGGAAGAAATTAACACAATTTGTGTAAAATGTTACAAATACACTTACTTGAATATTAACAGTATGGTTGAAATCCAGTAAAAACATTCTGCTGCTTAAGCAGTGATATATTTAGGCAGCTGCATGATGCATTACAATTGTTTGATCGTGGACTTTTAGAATGTTAGTGGCAAAACATCAGTTAAGGAAAATGACCTCATCTCAACCTCTGCCAATATAGCACTTCCACAATGCTTCAAGGAGATATTTGTGATTTTATATCTACTAACAAGCTACAATACTACAGCAAAGGTAGTTCAATGTCATTGTTCTGAATTAGTGCATAAAAATCTCTTTTTCAGATAAGTTGTTTATGAAATGCTAGTTAAGTACAAAGAAACAGTAATACTATATACTTTTGCCACATATTTTCTAATACAGGGAATTCTTTGCTCCCTTGGAATGCAACACGATTAAAGCACAGAACAAAACTAAAACTAGCACAAAATAATAATTAACATTCATCTTCATGAAAAATAATATCCTAATTATAAAGAAAATCCCATGAAACTGATACACACAATAAAACCTTGAATAAATTTAATTGCTGAGGCAGACATCTGTTAAATAATGGGTTTTGCAGATCTGGCTTGCATTGAAAAATGAGTATATAGAATTAGTAACTAACGTATATATAGTGTATTAACTGTATGATAACCACCTACGTACCAACAGTTAAAATTCAGCAAAAACAATAGGGTATGTTTTATCCCCTACCCGCTCCCTGGAGAGAGATTGTACCAATGGCTAAGTCTGAAGAAGTCTGCTGCTGGTGAGTCATTCAACTTTGTCAGCTTGCAACTTTGTGAAAGGCAGGCAGAATTTGTGAGCTAGAGCACATTCTTCATTCCCATAAACACAAGAAACAACTATTATCAGTAGTAGTAATTATGAAGAGAACTCTGGCTTGGTTTTTATTTATTTTATTTTAGGGTGAGAAGAGAGATTTGTAAAAAAGTGTCTTGTCCAAAGGGAGCAGATCACTTAGATTTCAATTCAGATATTGGTGGTCTAAGTCATCAGTTTAAATCTAAGCCAAGTAAGTAATGGCCAAAAGTTGCTACTATCTGCTAGCTGGTTAGCAATCTTCCCAAGTGGCCAATATTCATCCGGCAGAACCACATTTAGCAATTAAGTTGTATCCATTTTGGCAGTGTCAGAAGAATGTCCAAGGATAGAATGAGTAAGCCAGAGAGACTGAAATACCCTCTCACTGCTTGAATTGCTGTCTTCCACGTCAGGTTTGAAGCAGGGAGAGTGGGGAATATACACTGCCAGTGTCTGCGTTGTATCGTTTTTATACATTATTGACAACATGTTGCAGTTCTAAAGCACCTTTCATCAGAGGATCTCACTTTATCAATATTCATGACTTTAGAGTCTCATAACACTACAAGAAAGCCAAGTTCTTACTCAGACACATAACATTCATAGGAAGTCTGTGGCAGAGCTGCGGATAAATCACAGCTCACCTAGCTCCCAATCAGTCATATGCTTTAACCACAAACCTGCCCTTAATAAATAAATGTTTCAGTCTTGAAGACTGTCAATGGGAACCTTCCATGAGCTCATGAAAGTTTCTCATCGATAACATATATACAGATATGATTTCTTACCAACCTTCCAGGGTCAATTTTTTTTAAAAAATCTATGGGTATGTCTGCACAGCAAAAGCTGTGCATGGGCTAGCTTACCTGAACTAGCTTGAATCTAGCTCACTTGGTAACAACGGCCAGGTTCAGGGTGGGCTAGTGAGCTAAGTACATAGCCAAGGTCTGTGCAGGACTTGTATTACCCACGCTGAAGCCTGCCCTGTGCTGCGCTGTCTTCACTCATGCTGTGTTACTCACTTAGGTGCCTACATACCTTTCTTTCTTACAGGACGGAGCTCTCCTGCATTGAGAAAGTGTCAAAGTCAACACTGGCTTGGTGATTTCATGATTATTAATGCTTATTATACAGCTGGTCAAAAATGGCAAAAAAAATTGCAAACAAAAATAAAAATCTTCAAAATTATTTCCGTTTCACAATAGAACAATATTGTGGGTTTTTTTTAATTTAAAAATAGTTTTCAAAATTTTGGACATTTGAATTTTTATTCTCGCCCCCGTTTTTTAAGATTGTTTCCTTTTTGCAATTGAATAATAAAATGAGTAATCTCAAAAGTTTTCTCTTTTCCCTTCACTTTTTCCATTTACCACTCTGCACCTCTCAAAACTTCTCCCACTTTTCAAGTTACAGAATGGCTAAGGTACAGTGTTTCATTTTGCCACTTGAACTTTCCCCAACTTGAAGAAATTTGGAAGTATTAGAGTGGTAAAAGGAAAATGAAAAACAAAAAAAAAAGTAAGCAGGTAAAAATACCCTAGATATCATTCGTTCTAATGCATCAAGTGACAAAAAAAGAAGAAGGGGTGGGGGACACACACAAAAATTCAAAATCTTGAAAGATTTTGGTTTCCAAAAAGCAAAATGAAATTAAAATGTATTTCATTTTTAAATTTCCATTTGAAAAAAAAAATAGTTGAAAACAGAATGTTCCCATCGAAGAAATAAACATTTTCAATGAAACCCTGTTTTTCAGTGATAAAACTTTTTGGTCAAAAAATTTCACCAGCTCTAGCTTACTCTGAAATTATATATATTTTAATTTGATCACATAGTATTAAAATTAGACATATATGGGATTTGTATAGAACTTTTGTTTAGTGCATTTTTCTTCTGATCTGATGGGAAAGCCAGTATAACACATCATGCAAATTAAAGTGATGAATGTCTCTTTAGTGACATTGCTAAGAAACACACACTGACCATGATTATTGTCACAGTGACAAGATGCTAGCCACTTTTAAAAGTAGAATATGTGAAGATACCTTATAGTCAATTGATCTTCTCCCCACGTGCATTTAGAATCCTAATTGCTTATTTAAGTGACCACAACAAATTTTAACTCTTGACAAAGGAAGCTGATTTCTCTTCTGGCATGTGCATCATCAAACAGATCTGTTAGCTAAATTCTAACTGCAATATCTTCATTACTGGTGATGAATATGTGACAAAAAGAACCCCACTTGACTTTCAGACGCTAACCAGAATTTGCAGAACTGACAGTTAAAAAAAAATACATCTTTTTTTGTTTGTAAACTGAACACACTGAATCTTCAAGTCATTTGAATTTCAAACATAGAAGTCCATGATGTCCTTTGTATAGTCATTTGGTGTAGAACTGTACTTTAAGACAAATCTGAGATGCAGAGGGGTAGGTAACTATATTGACATTATTCAATGGCACAGAATTTGGAAAACTGAATTCCTGTAAGACTGAAAATATATACAATTCCCATTTCAGTATTAGCTAATACACCACTACAGATGTGCACGACACTTTACAGGCAAAAGATATGTCCTCAAAGTTCCTGTAATCAAGTTAATTGTGATAAAGTATCCTAAGTTTGCCACAAATCTCTTTCAATATCTATTTTCACATTAAGATGGGAGTATAGCATGATATTTATATTCATTGTTTGAGCTGAAAATAGAATTATCAAGCAAAAAAAATATCTCAGAGGACATGCTATGCTGCCAGCTTTGGACTGAATCCAAAGAATGCTGAACTCATTTTCTTGTCATTCAGAATTCAGTTGTTAACACTAGGACCTGACTATACACAGGGTCCTCCAGACCTACTTCTGCAGCAGTCAGATGGAAACTTTGGCAGAAAACTCCACTGCAATAGGGACACAGAGCCGCCACCACCACTCGTGGAACTACATAAACAAGAATAGGGAGGGAGAGAAGGCCAAGATCCACCTTTTTCACTCAAAACCATGCCTACTATTGCTCAAGAAGATGAGACAAATGGTGACCGTCAGCCTCCCTTATTTGAACCAGATGTGGGAAAATTCTGTGGATATTTTCCAGTCAGTGGCTATGGAGCCACAGATTGCACCAAATTATCCGTATGGAACATCCCTAAATCTGACTGAAATGAAGAAACTGGCTACAACATTACAGATCTACCATATTAAGCAATAATGTCCTTTGCATAATGATACTGAAATATTTCCACATCACTTGATAATGTATAAAGATCACAGACAGAACCCAGCATTAGAGCTGGTCAAAAATTTTCCAATTAAATACTTTTTTCTGGGAAAATGCCAATTTATCAAAAACAAACCATTCGATGGGATCATGTCAATGCCAAAGGAAACCAGGCAGGGTTTCATCAGAAGCCTGCTCGGCTCTGTGGCAGTCTGCCTGGGCTGATGTGCAGCCAAGATTTCTGGAAGCGTAGGTTCATGGCTTCTTGCTCCTGGGCAGCCTGAGCTCCCAGGCTCCGGGACAGCGGTTGTGATAATTGAGCCTACAAATATACCCTAATTATGAGCTTAATTGTAAAGTAAGTGAGTGTAAGTTAAGATGTCAAATAAACTAGAACAACAAATGTTGATGGGAAAAAATGCAAAAGTGAGACAGAAAGAGGGAATGAGTACAAACAAAGAGGCCTACTAATATAATTCAAGGACTGTGTTAAAATCATGCTTTGTAAACAAAAAGTGTGGAACTAGAATCAGTGGTTCAAAATTGGTGTGTTGGAAACTTGGCTTACCTGGTGGACAACATAATGAGGGGATGAGCTACTCCACCTCTCATTCCCTTTTGGGAACTTTAAAATAGAAGACATTAGGTATGAAATTTAACTTTAGGAGAAAATTTACTACCCTAGCAAGCTTCACCATCATGGCCACCACCCTCCAATATCTCCTG
This sequence comes from Terrapene triunguis, assembly GCF_002925995.2. Taxonomy (NCBI): domain Eukaryota; kingdom Metazoa; phylum Chordata; order Testudines; family Emydidae; genus Terrapene; species Terrapene triunguis. The sequence goes on along the minus strand of NW_020664417.1, from coordinate 31,058,514 downwards.
GGACTCTACACCTTTTTCATCCTAGTCATGGAAGATGTTCTGACCAGATTGGACCAGAAAGCAGGAGCCAGATGACATTGCTACCTCCACCACCTCTGGCTAAATCCCAAATGCCACCTGGATGTGAGACTTTATCATCTTTCTTCTACCCAATGTATTGGGCTTTCCCCCCATCCCTCTCCTTTTTCCTTATGTCTAATAAGAGACTGGCTTAGCTGCCAAAACCACATATTTTGAAAGAAGCAGCCAAATGCAGTGCCCTACACTGCCTGATGCTGGTTTTGGAGTGGTTGATAAGGCGGTGCTGTGCCTGTGGTTTTCCAGCAGCAAAGCTGCAAGTGAGAGTCAACACCAGAGACAGAAACTGCATTTTCTATCTTTGCTGTTCTCTTCTTTTCCCTCCCCTCGTGTGTGTGTTAATCTTGCTTTGTCTTTTAGGAAACCGGATCAGTGTTTAACAGCAGCAGCAATAATGACAGCCCCAGCCTATCTTAAATAACATTTCTTTTCCCCAACGGACAATTACCATGTTTAATACTGAGGGAGGGGGGAGGGAGGAGTTTCCCTTCTAAAAACTTTCTCCAGATAAAGGTAAAAGGAACAAGGCATGTTGTTAAAATGAAAGTCTGTTGAATGTTTTATATTTTAACTACATTAACTCTTAACCTTTTTATTAAAGATACAGAAAAGAAGGTAAAAGGATTTTTAATGATATATTCGCCATAGTAATTCGCTGAAGTCTCTATATACCAAATTCCAAAACTTGCTTTATGCTGTTTAATGTTGGACAGTGACTGGATTATGTTAACACTATGGATTCTTTGGACCCATATATCCATCTAAATTAATACAAACACAGCCCACCACGTGGACTGCCCCAGAGCCAGGGGTCTCAGGCTCCCAGCTCCTTGACAACCCTGGTAGCTGTCAGGGTCTCTGAGATGCCTTTCAAAAAAGGAGAACATAAAATGTCATTTTTACTTTTTCCAAACAAAATTCAGAATTTCCATTCCTCAAGAAATTCCATTTTTGGTCTGTTTTTTTTAATTTAATTTTATTTTATTTTGGAATTTCCTGTGGAATGGAATTCCAGTTTTTCCACCAGCTCTCTCCAGCAGAGAACCCTGGAGAATTCCCCAAGTAATCAGAAGTGCCTAACATTTTGTCCATAATCCAAAATTCCTAAGTAAGCGAATACCATATCTGTCAGGACCCTGGCTACGGGGGCATTAGTCAAGGCCAGGGGTTGGGTTGGAGGAGACTTCAACGTGGTCCAAGTTCAGTCTAGAGGGTAAGGGCCAAAAGCAGCAATCCAGACTAGTGTCATGTGATAGGATCAGGTCAGAGTCAAGGTCAAGGAGCCTCAATGTGATGATCAGAGCCAAGTGAGTCAGCACACGTAGGGTTAGTGCAAACAGGCAGGATGAGAAGTCAGGAGCAGAGCAGAGGACCTGGAATGATGAAACAGGAGTGAGGCCAAGTAGCAGGAGTGTGCAGCAGGGTCTGCTTCCAGCAGCAAGACAAGGATCCACCTAGTTGCACAGACAGCCTCTGGGTGTTTCCCCTAGGCCTTAAATAAATGTGCCTGGGCCAATGAAGGGATGAGGTAGGCTGTGCCAGTCAGGACCGCCGTGGTTAGGACATCCATAGGGCTCATAGTTTGCTGTTCCCCACTTTGCCAGAATTGTGAGGTGGTGCTGTGGACATGGCAACCATCCAGCCTGGGTTCCAGACCCATGGATCCTCACAGAATCAGTCCATGATGAAATACTTGAGCCAAGAAGACCTCAACTTTGTAAAGTAGGCGTCTAGAGTATCAAAGACCTTAGACAAATAAAAATTGCACCAAAGATTTGTTCGCGGTTCACTGCATTATAAGTGTCTTGTTACTCAAAGTAACAATGTAGCAGATCTCTTTCTTTGGCCCAAATCCAGACTGGAGTTATAATTTAAAAAAAGTCAGTGTTTGAATCATACCCTTGATAGGTATATTACTAAAGGTTTCCTGACAATGTCTAGAGCACAAAAATAGAAGGTTAATTAGATAGAGATTTTACTTATTGTCCAAATATAAAGTTCTCCCTCTCCACTCATCCCCTACACCATATATCATAGTAGTTTTCTATATAGATGATCCTGTCCCTGATGCTTCAGGAAAAGTTAAACAGTGCACTCAGTGATCTTTAAATTGAACATGCAGCAAGACAAAAATAGAGGATCAATATTATAATTTACCACAGATTTATGCAGATTTAAAAGTAATATTTTTCAAAACTGGAATAGACTTTAATAGCTTGTAGACATTTAGCTCTAAGCTATTTGAAACCTCATTGGTTTGTGTATATTGATCCAATGTAATTTTTGTATGTGGTTTTTAAGAATAATGTATAAGCGCCTAGTGCCACAAATATGTGCTCCTGATAAATGAGAATAAGAACATGAAATAAATACATTTAAAGCAGGTACCACACTGAAGTGCAACTTTAGATCAAAGTGTGACTCTGAAATTGGAGAAGTGATTTAATGTTGAAAATAGTTACAAAACCACTTTTTCCGAGGTGTCTTTGACTAACAAATTTCTAGCATACCATTTAGAGCAGGGGTGGGCAAACTATGGCCCGTGGGCCATATCCGGCCCGCAGAACCATCCTGCCTGACCCCCGAGCTCCTGGCCCGGGAGGCTCGCCCCCGGCCCCTTCCCCCACTGTTCCCCCTTGCCCGCAGCCTCAACTCGCTCGCTCCGCCGCCGGCCGCAGTGTTCTGGGCGGCGAGCTCCTGGGGCAGCACAGCTGCAGAGCCCAGCTTGACCTGGTGCTCTGTGCTGTGTGGTGGTGCTGGCAGCAGCGGCAGCGTGGCCCGGCTCCAGACGGGCGGCGCAGCTGTAGCACAGCCAGCCACTGGTGCTCCAGGCAGCGCGGTAAGGGGGCAGGGAGCAGGGGGGTTGGATAGAGGGCACGGGAGTTTGGGGTGGTGGTCAGGGGGCGGGGGTGTGGATGGTGGTCAGGGGGGAAATAGGGGGTTGAATGGTGGCAGGGGTCCTGGGGGGGCAGTCAGGAAGGAGGGGGGGTTGGATGGGGCAGCAGGGGGCAGTCAGGGGCAGGGGTTCTGGGGGCAGTCAGGGGACAGGGAGAAAGGGTGGTTGGATGGGGCAGGGGTCCCGGGGGGGCTGTCAGGAAGGAGAGGAGGGGTTGCATGGGGCGGCAGGAGTCCGGGGGCACTCGGGACAGGGAGCGAGGTGTGTGTGGAGGGGACAGTAAGCCCAGAGGGGCCGTCAGGGAACAGAGGGGGTTGGATGGGGCAGGAGTCCCAGGGGGAGCAGATAGGAGGTGACCCCCTCCCCTAACCGGCCCTCCATACAATTTATGAAACCTGATGTGGATGTCAGGCCAAAAAGTTTGCCCGCCCCAATTTAGAGATATTAATCTGAGAAGAGCGGTCTTTGGATCCTTTTGCCAGCTTCCACAATATACAAGGAAACAGAAGGATAAGGAGGGAGTGTCCAGAAACTACTGCTGTGGTTTTGCAATACAAAGTAGGATCCATGAAGGGACTTAGGTGTTGCAACACTGAGCTTCATGGTGCCTAAATTTTTGGTGCCTACAAAATCACTGAGAGCCACAAAACCTGTATTAAGTACCGTCTAGTGAGAGGTAGGAGGCTAAGAATGTGATCTAGAAAGCCACCACACTATGCAGGGAGCTGCCTAAGCTAGCCAGAGATGCCGGCCAGAGGGATGTGTGCTAAATTGTATCCCTCTCTTAGAAGTCAGCACCTAAGTCCAGGCTGTTGGGAGGGGCCTAGCTGTGCTAGCAATCCACAAACCGGGGAAGATAGGTGTTCAGCCACCTAGATTGCATGTAGGGTCCAAAACAAGAGAGAGGAGGAGGAGGAGGAAGAGGAGCTCCCACATAATCTTTCGCCTAATAGATAGGGTACTTACCCAGTGTGGGGGAGAACCCTGATTCATGCCCTGAAGGGGAGAAAAATTTGAACAGGGATTGGCCACCTCTCAGGTGAGCTCTGTCCATTAGGCTATAGAATCATTCTAACTGTTTTTCTGGCCCAGTTAATATTTATTCAATTGTTTAATTAAACTGTAACAACTTTGATAGGAGAGACTGAGGGAGACCCAGATTAGACTGTTCCATAGCTTAGTGGCTAGGGAGGTGGCAGATCCCTGTTCAAATTTCTTCTTCCCTTCAGGAGGAGGAGGAGGAGAAGGAGAAGAGAGTTGAACCAGGGAGTCTCCCACTCTTCCTGGGTGAGTACCCTATTCCACTAGGCTAAAGGTTATAAAGGAGGCCCTCCTCCCCCTGCTCCACCAGATGAGGCCCCCATCCTGAACACCTATCTTTCCCAGTTTGTGAACTGCTTCAGCGCTTAGGCAGGAGATAGGTACCCAGTTGCCTATCATGAGTCAGTAGTGTGCATGGTCAGGCAGGGGATAGGTACCCAAGCATCCACAGAGAGACCGCAGTGCGTCTGCCCAGAGGAAAAAACATAGGTGCCAAGAGACTTTAGGTGCCTCTAGGATTATGTGGCAGTTGAGCTGCAGTTTTGTAGATCACCGTGGTGCTTAAAAATGAGATTTAGGCACCTAAGTACCTTTATGCATCCCTCCCACAGTCAGTAGGACTGCAATGGTAGTGACCCTACTAATTTCTGTGTTGAGTGAGCATGCTCTGTGGGAATTAAATGTTTCAAGAAGCATGGGCTGACTCCGACTGTTTTGAGTGCTCACATAGTTAATTAAAAATACTGTACCCTCTCTCCAACTCATCTGACTCTTGATTAATTTACTAATCATTAGAGCTGTGAAGGCCTATCTTAGTTCATTCTGCTGCTGCAGTTCTTATTCCAAGAATAAAAGGCACTGCAATAGCTGATGAAGTTAGGTGAGTTTCATTATTATTCCCGCCCCCTGCCCCAAACCATGAATTCTACTTTCCCCATTGCTTCACTGGGCAATTGTAGTTTCAATAGCACATGGAACTACAAAACAAAATCTGTGACACCACCCACACTATAAAACAAGGTCTTTATCTGCCCTCTTGCATTTTTGATCCTGCACTTGAATTTGTTCATGATATGAGCAGCCAAAATTCTCACACTCCTAGGCTGAGATTTTCAAAGCTACCTATGGGATGTGGACACCAATTACTATTAAAAAATTAATGGAAACTGGGCATCCAAATCCCTTAATCTGATTTGAAAAGCTAATCTTTGGTGTCAGAGATGAATGCCTGGGTTTTCCAGTTTTACAATGGCATATTGCATAGTTTCTAACACTGTTGGTTCATGCCTTACCTTCAAATGCCTACTGATCCTTCAGAGCAGACAAAAAGACAAACCATTTACAAGGTCAGGATACTTTGAGCTGGTCTGCATTCAGGTTCACAAATCATGACTTACAAAGGAAAATTGTGCTGATTCTGATCTAAGGGGCCCACCAGCTTGATACATTATGAGAAGTATTATGCTAGGCCTGGTCTAGACTGCGGGGGGAGAGGGGGATAATCGATCTAAGTTACGCAACTTCAGCTACGTGAATAACGTAGCTGAAGTCGACGTACTTAGATCTACTTGCCGCGGTGTCTTCACTATGGTGAGTCGACCGCTGCTGCTCCCCCATCGACTCTGCCTGTCTCTCTCACCAAGCTAGAGTACAGGAGTCGACGGGAGAGCGCTCGGGGATCGATTTATCGCATCTAGACTAGATGCGATAAATCAATCCCTGCTGGATCAATCACTGCCCACTGATCTGGCCGGTAGTGAAGATATACCCTTACAGTCTTTCCATAGACAATGGCTCTGAACTTTGAGATGATTTTGCACCTTTTTCACAGTACACAGTCAATCATTATGCCTGTACTTAAAGACATTTACAAGATGAAAAGGCTAAATCTTGTCCCACTGAAGTTAGATTGGTCCTCCTTAAAATCAGACCCGTCTGAATATACTTGTAGCTTCATGAGCTATTGTAGCCCTAGTAGACTACAGATCTCAGCTCTGTAACAAGCTGACCCATATACTGAAGTAACTATTGTGCAATGAAAGGTGAGAACTTTGGGCTTCACCGCATGTCCCGTCACACTGGGTTTTATAAACAATGTCTTTGGACAGGGGTAGGAACCCCCCCACCTAGCTTCCAGAGTACAATATTTTCTGTCCCTAGTATCACATCAAGAGCACTGGTGAGGGCAGTCTCCTAACCACTCCATTGCCCTAATGGAATGGATTAATTTTTAGGCTATGCGTGTGTGATAAATAAAGGTGGGAGGGGAGTAGCTCCCTATTATGGACACCCAGCCAGCCAGTTAGCTATAAAGTCCCTCTTGGTGGCTGCTTGCTTTACCTGTAAGAGTAAAGAGTTCCCCAGGTAAAGAAAAGGGAGTGGGCACCTGACCAAAAGAGCCAATGGAAAGGCTAGAACTTTTTAAAATGGGGAAAAAGCTTTCCCTTCATCTCTCAGTTGTTCTTTCTGGGGGGGGGGGGGGGGGGGGGGGGGGGGGGGGGCGCGCTGGAATGCTGTGTAAAGTTTGGGCCAGGTATGGAAATTCATCGTCGATACCTAGAAGGATTCATTGGGACACAGAATGTTTAGATAGATGTGATTAGGGTTATTTCTTTTATTTTCTGTAAGGCTTGTGGACTCCTCTGTGCTAACCCCAGATGCTTTTGTTTGCTTGTAACCTTTAATCTGAACTCCCAAGAAAGCTATTTTGGGTGCTTAATTTTTGAAATTGCTCTTTTAAAATCTAGCAAAAGCCTAAGTTCCAGATATATTTTCTCTCTTTTTGTTTTTAATAAAATTTACCTTTTTTAAGAACCTGATTCGTTTTGTGTCTTAAAAGGTCTGTGCATATGTTTTTCAAATAGCTGGTGGCAACAGCTGGGTTTTCCTTTTGTTTGTTTTCTTTCTCGGCTTCCCCGAGGGAAGGGTGGAAAAGTGAGGCCTCAGGGAAAACTTCCCAAGTGAGTTTTTCCAGGATTTGCAGGAGGCAGTTTTTCACTTGGGTGGTGGCAGCATTTACCAAGACAAGGTCAGAGAAAAGCTGTAACCTTGGGGGTTTAATACAAGTCTGGAGTGGCAAGTATTCATTTTTTAAAATCCTTGCAGGCCCCCACCTTCTGCACTCAAAGTGCCAGAGTGGGGAATCAGCCTTGACAGCGTGTTTTCTCGTTGCCCCAATCAACCTCAAGCATGGAGTTGCAAACCAGGTAAGAGTGCAATAATTTTGGCACACGGCCTTTTTAAAACAACTTTGCCAGCAGACTGAAGTTCAAACCAGATGAGAAAGTATCAGGGGGTAGCCGTGTTAGTCTGGATCTAGAAAAACAACAAGGAGTCTGGTGGCACCTTAAAGACTAACAGATTTATTTGGGCATAAGCTTTCGTGAGTAAAAACCTCACTTCTTCGGATGCATAGAGTGAAAGTTACAGATGCAGGCATTATATACTGACACATGGAGAGCAGGGAGAGCCCCTCCTACGTTTGTAAGAGCTTTCCTATCAGCAAGCTCAACAGACTCAGAAATACTTCTGTAAGGAAGTGGGTGAATAGCTGTATGAGCCATTCAGTGGTCAAAGGAGGAAGAACATTTATCAATGAAAATAGGGATTAGCCTTTGGTCTGTGAATTAAATAATTTGCTCACAGGACAGCTGGTGGCTCAGAGCACATGCAGGTCTGAGGTGTGAGGTGATGAGGACTGCCTCAGGTTGATAGTGAACTTCATTATTACTTAGTGATACCCTGACTAAGAGTACAGGAAACAGCAAGCTCCAGAAGAAGCCATGTCCAATCCTCCTGTAATGGAGGGAAGTCACTGTGAGATGGGACCTTTTATAAAGGGCAGGTAAAGAGTGGGATGGCAGGAAAATGAGTTACCTAAGCTCAGGACACTGTCCAGGAGAGAAAAAAAATTGGAAATCTTTTTTATCTTTTTGAAGATTTTTTGAAATCTCTGTGGTTGCAAAGTTCAGGCAGCTCATGGAGTATCTGCAAGCCTATATAGACATAGAAATTCTGCTGGAGGAGGTCTGTGAGGGCTCTTACAAACATTGCAGGGATTTTCTTCATATAATTCATACATATGGATTAGATACTGAAGCGTACTGCTGTACTTTAGTTACATCTGGGTAGTAATTCTATAGTATTTTAAATTTGTATCATGGGCACATAGAACATATGGGATGGGTACTCATTATTAAATCAAAAGAAATAATGATAATAGCTATACCTGGTTAACCTGGATTTCCCATGTAAATCCTTCATAGATTTTTACTGACGTCCCTCTAAGAATAGTGGACATATAATAAATGCAGCTTTCAAAGGATGTGTGTGACTGCAAATTTGACATTACAATCTGAATCTAAATATGGACATTCCCAACCAGTCTAGTAGCAGCAAGCAGTTAAGTCACAATTTGGAATAAAAGTTAAAATACGTTCCCAAAGGAGTGTGAAATAACCAACTGTTAATATTAGAATGCTTATAGATGCTTTTTTGCAAACAAATATTTTAAGAACCTTTATCTACAGAGAATTTAGATGATGTAAATACAAACAACTTGAATAATAGACAAATTGAGATGAAAGATGTCCTACTAAATCATAAAGTCACTGCCAGAATTTTGTTCAATTTTAAGTGCCCCAAGCATCTTATTTCACAAGCTTCAGCCCAAAGGAATTTGAAGAGTAACTTGGAAACCCTCGCAAAAGTATATTATAATAGAAATTTTGAACAGCCCAGTGGATGAACTTTTCTCTGCATACCATCATAGTAGTTACAACCATTGGCCAGAATCACTAATGGCCACATTCAAACTGCTGAAACTATTCCATACTGATTGAAGAATGTGCCAATAATAATAGCTTGGAGTACAGAGAGACCCCAAGAGGAAGTACTTGATGTCAGATATGCATATGCCATTTTAAGAGTGATCAAGTTAGGAAACTGTAAATATGTATCTGACTACAGTGCAAAACCGCACATAGCTGGTGAACCTCAGGTTACAGTGGTGAATTTAGCTTTTGTTCCCAGTGAGCTTTGAACTAAAGGAGACCAAGTTCTGAAAAGGGTGAGTTTTTATTTGTGGGTGTTTATGGCGCATATATCTACCCTATCACAATTGTGTTTATCCTAGTGAAATTGAGTTTATCCTTTTATATATGAGAGGTATTCTTTTCTGGGATTTTTCTTTCGGCTTTGCCTCCAAAAGGAAATATATACTGTGTGTATGCAGTGTGGGTGGCAGCATGTTTAAGTGCAAGCTCCTAAATCTCTAGCTATCATGTTTTATCACCCATTAGCACAAAAATAGTGGTTTACTGTAACTGACTGACACCCTTAGCAATGGTCCTTATTTAGGATTAATACATTGTTAATTTTTAGCAATTGGGACTTCTATTCTAGATAAGTTCTTTTCCTATGCTCACTGTAGTATCTGAGCACCTTCCAGTACTGCATTAAGCAACACAACCAATGTCTGTCACATTTGTTCTCTCATCCTCTCCCAAAGGGGGAAAAGTGTGTGCAGTGTTTTGTTTTGAATTTTTTAAAAATTCTATATGTAGATATAAATATCAAAATGGCACATGTATGTACACACACACACACACACACACACACACACACAGAGCGCTGTGTGTCACTGCCTATTGCTGTGGTCTTTTGAGGGGTCTCAGCTTCTCCTATCGAACCCTCCTTAGTTTGTTCTCAAGCAGGTCAGTTCCTGGACCCTCATCTCCAATTAAGTCTATCAGCCCTTCAGTTTTAGGGCTTGCAGTCTTCTTCAGTGTCCTGATTGTTTTTTGGAGGCAGCCTGGTGCAGAGCTGTCGCCCCTTTGCTATCCCAGGCCTTTCTGCCTCCCTTTCCTTCTTTGCACTCTCCCCTTTAAAGCAGGTCTCGTTTTCGCTATCTGTTGCAGCTGTGGGTGCTTGCCTGCATGATTGCCAGTTCTTGCAGCTGCATGGGGATGTGATCAAGCTGCTTGCTTGTAAACAGGAGAGACTCATTCCCCATCTGTCTATGCTCAATGTGGGGTTTGTAGACCCCATAACATATTCTCCAAGGCTATGTCCCACCTTTGGCTAACGTAGGCTACTTCCCTGAACAGAAAATCAGAATTTCGATGCAAATTTCCTGCCTGGTGCTGTATCTGAAAAAGCACATATTTGTAGTGAACGATACCATCTCATGAACCTTGGGTTTGTCTCCTCACATTTAGCCAGTGCAAGGAAACAATCAATAACTTGTGTGAACTTGTTTCCTTGGAGATAGCATCATAGGCACTGTATTGCCCATTTGGCAGCCAAGCACTCTTTCTACCACGGAGTATACTTTCTCAAGGGCGAAGACTTACCAGCTGATATATACTATCAGGTCTCCATCTACCTCTTGAGAAAGGATTGGGGTGATTCTACCTCTGACGCATCCATCTGTAGTACAAATTCCTTTACAAACTTCAGGCTATACAGCATTGGCTGTCTGCAAAGTACAGCCTTGAGTTTTTAAAAGGCACTTTTGCAGGTGGGTGTCCACAGCAGCCGTCTTGGGGCAGCATCCCTAGTTAGGTCAGTTAACGGGACTGTTACGGTGGCAAAATGGGGTATGAACCAGCAGTAGTAGCCAGCTAATACTAAAAAGGCACACACTTGCCTTTTAGTCATGGGGGTCTTTTATGCCTGTAAGGCATGGACTTTATCCACCAAGGGGTGGACTTGTGTCCCAGGTAACTGACTTCTTCCTTTCATTTTGCAAATTTAGCGGGGTTTGCCATTAACGCAACTTCTCACAGTGATCAGAGAACAGGAGCTACTTTGTCCAAAGGGGGGAGTCCCAATTCTTGCTATAGATAACTATGTCCTCCAAGTGTACCACTGCACATTGACTGTGCTTTTGGAGTAATCAGTCCATCAAACGTTGAAAAGTGCCCATTGTCCTGGGCAACTCAAAATGCAATAGTCTTAAAATGAAATAAGCCAAGCAACGTAGAAAAAGCTGTCTTCTCCTGGGAATCCAGCGTTAAGAGGATCTGCCAGCACCCCTTTGTCAACTCTGAAGTGGTGATGTATTGGGCTTCTCCCATTCAGTCTGAGTTCATCCATTCATTGCATAGAGTAGGTGTCAAATTTAGAAATTGTGTTCACTTTTCTGAAATCTATACAAAAATGTAGTGAGCCATCTGGTTTTGGGACCAGCATAATAGGACTCCTCCAATCGATATGGGATTCTATCACCCCAAATTCTAACATGGTCCTGATCTCTCCCTCTCAATGCCCCACAACTTGTTGGGAATTGATCGAAGCACTTCCCATATTACTTTACTTGGTTCTGTATTAATTCAATGTTGTGCCAGCAACATCGTCCTGGAGGAGCTAAGAATACCTGTGGGAAAGCAGCCACCAGTTGGAGTGCCTGTTCCTTTTGTTTATGGTTTAGTTTTTTTCCCCCAAGGGGTAATAAGCTTACTTTTAGGTAGTCATTAACTTGGCGTCCTAGTTCTGGTTCCTCAGGATATGGTGTAATGAAAAGGGTTCTCTCTTTCAAAACAAAAAGTTTTCCAGGGCTTCAGCAAATTTACATGATAAATTTGTTGTTCCTTTTTCTTTGCTGGTTGCTTGATTAAGCAGCCCACAGTCCTCACTTTATTTATCATCTCAAAAGGGCTTTGCCCCTTGTCCATTAACTTTGATTCTGAGCTTGGAAGAAGTAACAAGAGTCTGTTAGCCAGCTGGAAGATGCGTATCTGTGCCCCTTTATTATACTGTTGGTTGTTCCTGTGCTTCCTTGAAATTTTGTATCCCCCCCCCCCAGTGTATTCCCCCATATTCTCCAGTATCTTCTGTAATTTTAAAACATACTGCACTATGTTTTCAGTTTTTGGTGCTTGGCTTTCCAAGGTTTCCAGGACCAGACTGAGAATAGCCCATGGTTGTAGTTCACATAGCATTTTGGAAGGCCGAAAATCCTGTTGAGGCTTGGAACATACTTCTCTGGTGGCAAAGAGTAAGGCTAGGAGTAGTTGGTCCCAGTGTCAGGGATCCTGGACAATGAATTTTTTCAGCATCCTCGAATATCTAATTGAATCTTTCTACTAGGCCATCCATCTGCACGTGGTACACAGATGTGTGTAATTCTTTGATTATGAATAGTTCCCATACTTCTTTTGTCAGCCAGGATGTGAAATTTGTCCCCTGTTCTGTCAGGACCAAGTTGGGAAACCCTACTCATGTAAAGACCTTCAGCAGCTCATTAGCAATAGTCTTGGCATTCACAGACCAGAGCGGTTTGGCTTCCGGGTATCTGGTGGCATAGCCCACAGGAACAAGAATATGCTGATGTCCAGAGATGCTCTCCGCGAGGGGGTCAATAAGGTCAATTCCTATTCTTTCAAAGGGAGTCGACACCAAGGGGAGTCTCCACCAGTGGAGCCCCGAGGATTCCCTTAGGGACTGTTAATTGGCATTCAGGACATGATGCACAGAAATTCTCAACTTCCAAAAGTATCAGGCCAGGATCCTAGACTGCATCATGTCCTTCCCAAGATGTCCTGCACATGGGCTTGTGTGCGCCAGATGCAGTAATTCACAATGATATACCTCTCTGCTTTTTCCTTTCTATCCATTTTTCTTTCCAGGATTTTTTTTTCTTGCCTGGGAGGTAAGAAACTCAACGTCCTTAGAATGCAACAAGAACCCTGACATTTCTTCTAGCGTGTCTTCTGTGTGTTCCTGTGTTAAGGGGAGCTTATGCAAGAGCTCAGGAAAATACAGTCTCAGTCTAATATCACAGGATAGGGGAAGTCCAGAGACTTGCATATTCCAGCTCATCTTGGTTCTCACTAACAGTCAGTCTTATTGCCATGCTGGGATATCACAAAATATCTCCATTGATACATTTAACAGGGATTTCCCGTTTCTCGACTTTCCCTACACTTCAGCTATCCATTCCCAGAGAAGTGTCTAATCACACTCTGAGTCTACGACCCTCCACTTTAACTGGGATTGTGAGTTTCCCTTGGCTTTTTTTTTCTGGGCCCTATTCTCTCCATGTAGGGGCAGGCATGAAATCTATGAACAACAAGGGCACAGAAGTAACAGGCTACCACATCTGTCCCTTGTTTTCTGGTGGCTGGGTTACTCTCTGAATTTCCCTGGGCTCTTGTTCCTGTGTAGGCGTAGGGCAGGGAGGTGAGGCAAGTAAGGGTGCGGGCACTACTGTCATGGGAAAATATTACCCATGGATCTTGAGGTGTTTGTCTGCCCCCTATCCTGTCCATCGACTAGTCAGCTTTCTGCGTTTTCTTGGGGTTTACCCAAGAGGGCCACCACACTTGGATCCCCATCTCATTTTTTTCTCTCTGGTGTATCTGTAGCAGTTACTAACTCCGTAGAGGGTCCCTGAATGGCTTGAGTAGCCATATATTCCTCCATGAGGCGGGTAGCCTTGGCTAGGGTTTCTGGTCAGTCTCTGAAAACCCTGTCTCAGCCATCAGGCAGAAGAATCTCTGTGAATTATTCCATACCTACAAGTTCAGTTATCTGGGGTCCCATTCAAGACTCTGGCTTTAAACAGTGCCAGCAGATATCCATAAGCCTTTGGGTGATTGCTCATGGTCATGCCTTGGGGTGTAGTGCTCGTGATAATGCACTGGCAGTAGGTCTCTTAATCTAGGCCTAACCTGACCAATATGGCTGCCTTCACTTGGTTGTAGTCCTAGACTGCTATGTTGTCAGTCTCTGGTATACTGGATAGGCTTCCCCAATGGGGAGCGGGGCGAGCCAGATTAGCCACTGCTTTCCCATGGGCACACACTCAAAGGTTACCAAGAATGATTCCAGGTCATCATCTGTCATTATCTCAGTGAACATCATGGCTGGAGTGGTTCCCTGAATTCTGGGGGAGATGCATTCCCTATACTGCCAGAACTCTGAGGTGTAGTAGCCGGTACTTGTTCTGCCACTCATTACTACAACTGTTGTTGATGGGCCGCCATCTGTTTTAAAAAGCTGTTGTTGTCTCTGTTGTGCTTGTGAGTCAGCCAGCCATTGCAGGCGATGATTCACCTCCATAGTTCTCGTGTATATAGAAAAAAGTAGGAGAGGTTTTTGTTTTGTTTTATGGCATCCCTTTTCTGCAGAGATAGTTAAATGAAATCCCACTTCTGGTACCACATTGAACCCATCTGTTGCTGAGACCCCTCAAAAGACAACAGCTTCTCCTGACTGATCCTCCTTAGTTTGTTCTCAGTCAGGTCAGTTCCTGGATCCTCACCTCCAATTAAGTCCATCATCCCTTCAATTTTAGACCTTGCAGTCTCGTAGCTGTTTTCTTGCAGGCAGCCTGCAGTGTGGCTGTTGCCCCTTTGTTATCCCAGGCCTTTCTCTCTCCCTCCCTTCCCTGTACTCTCCCCTTTATAGGAGGTCTTGGTTTCCCTAGTGGAGGCAGGCACCACAGCTGCAACCAGTTTTGGCAGCTGCATGGGGGTATAATCAAGCTGCTTGCTTGTGAACAGGAGAGACTCTTCTCCCACTTCTGCCCATACTCAGTATGGGGTTTATAGACACCATTATAACTTCTCTAACACCCTTGTGGGGATGGGGGCGAGAGAATATCAAATGCTGCTGTGGTGGATTTCTTTACCTTCAAAAATGGGAACTATACAAAAATGAGTTTGCTAGTTAAATGGAAATTAAAAGGAACAGTCACAAGAGTGAAATGCCAGCAGGCTTCATGGAAACTTTTAAAAAACACCTTGATACATCTTCAAACTCTCTCTCTCTCTCTCTATATATATATATATATACACACACACACACACACACATACATACACACCCCCCAAATAATAATAAAAAAAATAGTAAGAGGATCAAAAAATGCCACCATAGCTAAACAGTAGAATAAGAGGCAGTTAGAGACAGACAGACAGACATCTTTTAAAAATTGGAAGTCAAGTCCTACCGAGGAAAAGAGAAAGGAGCATAAATCCTGGCAAGTCCAAGTGTAAAAGTATAATTTGTAGAACAACTAGCAAAAGACACAAAAACTAATAATTTATTTGGTTGATTACATCAGAAGCCAGAAGCCCGCCAGTCAGTGAGGCCACTGGAAAATCGAGGTGCTAAAGTAGCACTCAAGAAAGACATGGCCATTGCGGAGAGGCCAAATGAATTCTGTGCATTGGTCTTCACTGCAGAGGATGTGAGGGAGATTCCCACACCTGAGCCATTCTTTTTAGATGACATATCTGAGGTACTGTCCCAGATTGAGATGTCAGTTAAGGAGGTTTTGGAACAAATTAATAAATTTAACAGTAATAAGTCACCAGGATCAGATGGTATTCACCCAAGAGTTCTGAAGGAACTGAAATGTGAAATTGCACAACTACTAACTGTGGTATATAACCTATCATTCAAATCAGCCTCTGTAACCAGGACCATCCCTAGTGGTGTGCGGGGCCCAGGGCGGAAGTGATGTAACCGTCACTTCCAGAACTGACCCTGCTGGCCAATCGCACCAGCCCGCGGGGCCCGAAGCGGTCGCCCCGATTCACCGTACCCAAGGGATGACTGGTTGAAATGCTGATTTTTAAAAAATGTGAACCCGGAGGCGATCCTGGCAATTACAGAACTGTAAGCCTAACTTCAGTACCAGGCAAATTGGTTGCAACTATAGTAAAGAACAAAATTATCAGACACATAGCTAAACAGGATATGTGGGGGAAAGAGTCAACATGGCTTTTGTAAAGTAAAATCATTCCTCAAGTTTATTAGAATTCTTTGGGGGGGGGTCAACAAATATGTGGACAAGAGTGATCCAGGATGTAGTGGACCCTGGCTCTCCTGCTCGGAGGGAGGCCACTTGTTCTGGTTGCCTTCAGGCTCGTCTGGCCAAGGCACAAAGCTGCAGAACAGTCTAGGGCCCTTGTCTCCACTCGAGGTGGAGCAAGGCCCCCAGATCCTCTAGTTCCCAGCCCCACAATAGGGCTGGGCACCAGACAGTCATGGCCCGGCTTTAGCTTGGGCTTGGGGAGGCTCAAGCTGCCAGTAATTAAACACCAGCTACAGGGGGCTGGCTTTGGCCGGGATGGGGCTCCGGCCGCCAGCAAGGCAATCACAGTCTATGGAGCTGGTTCAGGCCTGGGCTTGAGGAGGCTCAGGCTGCTAGCAAACAAACAGTCTCGAGGCTGGCTTTAGGATTGGCTGCCCCTGCATTGGCGGGGATCCAGCCACAACACGCCAACTGAGCCACACCTGGCTCCGCAGTTGACTGCTCTGTGGCTGCCCTTGGGCCACTTCCTGCCTCCCCGGGGTTTGGTACCTCTCACTTCCAGGGCTTGTCAGGCTCCTTGGGGTAACCATGGCCGGTAGTCCGGGCCACTCCTCGTCAGGGTCTCCCACTTCTGCGGCTATCGGACAGCAGGGTGTAAGTTCTCCTCCTGGTCATGGCAGTATGACTGGAGTGTCCCCCGGGGATTCTGCCACAACTGGGCTGCAGGGCCGCCTTCTTCTACTTCCTGTCCTGCCCTGGCACTTCTGGTGAGGGGGGCGGGGCAGGCTAGGCTCCGCCCACCAAGGGGAGAGTAGTGGACCCTCGCTCTCCTGCTCAGAGGGAGGCCAGTCAGCCTCACTACACAGTGAATACAGTGTACTTGGACTTTCAGAAAGCCTTTGCCAAGGTCCCTCACCAGAGGCTCTTATGCAAAGTAGGCAGTCATGAGAAGGAAGGTCCTCTCATGGATCTGTAAACTGATTAGAATATAGTAAACAAAGGGTAAGAATAAATGGTCAGTTTTCAGTGGAGAGAGGGGAATAGCGGGGTTCCCCCAAGGATCTGTACTGGGATCAGTGCTGTTCAACATAATTTATGAATATCTGGAAAAAGGGGGTAAACAGTGAGGTGGGAAAGTTTGCAGACAATACTAAGTTACTCAAGATAGCTAAGTCCAAAGCTCACTGTGAAGAGTTAAAGAGAGATCTCAATAAACTGGGTGACTAGGCAATAAAATAGCAGATGAAATTCATTGCTGATAAATGCCAAGTAATGAACAATGGACAACATACTCCTAACTGTATGTTCAGAATGAGGGGGTCTAAATTAGATGTTAGCACTCAAGAAAGATCTTGGAGTCATTGTGGATAGTTCTCTGAAAAACATCTGCTCAGTGTGCCGTGGCAATCAAAAAATCTAACCATGTTAGGAACCATTAGGAAAGGAATAAACAACAAGACAGAAAATATCGTAATGGCACTATATAAAACCATGGTGTACCCACACCTTGAATACTGCATGCAGTTCTGGTCACTTCACCTAAAAAGAAAAGAGTTATTGGAATTGGAAAAAGGACAGAGAAGGGCAAGAAAAATGATTACAGGTATGGAACAGTTTCCATATGAGGAGAGATTAAAAAGACTAGATCTGTTCAGCTTGGAAACGAGGCAACTAAGGGGGAATATGATAGAGGTCTAGAAAATCATTAAAGGTATGGAGAAAAAGTATTATTTATCCCTCCACATAAACTCAAGAACCGGGGGGGGGGGTCACCAATGAAATTAATAGGCCATAAGCTTACAACGGACATGAGGAAGTACTTCTTCACACAACACACAGCCAACCTAAGGAACTTTTGGTCTTCACATTCCTGGCAACAACTATAACTAGGTTCAAAAAGGAATTAAATAAGTTCATGGAGGATAGGTCCCTCAATGGCTATTAGCCAAGATGGTCAAGGATACAACCCATATTCTGGGTATCCTTAAACCTCTGACTCGAAGACAGGAGATGGATCACTCAATAATTGCCCTGTTCTGTTCATTCCCTCTAAAGCAGCTAGCATCAGCCATTGTTGGAAGATAAAATACTGGGCTAGATGAACTAGACCCAGTATGCCCATTCTTGTGTTCTTAAGGCAAGGCCCAAAAAATGTGTCTTGCACACCAAGTGGAAGGTGGTAAGGATTATGATCATCTTTTTTTTCCCCGAGGGAATTCATTCCACCATCTTGAACATTCCTCCTAAGCATGAGCTTTCACCCTTATTGTAGAAAGTTCCATTGTGGCAGAAGAGTGAAGTTGTCAACCACAGTCTTCATCCCAGAGCTTTAGATGACCTTTTACGTATCCTGAACCCAGGCCATTGAGTACCTTGAAATACAGACTGATTCAATATTCCATTGAAAGCCATATTAGAGAGCAGAAGACAGTTTGATATATTAATTATAGCCTATGTTGCTGAGGAGATGCACTGCCGTGTTCTGTACTAGAAAACTCCAACTAAGTGCTGAAGCCTTCATGCCCAAGTATATTTCATTGTTGTAGTCCAGATGAGATGTGACAAAGGCATAAATAACTGAGGCCAAGTCATCATCTGCTAGGATAAGATGGAGTCTCCCAGCCAACCTAAGTTGATAGAAAGCTTTCATCAATGACAGAGCTGTGCAAATACCTGATTTTTCAGTTTGCTTGCTGTTCAAAAAATTGGGGCAGAGGAGCAGTTTTAGGTGAACCAACAACTGGAGTTTTTTAGAATTTTAAGCAAATCGAAAAGTTGAAGACATGTATTTGTGTTGAAATAAAACATTTTATTACAATGTTGGGCATTTTTAATGGAGGCAGGATTTGTTTTGTTTTTAATAAAAGCAAAGGAAATTTGTAAAGAAAGGACTAGATTCACACTTGCGCCTCTGACTCCAACATTTAGGCACCATTCACAAACACCAGGAGGAAGTGGTTGTGACACCTCCACAGATGTCTTACACCCAGTATTCCAGTGTTAGAACACTTACTCAGGATGCAAGACCCCACCCCGTTTCAATCCATGCATGAATTAAATATTCAGTGGAGCTGGGACTGGAACATAGGTGTTCCCTCCAGAGGAGCGTCCTACCCAACAGGTTATGGAATCACTCTCACTCTTTCTGACCCAATTAACTTTAATTATTTATACAAATTGGAACAGCTTCAATAGGAGAAATTGAGTGAGTTCCACATCAGAATATACTACAGCCTAGTGGTTAAGGCACTTAGCTGGGGAGCAGGAAAGACTTGGATTCAAGTTTCTGCTCTACATCAGGCAGAGGAGGAACTTGAACCTGGGTCTTCCACATTCCAGGTGAGGGCACTAATCACTGGGTTAAGTATAATGACATCTAAATCCCCTTGTGAATCTAGCCTGAAAAAAGTGAATAATTTCATTTTGAAAAAAAAAAGTGTCAAAAATGAACCATTTCAACATTTCCCAAAAAATTATTCAACTGAAACGTTTCACTGAAATCAACACAAATTTACAAAATGTTTTGGTCCACCCAAACCTACATTTCTTGATTAAAAAAAAGTTTCAGCCAAAAATTGTTGCCCAGCTGTACTCATGGATGTTGCTATGTGAAAGCTTACCATCACTGAGCAATCTAGAAGTATTCCTAACCTATGGGCTGAACTGACCAGTTGTGGGCACACAAGTTCAACCGAAGGAGGCTGCACCATGGTTGCTTTCCTCTGCCTACAATCACCACCTCTGTCTTGCTCAGGTTCAGCTTTCAGTAGCTGTTGTCCATAAACTGATCTTGTCTAAGCACTAGGCCATCTTAGTGGTAGTGTGGTCATATGTGGTGACAGATCGGTAGAGTTGTGTGTCATATGCATATAGTCCATATTGTCTCAGCAGTTTACCTAGTGGTTGGACATAGATCTTGAATAGGACTAGAGACACAGAAAGAGAACTAATCCTTGATGGACTTGACAAATAAAGGGTCTAGAGGTGGAGGTGCAGCTCATTGGGTGTGCCTCCTAGAAAGGATTTAAAACATTTTAATATATTACCTGGGAGCCCTGCTGCCTCTCTCAGGTGAGACAGCAGTATCAAATGCTGCAGAGAGATCAAGGAGGATGCAAATGCATGTCTGTCCTCTATCCATTGATAGCAGGAGTTCATACTTAGTCTCTCTATGAAACAGTCTCTAACAATGGAATCCATCTATGCACATTCAGTCAGGACAGCCATCCCACCTGAGCTAGACTGAAGAGCTACACAATGACTAATCAGGAAAAATTAAGGTGCTTAAGCAGGAGTCATTCTCTTGAAGGTTGGTCTTGGGTTCTGGATTTTTCAACTCACTTTTTGCCTTTCCCTCTTGGCAGTTCAATGCAGAGGCTCAACATTGGCTTCAGCAAGCATTTTAATTTGTTTCCTTGTTCACACATCAAGAAAGATTAAAAAGCCATTTACGAAGATGAAGAAAAATAAAAAACGAAGTCTGTGTTGATCCTAGCAAGGATGGTCAGTACTGGTGGATTGACCAGCACCACTGATTTCTAACATATTTTTGCTTATAAGAACTGTGAACTTTGCTTCATGCTTTGGCCCACATCTATTTGCATGAGTGCTCCCAATGAAGTTCTAAACTAACTTCAAATTCACCACAGTTTCCAATAAATTAGTAACACAAAATGTTTTGGTGACTTCTAGAATGTATTTAGGAGCTTTAACCCTAGTTTTAAACCTAGTTTTAAGCTCCTCACACCAATGCAGATACAGAAAAGAAAAACAGGCACAGGACATTATGAACAAACATCTGAAAAAGAATTGCCAACAGCTATCATAGCCCAGTGTGCCTGTGTGTGGGTGAGGTAACAGAAAGAGAGGTGCCATTCTAGCAGTTTTGTCTCATTTAGGCAGAACACTTAGTTACTGGCTGAAAGTCAGTGCAGATGGGATTCCATAATAGGAAAACCTGGTTTGACATAGTATTCAGACACCATAGTCAAATGGATTTGCTATAAAAAAAAAAGATATATTCTAGGAGGGTGGAGCTCATAACACTAATGTACTTTGAAAGCATTAAAATATAGTTATAGGTTCCACTGTTTTCCCCCGGCAGATTGTATGATGCATCATTATAGAAATGTGACTGGACAATGCATTACAGATTTTTCTTTATTTTCTGTCTGCTGTGGGCTTCAGTAAAATATGGCACCCATTATGTAATAAGCTTTTCTTTCAGATAATCCTAGTACATTTAATTATTTAAAAAAAAAACACGCACCCACACCCAAACACTGGTGTTTCAGAAATAAATATGTTTTGAAGTAGTACATAGGGTATTAGATGGGATAACGTAATAGTTTAGAAAAGCTTCTGATTTTTTTTTTTTTTTTGCTTTGGGTTCCCCCACCAAATCTATGTCAATAACATTAACTAAAAACAGATCTACAAATATTTACTACGTAGAACAGAAGCACATACAAGATACTTCAGAGAACTCCATTCAGCAATCCAATATTTATGTTATTCAGTTCAACACTGATACACTGGGATCAGTGCCAAGGTTATGAATGTTGTTGAATGAATCCCAGAATGTCCTTTTCCACTACAGTTTGAATCCCCATTAGTTGGGTGTTCACTGCAACAATAAACCTCACCCTCTTCCCCCATCCTTCTCCCTATGGAACAATACATACTTTACTCTAGAGCCATCATCTAAAGAGAAACATGTTGATAACATGTTCCCAGCAGGTGGCTACTAAGCCATATTGGGGCGAAAATAACAAGCCTTATATAGGCATCTGAGATAGTGACACACTACAAATATTTATAATAAAGATAGCGCATATGTTTATAAACATAGTGCACCAAATCTGGCACTTAGTTACACCTGTGTAAACCCATCACCTCAGTGGGGTTGCATGGCTGTTACTGCGAGCAGAATTTGATCTAGTAACTATAATACTAGGAAACAAGATATATATGGCTTATTGGCTTTCCACAAGCATCAGACATTCATGAAAGGGCTGTAGTTACTAAAGCTGGTCAGAAAACGTCAATTGTTTCCCCCCATTTTAAAAGCAGATCTAGTAAGGGCTTAGGACCAAATCCAGCCCCTTCCTCTGTAGGTATAGAGTCTCCCTTGGCAAAGGAACTGGTGCTGTTCTGCTGTGCAAGGGTGCATCTGGATATCATCCTCCACACCCCCTGGACAACCAAATGGCTCTCACCACAAGCTCCTCTCATGATGGCGTACAAGAGGCTGAAGAGGGGACAGGGGATCTGCCACTTCACAGATGCTCTCGGCATCCTCTGCGCAAGGCAGTGTATAGGCTATTCCAGGCATCGAGTACAAATTAGGCTGGAGGATGCTCTTCAGGACAGTTGTGGAGCTTTTGAGTTGTTGTAGGACAGGATTCCTTCCTCCCTCCCCCATCTGGATACTCCGGACAGGTACCGAGCAGAGGATTTGTCCCTTAATGTCTCAATTCCTAGAATGGTGAATTATGAAGAAGCTCAGAATTCCTGGTCCAATTCCTATATTTGCATAGTACAAATAAGATCGCTTCATACAAATGTGTCCATTCAAGAAGATAAGAAATTCTGCCTTACCTTGTATTAAGACAAGTTTTATAAAAATGCTTGACCTATAGATATAAAACCAATGGTCAGAAAAATCAATGCTCTGTAAAGTCTGCTTTCCTTATAAAGAAAAGATTATTTTGTTCCTTCCTAATTTCACTTACTTTTTTGGTTTCTTTCCTTTGAGAACATGGGAGCTGCAGTGCTCTCATGAACTTTTTGGGATCACTATCCAATTACCTATCAACACCCAGCAGTGATTCACACCCTGAAGTTAGATTTAGTAATTTAAAATTTTACTTCCAGCTCAGTTCAAATGAAGCAGGTCAAGGGGACACATGGCTGGTAATTCTGAAAGCACAGATGTTTAACAGAGACAAGTTTAGATCTCAGCCCGGCAACACTGTAGAATTTGTACACATAACAGAGCTTAGCCTGGGTAGCAACAGCGTATCCATGACAAATTAATTTTCATCAGTTTGTTCTGGCTTGTAACACTTATGCCAATGGTGGTGTTCTTTTAAATCACTAAAAATCTACTTTGGAAGAAAACTGTATAAAATTAGCTTATTAGTCTTTGTAGGGGTTCCTTAAAACAAAATCAGAGACAGAGTAGCACACAGCCCTTACATGTGGTAATGTTTTTCCATCGTCTTAATGCTTCACAAATATTACTTAGGTATAGAAAGCACCCCTGCAGTACTGTGAGGGTTAAGTAGAGGGCTGACCACCATAACAAAATCTTGTAGTTAAGGCACAGGGGTTGGGACTGCCGGAGACTTCTTCAGTGGCTTTAGGCAAATCACTTAGTGTATATCTACACACGGATAAAAGACCCATGGCAGAGCCGTGACTGGCCCAGGTCAGCTGACTCGGGCTCATACTGTGGGGCTAAAAATCACTGCCTAGACATTCAGGCTTGGACTAGAGCCCAGCCCCTGGGACCCTCCACCCTTCCAGAGTCCTAGGGCTCAGGCTGGAGCCCAAACCTGAACAGCTATATTGTGATTTTTCAGCCCTGGAGTCTGAGCCCCGCGAGCCTGAGTCAGCTGAGCTGGGCCAGGCACGACTCTGCCATGGGTCTTTTATCCCTGTGTAGATATACACCAAGTGACTTGCCCAAAGCCACTGAAGAAGTCTGTTGCAGTCCCAACCTTGTACCTTAACTACCAGATTTGATTATTTTGTTTTTATCCCAGTGTAGACAGCCTTAATGTCTTTGTGACTCAGATTATTCCCCTTTAAAATGGAACAATACTTGCTTACATCACAGAAGTGTTAGACTAAATAAACTAATATTTGAGATCCCAAAGTTTTATTTTAATAAAATACACCATTTAGGAGGCAATTTCAGGGGACTGAGAATTTAATAAAAACAAGTTTAATAAAACAAAGGGGGACAAACTGACAACTGTGTGAAGTCTGACTGCCAAAGGACCTTTGGGCCACTACAATAGTTTTTCTGAAATTCAAATAAAACAAGAGACCCTTTTAAATGTCATAAAGCCATAGTTATAATAAATTATTCTGCAAATTAAAATGGTCTGGTTTACATAATGCAGGAAATCTGCCATTTATTTGCCTTTCTCCAATTAAAAACATATTATCCCATTCACATGAGATGTCAAAAAGGCTGCAGCTTTTTTTTTTTTTAAATTACTTCAAACAGCTTTACAATAATTATATCATACATAGATGGGAGAAGTAGGAGACCCTGCAGCTTGCAATATAAATTACTTTGCATGGCTTTTGTTTTTAAACACACCAGACCCAATTCTAGCCCCCAAAATAAATGCATGAACTATAATATGTGCCAATGGAAATTGTGTGTGTGTGTATTGGACAGTATAAATGGGTCCTCTGCGTATTTCTCTTTCTTTATAGTTGCCCTCTGATTAAACTTCAAAGGAGAACACGTACTGTGTTTGCTGGAGAGCCACAGCTTTAGATGGTCAATTTTACCTTTTTGTTCTGTGTGTGTTATTTGTGCTGAAGGAAGGGAATGTGTGGAGAACATGAGAGTTTTGTTTTAGTGTAGGGGTAAAAATCAGTAAATCCAAGTTATGTTCCCAGCTTTGCAATAGACTTTGTGTGTGACTTTGCTTAAGTCACTAAACCTCACTTCCTTATCCTCTCTCCACCTCCCTCCCGCCCCCCATAAAATAGGGATAAATAATACATCCCTTACATCTTACAGAATACTAACATTTTGCTGTAGAGTTCAGGAATTGGGCCCTATACATCACATTTGCTTTTGTAAGTCTTCATTGAAAAACAGTTTTTATGACTAACTCCAAATTGGATGTATTTTTCCCATCCCTCACTGACAGTGTTCAGTTTACATTGACATATATTTCTGCAAGGAAAGTGGATAGGCTTTCCTTGTACACATCGGTGCCCATTGCAATTTGTCACCCTCCTTTAACACCAACAGAGCCAATGTGACATTCTTATGTTTCTATTTAAGCTGTTAATAACTTTATAAAGTTAGAATTTAAATAAACTTTATTTTAAGTATTCTATTATTTCTGTTCTTGAGCACGGTTTCTATCATGAGCCAGTGCCAATACACACTCAGGGAAACACATTCGTGTGACTATCTCTCAAGAAGTTTTCAAGAAAAGGACCAAAGCTAGAAGGCAACTGCTGTAGTCATCATCATCTCCTGGGGAAAGGGTGGCACATCCATCAGAAATTCCAGAGGGAGTTAAAACTGCATGTTGAAGCTCTGTGCCCTCTATTATCCCCATCCCAAACAGGACCGGCTCCAGGTTTTTTGCCACCCGAAGCAAAAAAAAAAGCCAGAGTGCCGCCCCTTGAAAAGGGCTGCCCCCAAAGGGCCAAAATGCCACCCCTTGAAAAGTGCCGCCCCAAGCACATGCTTGGAACGCTGGTGCCTAGAGCCGGCCCTGATCCCAAAGAAAGCTGGGTGAGGGATATGATGCAGACATGGACACGTAGCCAGTAATAAATTCAGTGGGTCTGAATTGTGTTACCTTAGGATAGAGGCAAGTGCAAATTAGTAGCTAGGGGCTGGTTCTCTATGTAGATACCTCAAGATCAGTTGATTTGCACATGGATCTTGGAGCATCAGTGTGATTATAGGTTCTTACCACTCCCACAGGAAGGACTTGGTAGTCTCTAAAGAGCCGCAGATATTTGATTGTACTAAACCAAATATTTATTTTTAGCTAGTGAGCTGAAATGGCATCAGATTTGTTGCAAGAGTTAAGCATTTGAACTGTTTGGAAGAACCAGGGGTTAGGAATTTATCTTTGTCCTTGATCACTTTTGTGGGATAGGTATTCAACATGAAATTTAAAAGGCCTTTTTTAGTAGTTCATATCTAATCAGCACTAATTTAATATGTATCTTATTTCATAGGATGTTAATGTAAACACAGGAGTAGAAGTACAGATTTTAAGAATAAGTACTTCCATGAACAGAAAGATAATATTAAGAAATAAAATATCCAGAAGCAAATGGGTTCTGATCCAGGAAAAACTAGGCTCTGTGGCCTCCAACCAATACAAATTCCTTGGGCTATGCATGTATAATGGCCACTTTGTAATCTGAAGACTATATCCATCCCCTTTCTGCAGCTAAGAAATTAATCATTCCACATAACCCTCTCCCTAAGGATGAATGTTTTCATCCATCCAATGAAAATTAAACTCTTGGAAACAATAGCCCATATATAAAGTTAAACTGAAATGCAAATTAAAATGTGGTTTGGAATCCAAGATGAAAAGGAGAATTACAAATATAAAAATGTAATAAAATATTTTTTCTCTCCCTCCTTTTAATTCTGGGAGGCAATGAAAGAACTGAACATTCATTGATTGCAAGGGAAATTTAGGGCATTCCACACCCTGCAGAATGCACTTTGCAAGATCTGGTCTTCTCTCTCTCCACACACAATAAATTAATTATAACTAGAGATGTGGGGGCGGAAAACTGATTTTTTTAAATGTACCAGCAGTTCCAAAAACTCAGAAAAAAAAAAAAAAGGCAGGTCACCTGAAACCAAATTCTTTGGGAACTTTTTGTGACTCAAGAAGTCAGAAAAAGATTTGTTTCAAGTTGAAACAAATGTTTTATTTGGCCTGAAGCTAAATGTTTCATTTCAATTTTGGACATTTTTAACCATTTTTTAAAATAAAAGCAATAGAAATTTGGAAACAAAGAGCTAAATCCTCAAGGGGACTTACATTCCTACTGCCAATATTTAGGCACCATTCCCAAAAGTGACAGGGGTGGGGGGAAGAAGAGGTTCCCTAGTTATACCTAATATGGCTGTGGCACTCACCTGGGATGTAGGAGACCAGGGTTTAAATTCCCATTCTGAAGCAGGCACTTGAACCCAGGTCTCCCGCTTCCGAGCAGAGTGCCCTAAGTTATAGGCCTCAATCTCTGCAGCTGAAGCTGTTCCACTTTATATAGATAATTATCTATTGATTGGAGCAGGGACCAGAACCCGGGTGTTTTCCTGCCCAGGTGACTACCTTAACCAGCAGGCTATTGAGTCATTCACACTCTCTGGGCCAATTATTTATACAAAGTGGAACAGCTTCAACAGCAAAGCTTAGGAGAGCAGGAATTCACAACCCAGATCTTCCCTTCCACATCCCAGGTGAGTGCCCTAACTACTGGCATATTGGGGCCCATCAGCACCTCCTCCTCCTCCTCTTCCTCCATTTTGTGAATGGTGCCTTCTCAAGGCTGATTCCCCACTCTGGCACTTCAAGTGCAGAAGGTGGGGGCCCGCAAGGATTCTAAAAATTAATACTGGCCACTCCAGGCTTGTATTAAACTCCCAAGGTTACAACTTCTCGCTGACCTTGGATGAGTAGATGCTGCCACCACCCAAGTGCAAAAAACAAAACAGAACAAAAACCCCTTTCGACCCAGGAAGGCGCACTTGGGAATTCCTCCCTGTGGGGGCCCTCAAGCCCTTTCACCCCCCTCCAGGGAAGAGCTGAGAAAGAAAACAAAGGAAATCAGCTGTTGCCACCAGCTAATTAAACATATGCACAAACCTCTTAGGACACAAAAATCCAATCCTTTGATTAAAAACATTTTTTTTTCCAAAAAGAAAATCCTCTAATTAAAATGTATTAGTAAGGAATAGATGCTGATACTTTCCTTGAGCATCTTGCTTCACAAGTTGTCTCACTGACTTCAATTAAGCTACTTGTGGAGTAAGGTGGTACTCATTGAATTAGAAGTCTGTAATGAGTATTTTTCAATAAAATTTCTCCACTAAAATTTACAATCTCATTCCAAACCATGGCCAAAAAAGTCAGCTTTTAGAAGCCATTATGAAATAGCATGTTTTGTACTGAAGCACAAACTACACAGGATTGGGACCCCATTGTGCTAGGATTTGGCAATATAGTTTCTGCCCCAAAGAGCTTAATTTTAAGCACACAAGTAGTCTAACTCAAGTAAAACTGAAGATTCCAGCGAACAACTAGTCAGAGAGCATCCTAGATAATACAGCTAATGAATATTAGAAATATGATACATTGAGAGACCCTTCACTTAACAGTTGTTGTAAATTGTACTGGAACCTTGGGTAGACTTGTATGCTTAAGACAGGAAGTTGTCTATTGGAGATTGAAAGGAAAGGGTGAGCTGGGGGAGGTGAAATCCTGGCCTCATTGAAGTCAAAAGCAAAGCTCCCATTGATTTCAATGAAATGGTGTAATAGTTAAAAGGAGGAAGTGGCTGAACTAAGCTTTTTGGTGTTCCAAGCCGGGAAGTGGCATGGTAGGCACTAAGGGTGTAGACTCCATATTCCCCAAATAAGAAGTGGGTAAACTCTGTTTACCTACATTAACCCACAACTATACTACAGCTTCAATGGGGTCAGAACTTCACTCAGAATCTTTAGTGCAGCCTAGATATAGATATAGGAGAGAGAGAGAGAGAGAGAGATTTTGTGTGTGTACCTTTATATGCCACAATCATTTCTATTTAATGCACTTTGGAAACATTTTTGTAATGATTTATGGTACATCAGTTCTAGAACTACAATGTTGTGTATTCCAAAATTCCTCTATCTGCAGTGAATGGTTTGAGATGTTCCTAAACCAGAATTTTACCCTGAAAACAAACATTGACTTCTGGCCTTTATAATTAATCGCTCTTTAAAACTCTGGTAGCAGAAGGCATGCTTAAGAAAATATACTTCTTTCATCTCTGTGTGGCGGTGTTACATAGCTTTTCCTGCAAAGCTGGCAGCTTCTGACTCACTATTATATTTATGAGAAAGACTGAGTAGGCAACTTCTAGCACTGGTTCTCAGCATTATATTTCCTTTTCTACTGAAAATAAGGAAGTGCATTACGTAAGAAAGCAAAAGATGAATAACTTATTGCCCTTTCAGCTAGTGTGGATATTTACAAATCTACATCCTTGCTGACACAGTAAAAAAAAAAAAAATACAAACTCGTCAGAACTGGTAATTTTACTGGATTAGCTATCCCAAGGCTTTTGGTTGATCTACGCAGAGTAGAATTGTGGTTATGAACAGCTTTCTTCCATATGCAGCTAGATAAAATTCACAATGAGACTTATACTTCAGTTCATGGGAGCCAATCAATTATTAACAAAAGTGTGGTGTATGTAGCTATATAACTGAAAAGACTCAGATGTCATTTTGTTTTCTGTGGACTGCCTTTTTAAATATGAAGGATTCCCTACACCACTCCTTTGCTGCAGAGATAATTGCCATTTTTGTTTCAGCTCATTTGCAGAATGTTATAGACAGTCACTGTGTTTTCCTTCTGCTTTTCTACACACTTTACATTTGTTCTTTCTTTGTCATTCTTTCAGTGTTTAAATCTCTTATGTTATTTGTTGTTTTGATACATGCTTCCAAGAGCTGGGACTAAATTTGGAATAATCTTAGCTTTCCATTTAAAAAAAAAAAGTTTCTCGCCTTTATAGTTAAAGAGAAATGCTGAACAACATGAATCCCAATGTCTCAAACAACAGAAGACAAAACAAAAGGCCCAAAGATTTCACTTTTTTAAAATATCACTTTTAAGCCAGTCTCATGATTTTTGGAACCTGGCTCATATCAGAACACTTGGGGCTGGTCGTACTGATCTCTAATATCAGATAGTGCAAAATATATATGGTAGTTAACTTTTCTTCATGGAGAATCTGAGAAATAAAAACTTTACTGTAAAATGAAGGTAGCATTCTAGTGGGTAAAGCATAGCACCAGATATCCAAAATCCTGATTTTCATTCCCAGTTCTGCCACTGACTCTCTGTAAGCTTGAGAAAACAACAAACTGTCTACATGCAAGTGACTCATCTATACCCTGGGTATATTTTTTCCTACTGCCCACATGAATATTGTGAGCCTTAAGTAATGTTTATAAAGCTAGTCACTGTGAGATCTTCAGATGCTACATAAGTGTATATTATTTTGGGTATTGTTGGAAAGCCTGCAAAGGAGAAAAAATGAGAGATGGCAGCACCAATAATTGTTTATTTCAACAATATATTTTTCAGTTAGAGGACTGAAATTCCCATGTGTAGTTATTTTTATAGATTTTTGATTAGAATGTAACTTTCAACTGCACATGCATTGAGTTGCACACAACACTCAACTTACCCCTTTTACTAAAACAAAATAGAGAATACTGGATAAAAAAAATCAGGCTCTTTCCCTTTAGCCTTGGGAGCGCTCAATGACTTATGAGCAAACTCAAATGCCAAGCAAACCACCTTTCCAAGTAGCAACCATGTATGAGTTTTTCTGACTAGCTTCATACTAATGAAATCTTGATAATTGTATATTTGGACGCAATAATAATCTAGAATTACCTGAAATAACTATAATCACTGATAACTCTTCTTATAACACAAAAAAGTTACCAATAGTGTCCCAAATTTTACACACCTACACCCCCTTGTAATAACTGTTGCAGCTAATGCCTATCTTTGCTGTTCCAGAATCCAGCAAGAAAATTGTTAAACTTGCTCTTCCTGAGTTCACAGACCATATTAACAACAACTAGAGACGGGCCAAAGCCACAAAATTTAGATCAGAATTTCAATTCACCAGAAACCCAAAGTTATTGAGGTCATCATAGAGATAGTGGTTACTCATAAAATGGAAACCCAGGTCTGGATTCAAAACAAACATCTCCACCCCTTTTAATGTTAGGGTGTGTTCAGATCCAGAGCTATGTCTGGAATCCATCTCTCATAATATTGCAAATTCTTTAGATCACCACCATTCACAGTCCAATTAAGGGCTAATCCAATTTCCATTAAAGTCAATGGAAAGACTCCTATTAAATTCAATAGGAAATGGATTAGGCCCCCATTTGACAGTATTATCTAGGCTCAGTCCTTAAGCAAAATTCTCATGTTTCCATTTTTAACAGTACAATCTAACAAAAGCACATAGTCCATTTAAGAAGTCCGGTGTTCCCAATCCAATGCGCACATCAGCCAATGCACACTAAGATACAGAATATGTTTAAATAAAACCCCGTTTTTATTCATGCATTCCAGAAGAATATTAAGGGTTTTAGTTTATATTTCTGATGCAAGTGCCTAGCACAAATTTTCTGTCATTCAACTCACTAGAAACACTATGCACTGCAAAAAAAAGCAAACATCAACATTTTAAAAGGCTCGGAAAGACAAATAATTGTTCATTACAAGTTGTCCTTGTACAAATTGTTTTACTATTAAAAATAGAACAAATTTTTTCCCTTTCAAAAACTTTCAATGACCTGGAACCTTATTTTCTTTTCATTTACACCTGTTATTCCAGTAGAGTTGCTTCTGTGTACACTTAGGCCATGTCTACAATTACAAGCTTACAGCTATGTGAGCGGGAGAGCATCTCCCACCAACATAGCACTGTGCACATAAGCGCTTATGCTGGCAAAACTTGTTGCTCAGGGGAGGAAGGGGTTTCCACTCTCCTCAGCAACAAAAGTGAAATCAGAATCTCACACTGAGTATTCCAAAACAAACAACTGACATGTTTAATTCACCATCTACTTCACAGGCAAAACCAGCATATGATCAAGGTAGTAACACATAGTAGTCACCTCATTGGATTATGCAGATTATATTAATTTTTGTTCATATCTGCATTCCAGTGTGTTACATGGTCATATTTTTATCTTCATCAACACAAATGGTTCCATTCAAGAATTGTATTAGGTAGGTTGCAAGTAGGATCATCTTATTTATAGCAAAGGATAGAGACTGCCCTTTGTTCATAGTGTAACACGGATTACTACCTTCCTTGATTGACATTAAATTCAGGATGCCTTACTTTAAAAAAATAAATATATATATAAAAAATATGGGTAATTAAATTTGTATTTATTTCAGTCAGAATCTGCTATACAAAATATCAGATCAAGAACACGTCAAACAGTATTAACACTGAACACAGGTATCTACAGGAGAAATATTATACGTGGTCATTATTAGGTAAACAATTTGGTCATGGATATTGTGATTTTACCTGATATCTGTGACTTCTTTGGCTTCAGCTTCAGCCCCATTTGGGCTCCAGCTATCAGTTCCAAGCAGTGGGACTCCAGCTTCAGCCCCATTGTGACCATATCCCAATTTTGTACATTTTCTCCATGACTGTTCTGTGAATTTTGCTTAATTTTACAGTGAAAAATCATATCCATAGTCATTATACATGGTCAAAGAATGAATGAACTAAGAGCCTAATTCTGATCTTGGATACAATGCATGGGCATGCATATATGTACATATAACCAGTAAACTCAGCTATCACACATGCACTTCAGTGTCTATATATTGTGATGCATGCCCAAGGCTGGCCTTAGGGTTTTTAGTACACCATGTAAAGTCAAAGATTAGCAACATTTCAGCAGGGATTTTCAGACAAAATTAAACTATTAAGAATTCACTTCACTACAAAAACACCATAGAAACTGGAGCCAAAAGAGACCTGTTTGGTCATTTTATCCATCCCCTGCCAGAGAACCATTCTCCATGCAGTACCATTTCTATCTTTTCATTGTGGAGATCATTGAACAATAGGCCACTATTAGGACTTTAAAAAAAAAATACCTCATTTAATTTTTCCCCTCAGTTTCTGTGACAGGATCTCTGGGGTACAACCTGGAACTGTAGGACCACTGTGCCCCCTTAACTCTCCAGGCTGGGCTGCCTCATACAGTATTATGCCAGCAGCCAACCTCCAGGCATAGTGATCACTCAGCCATCAGCATGTGGAGCCCCACATCGAGCTAAATTGCTGGAAGGCTCTCTAAGCCACTCATGAATTATACAGCGAGGCACCAGCCAATCACTCCACCCCCAGCCTTACACCCCAGAAATATACCATCTTACACTCCCTTGGACAGTGCAAGCTCATTAAATTTTCTCGCCACTCCTACAAATGGGAGTGGACATGCAACAGCCTTTGTTAACCTGAGCTGAGATTCCCCAAGCACTTCAACCAAAAACCCACTGTTTTAGATAAAGTATAAAACAGATTTATTAACTACAGAAAGATAGATTTTAATTGATTAGAAGTAGCAGGCATAGTTTGTTACATAAGAAATAAAAATAAATACATTTGCAGTCTAAATGCTACAGACTAAGCAAGATTTTAATCAAGCAGTGTCTCACCCTAATAGATGCTACAGGCAGCTCACAGTTCTTAATACACAGGCTGTACTGGTCCCAGGCTAAGGAGGCAATCTCCCAAGTTCAAAGTCTTTGGCCTTGTCTAGACTACAGGGAAAAGCCAATCTAAGATACGAAATTTAAGTTACGTTAATAGAATAATTCAAGTCGACGTAGCTTAGAGCTACTTACCGCAGGGTCCACACTACGCTGTGCTGATGGGAGACGGTGTGCTGATGGGAGACGCTCTCCCGTCAACTCCCCTTACTCTTAGGAGTCAACGGGAGAGCAATCCACGGTCAATTTAGCAGGTCTTCACTAGACCCGTTCGACGCGTGGCGATCGACGCATCGACGGTCAATGTATCGATCGCCACGTGTCGATCCCCCGGTAAGTGTTCAGATGGGAGAGGCCAAACGATGTCACTGTCCCTCTGTTATACTTTCTTCCAGCTGCTAGGAAGATCCTTGCTGTGGGGATTAGGTAGCCCCATTGCATACGTGCTCTCTTTGAGGAGTTCTCTGGGAGAGTGGAATCTTCTTGATGGGCCATCAGCGCCTATCTGGCCTGTGATAAATGTTCCTTTTTTTGCCACTAAAAGGCTGGCTCTGGGTGTCACCCAACCTCACAATATATTTCAGTAACACACATATAGCAAAACTTCAGATACAATGATAATATATACAATTCAACGGGATATTAATGTTCAACCTTACCTTACAAGGCATGCATTGTACAAAACATATCAGAGTGGTGAATATGGGGGTCCAGAGTGCTTTGATATACAAAGTGTCACAGTTTCATTCCAATATTTCTAGCTACACTGCCTTATGCTCACTAAGGAATGCCACTCATTTGTGTTCTGAAGATTAGTGTTTGCAATGCACTTTAAAGATTAGAAGCTCTATAGAAGTTTTAAGTACAATATTCCTGCTTCTGCTGTGGTATACTTGTAGAAGTACCATATTCTGCTTTAAGGGACAAATTGTCCTGTGGCACCTTATAGACTAACAGACTTTTGGAGCATAAACTTTCGTGGGTGAATACTCACTTCATCAGATGCATGTAGTGGAAATTTCCAGAGGCAGGTATAAATATGCAGGCAAGAACCAGTCTAGAGATAACGAGGTTAGTTCAATCAGGGAGGATGAGGCCCTCTTCTAGCAGTTGAGGTGTGAACACCAAGGGAGGAGAAATTGCTTTTGTAGTTGGCTAGCCATTCACAGTCTTTGTTTTAAAAAATTTTTTATTTAAATTTGTTTGATTTAAAGGTAGCCATCCTGCAACAAAAAAACTTCAGGACCAGACTTCAAAGAGAAACTGCTGAGCTTCAGTTCATTTGCAAATTTGACACCATCAGCTCAGGATTAAACAAAGACTGTGAAAAATCCATTGCTATCTAAATACTGCACAGACCACAGTGAGAGATTATGCCATACACTATCAAAGAAACTGAGGAACCACCGGATCAGCATCCTATACAGCAAACAGGAAAACATCAAAAAAGAGCTCTCCAACCTGGAGACTTTCATAAATAACCAACCTTCCACACAGATGGACTTTACTAAAATAAGACTGGAGCTCTACATTACACACTTCACCTGTCTACAAAGGAAAAAGGACCGTAAGCTGTCTAAATTCCTACCTGCCACATGGGGCCACAACAGTGGTACCCTTAACTCACCCAACGATATAGTCAATTTATCCAGCTACACACTCAACCCAGCAGAAGAGTCTGTCCTATCTCGGGGACCCTCTTTTTGCCCCACCACCCCCACGAACATGATACAGTTCTGAGGTGATCTGGAAGCCTACTTTCACCGTCTCCAACTCAAAGAATACTTTCAAGATAACACTGAACAGTGCATTGATAAACAGATACCCTTTCACCAACAGCACAAGAAGAAGAACTCCACATGGACTCCTCCTGATGGTCGAAATGACAGTCTGGACCTATACATAGAATGCTTCCGCTGACGTGCACAGGCAGAAAACGTGGAAAAACAACATCGCTTGCCTCATAACCTAAGTCGTGCAGAACGCAATGCCATCCACAGCCTCAGAAACAACCCTGACATTATAATCAAAGAGGCTTATAAAGGAGGTGCTGTTGTCATCATGAACAGGTCTGACTACCAAAAGGAGGCTTCCAGACAACTCTCCAACACCAAATTCTAGTGGCCACTTTCCTCAGATCCCACGGAGGAATATACTAAGAAACTGCACCATCTACTCCGGATACTCCCTATAGTAACACAGGAACAAATCAACATACCCTAGAGCCCTGACTGGGGTTATTTTACCTACTACCCAAGATCCACAAACCTGGAAATCCTGGACGCCCCATCATCTCTGGAATTGGCACTCTCACTGAAGGACTGTCCGGATATGTGGACTCTCTACTCAGACCCAACGCCACCAGCACTCCCAGCTATCTCCATGACACCACTGACTTCCTGAGAAAACTACAATGCATTGGTGATCTTCCAGAAAACACCATGGATGTGGAGGCTCTCTACACAAACATCCCACAAACAGATGGAATACAAGCTGTCAGGAACAGTATCCCTGATGATGCCACACCAAAACTGGTTGCTGAGCTCTGTGACTTTATCCTTAGACACAATTATTTCAAATTTGGTGACAATATATACCTCCAGACCAGTGGCACCGCTATGGGCACCCGCATAGCCGAATATGCCAACATTTTTATGGCTGACCTGGAACAACACTTCCTCAGCTCTCGTCCACTCATGCCCCTTCTCTACCTACACTACATTGATGACATCGTCATCATCTGGACCCATGGGAAAGAGACCCTGGAAGAATTCCACCACGATTTCAACAGCTTCCACCCCAACATCAACCTCAGCCTGGACCAATCTACACGGGAGGTCTACTTCCTAGACACCATGGTACAAATAAATGACTGTCACATTAACACCTCCCTATACAGAAAACCCACTGACTGCTATGCCTACCTTCATGCCTCCAGCTTCCATCCCGGACACACCACACGATCCATCGTCTATAGCCAAGCGCTGAGGTACAACCGAATTTGCTCCAAGCCCTCAGACAGAGACCAACGCCTACAAGATCTTCACCAAGCATTCTCAAAACTACGATACCCACACGAGGAAATAAGGAAACAAATTAACAGAGACAGAAGTGTACCCAAAAGCCTCCTGCTGCAAGACAAGCCCAAGAAAGAAACCAACAGAACTCCACTGGCCGTCACCTACAGTCCTCAGCTATAACCTCTCCAACGCATCATCAGTGATCTACAACCCATCCTGGACAATGATCCCTCGCTTTCACAGGCCTTGGGAGGGAGGCCAGTCCTCGCCCACAGACAACCTTAAGCATATTCT
This sequence comes from Terrapene triunguis, assembly GCF_002925995.2. Taxonomy (NCBI): domain Eukaryota; kingdom Metazoa; phylum Chordata; order Testudines; family Emydidae; genus Terrapene; species Terrapene triunguis. The sequence goes on along the minus strand of NW_020664417.1, from coordinate 31,022,134 downwards.
CACCAGCAATCACATACCGCACCATAGTAACTCTAACTCAGGAACCAATCCATGCAACAAACCTTGATGCCAATTCTGCCCACATATCTACAACTTGACACCATCACAGGACCTAACCAGATCAGCCACAACATCACCAGTTCAGCTGGAGAGCTGGCTGTATTTTAAAGAATCGTTATTGCGGTTACAGGAACAAACCATCCCGATGTGTAGAAAGAATAGTAAATATGGCAGGCGACCAGCTTGGCTTAACAGTGAAATCCTTGCTGACCTTAAACGCAAAAAAGAAGCTTACAAGAAGTGGAAGATTGGACAAATGACCAGGGAGGAGTATAAAAATATCGCTTAGGCATGCAAGAGTGAAATCAGGAAGGCCAAATCGCACCTGGAGTTGCAGCTAGCAAGAGATGTTAAGAGTAACAAGAAGGGTTTCTTCAGGTATGTTAGCAACAAGAAGAAAGTCAAGGAAAGTGTGGGCCCCTTACTGAATGAGGGAGGCAACCTAGTGACAGAGGATGTGGAAAAAGCTAATGTACTCAATGCTTTTTTTGCCTCTGTCTTCACAAACAAGGTCAGCTCCCAGACTGCTGGACTGGGCAGCACAGTATGGGGTGGAGGTGACCAGCCCTCCGTGGAGAAAGAAGTGGTTCGGGACTATTTAGAAAAACTGGATGAGCACAAATCCATGCGCTGCATCCGAGGGTGCTAAAGGAGTTGGCGGATGTGATTGCGGAGCCATTGGCCATCATCTTTGAAAACTCATGGCGATCGGGGGAGGTCCCGGATGACTGGAAAAAGGCTAATGTAGTACCCATCTTTAAAAAAGGGAAGGAGGAGGATCCAGGGAACTACAGGCCAGTCAGCCTCACCTCAGTCCCTGGAAAAATCATGGAGCAGGTCCTCAAGGAATCAATTATGAAACACTTAGAGGAGAGGAAAGTGATCAGGAACAGTCAGCATGGATTCACCAAGGGCAAGTCGTGCCTGACTAACCTAATTGCCTTCTAGGATGAGATAACTGGCTCTGTGGATGAGGGGAAAGCAGTGGATGTGTTATTCCTTGACTTTAGCAAAGCTTTTGATACGGTCTCCCACAGTATTCTTGCCGCCAAGTTAAAGAAGTATGGGCTGGATGAATGGACTGTAAAGTGGATAGAAAGCTGGCTAGATCATCGGGCTCAATGGGTAGTGATCAATGGCTCCATGTCTAGTTGGCAGCCGGTTTCAAGCGGAGTGCCCCAAGGGTCGGTCCTGGGGCCAGTTTTGTTTAATATCTTTATTAATGATCTGGAGGATGGTGTGGACTGCACTCTCAGCAAGTTTGCAGATGACACTAAACTGGGAGGCATGGTAGATATGCTGGAGGGTAGGGATCAGATACAGAGGGACCTAGACAAATTAGAGGATTGGGCCAAAAAAAAACCTGATGAGGTTCAACAAGGACAAGTGCAGAGTCCTGCACTTAGGACGGAAGAATCCTATGCACTGCTACAGACTAGGGACCGAATGGCTAGGTAGCAGTTCTGCAGAAAAGGAGCTAGGGGTCACAGTGGACAAGAAGCTGGATATGAGTCAACAGTGTGCTCTTGTTGCCAAGAAGGCTAACGGCATTTTGGGCTGTATAAGTAGGGGCATTGCCAGCAGATCGAGGAACGTGATCATTCCCCTTTATTCGACATTGGTGAGGCCTCATCTGGAGTATTGTGTCCAGTTTTGGGCCCCACACTACAAGAAGGATGTGGAAATATTGGAAAGAGTCCAGTGGAGGGCAACAAAAATGATTAGGGGTCTGGAGCACATGACTTATGAGGAGAGGCTGAGGGAACTGGGACTGTTTAGTCTCCAGAAGAGAAGAATGAGGGGGGATTTGATAGCTGCTTTCAACTACCTGAAGGGGGGGTTCCAAAGAGGATGGAGCTCGGCTGTTCTCAGTGGTGGCAGATGACAGAACAAGGAGCAATGATCTCAAGTTGCAGTGGGGGAGATCTAGGTTGGATATTAGGAAACACTATTTCACTAGGAGGGTGGTGAAGCACTGGAATGTGTTACCTAGGGAGGTGGTGGAATCTCCTTCCTTGGAAGTTTTTAAGGCCCAGCTTGACAAAGCCCTGGCTGGGATGATTTAGTTGGGAATTGATCCTGCTTTGAGCAGGGGGTTGGACTAGATGACCTCCTGAGGTCCCTTCCAACCCTGATATTCTATGATTCACCTGCACATCAACCAATGTTATATATGCCATCATGTGCCAGCAATGCCCCTCTGCTATGTACATCGACCAAACTGGACAGTCCCTACGTAAAAGGATAAATGGACACAAGTCAGATATTAGGAATGGCAATATACAAAAACCTGTAGGAGAACACTTCAATCTCCCTGGACACACAATAGCAGATGTAAAGGTAGCCATCTTACAGCAAAAAAACTTCAGGACCAGACTTCAAAGAGAAACTGCTGAGCTCCAGTTCATTTGCAAATTTGACACCATCAGCTCAGGATTAAACAAAGACTGTAAATGGCTAGCCAACTACAAAAGCAGTTTCTCCTCCTCTGGTGTTCACACCTCAACTGCTAGAAGAGGGCCTCAGCCTCCCTGATTAAAATAACCTCGTTATCTCTAGACTGATTCTTGCCTGCATACTTATACCTGCCTCTGGAAATTTCCACTACATGCATCTGATGAAGTGAGTATTCACCCATGAAAGTTTATGCTCCAAAATGTCTCTTAGTCTATAAGGTGCCACGGGACTCTGTTGCTTTTTACAGATCCAGACTAACACGGCTACCCCTCTGATATTCTGCTTTATTTGTCATTTAGCCAAGTTCTTTAATCTTCATCCTTTAGTCTGAAAAACCAGCCCTCGGATTTTGTTATTACACACCTCTAAAATTTCCTTAGTTTTGTTGACATCTACCTGCCATTATGGAGCTCAGAACTGAATACAATATTCTAGGTGCAATCAGACCTTGAGTCACATAGAAAGGGACTGTCATTTCACTGCTCCATGACACTGTAATTGCATAAGCAGTCTAAATACAACATGGCTTTTCTTATCACATTGCAAGCTCATATCTAATATGCAGTCTAAGACGCTTTTTTTTTTAAGCATTACTGCTTTGCAATTTCTTCCTTCCACTGACTGTTAATTTGCATTTTTCCCAAGTTGAATCCCAGGGTACTATTTTATATACAAGTTGTTAACAATTCTAGGACCCTTTGTATTACTCCTCTGTGCTCCATTGGTGTTGCCAATAAAAGCATGAGACTTTCTTATTGCCTTGGTAAGATCAAATACCATTAACTTTGCTGACATGCAAGGCTTGGAAACGAGAGACCATAAACCTTGGTCAGTGTGATTATGAACAGACTTTTAGGCAGTGCCAGTGCATGAGCTATTTAAGCCGCCTTCTTAATGAGGCTTTTCCGTCTCTAACTTCTACAATTTTCTGATTTCTCAAAGTGTGATTTTTTGGAGAACTTTGGAATGGTGTACTATATTGCTACAGTATTGATGATCCAGTGCCATTATGAACAGCATGTTCAAATAAGTGTTAAGATGATAATTGAACTTCCAAAGTACATGGTTTCACAGTTGGGTACAGTGTTATGACGGAATAATCAGTCAGTGGCGTGAGACAACCAACAGGGATTGGTTGCTGCAACACTGAATGATATTAGTTTCAAGTAAGTTCTAAGAAAAATGGTAAAGTAGAAACCAGCTTCAGGGTGCATTCTGTAGAGAAAAGGAGCAAACCAGCTCTGAGTTACCTGAAGGAAGCAATACTGGTGATGGTATTCTTCTCAAGCTGAGGGTGGCTGCAGTGTTAGCTACTGCCTGGGAGGCTCCATTTTGAAACAAACGGAGGAAGCTGATTAGTCAGAGCCTACCATGGGAGCAGCTTACATGCTATAAAACATGCTACTGCAGTCTTGAAAGATTCAAAGTTGTAACAGGCTTCTACATAGCCCAGATTCTCAAGCTGAATGAAAGTCAGTTTAGCTTAGCAGAAGCTGGCTGAAGAGATTTTCTTTAGTCTGGCCAAAGCTTGTTCTAATGCTGAAGGTTGTTTGCTTTAGCTAGGAGCTATACTATTATGAAGTTGCTATGAGATTTTGTTGTTTTTTCAGTTCCAATAGGACCTAACCGTGACACTGCACCCCATATTCTTCACAGTAATATTATGATATAATGCTAAAATTATAATGCATTTTGTACACGTCAAGTAAGGTGTCATTGAAAAGGTTATGATTTGCTGAATATGATTATCCTATTTGCATGCATGTATCATTTTTGTATCTGAAGTTATGAATATTGACTATGTATCTGTATTTCAAATGTAGTTACGCCTGGGTAAGGCCCACTAGACAAGATGCTTTCAGTCTAGATAGCTGGTTGGGAAGGGCTTATTCAGGGCAATGAGCCATTAGAGAGAAGTTTATTTCCCACCTGATGAGCCTCCCTGAACATGCTAGACAACCTGTGAGTGATGGCTGCTATGACTCTACAAGGACATGTGACCAGGCCACATGATGCTGGACTCCATCTTGAGGTGTCAGTATTTTTCCACACAGACTGGTCTAGGAACAAAGGGTTCCCGCCCTATGCAAAAGCTATCTAAGGCAGGGAGTGAAATTATCTAGGGTTCTTCACTCCCTGCACAAGAAGACTCCTGAAAACACCTGAGGACCAAAGACTGAACTGGGGGAAGTGCTGGACCCAGGCTAAAGGGATTTCTAGCCTGTGTATGAAATACCTGGTGATTCCAAGCAAGTGCAGCTTGCTCCTTAAATATCTTCAGCCTGCTTATATCATTTCTCAGGGTGAGAATCTGTTTATTCATATCCAATCTATTTAGTATATTAAGCTTAGTTGGCATGTTTTTATTTGCTAAGTAATGTGCTTTGATCTGTTTGCTATCATTTATAATCACTTAAAATCTATCTTTTTTGTTAATAAACTTGTTTTTGTTTTAATCTAAACCAGTGAGCTTTAACTGGAGTGCTTGGGGAAAATCTCTGCTTACAGTGCCGGCTCTAGCTTTTTTGCTGCCCCAAGCAGCAAAAGAAAAAAGCGCCGCCCCCC
>NW_020664417.1:30910683-31016652 GCF_002925995.2 Terrapene triunguis | reverse complement strand
GCCCTGTCTGCTTAGGTACCACAAGTGTCCATTGTTCTCGTTACATGGAGGGAGAGGCGGACTGGGTATTAAACCCATATACTGGCCAGATTTGACCAATGTAGGATGGTACTGCTCTGGGGTCCCAGGCTGGAAAGCTGGTGGTTAGAGAACCTGTGTGTAACTGCAGCTGGGTGTGTCCCTACCTGTATGAATGTGTAGGCTGGTGGGCTTTGCAGCTTGTCACAGCAGTACAGTGTGAGAGGGAGCCCAGGCTGGTGGGTCCAGGGGCTCAGTGGTACCCCAGTTCTAGGTGGCACCCCGGGGGAACGCATCACATTAACATTTTAAAATCTACATCTATATTTTAAATGCTCTTTGGTCTTTTTTGGCTTCTTTGTCCTTCAGCCCAATATTCACACATCACACTCTCAAATGCCAACTTTTTCATTTTTATTTCATCTTGTTTGAAGTTGGGTTTCATCATTGGGCTTGTAGTGGTCAATATAGTATAGAGTAGGGAAGAATAATTCCCTCTAGTGAAAGAATTACTGAATGACATTGTAAAGCCTGTGTTATGCAAGAGTTCAGACAAGATAATCCTAGTAGGTCCTTCTGGCCTTAAAAATTATTAACTTCTGCTATCTTATTACATTCTCTACTTCATTCTGGTCCACTGTTGGTTCCAGGTCCAAATGGGTAAAATTGTTTAAGAATAATTTTCATAGCCTTGGGTTTTGGTTTGTTTGTTTGTTCAATTGGTTGGGAAAGAGAGTGGGCTCCTCTTTCATGTACTCTGAAAAACTAAATTGTTATGAACTACTGTTACTAGCCTAGCAAGCAGCAGTATTAACTGAATTTCAACTCCAGCCTCCCAGTCCCCCTAAAAAAGTACCCACAGGCAGATTTATACTCCCCAGATTTAAACAATGTGGATCAAATATCTATGGAGAAGTTGCTTCAGTCATGAAAAGGTCAGTCATGGGGGCAATGGTACTTACCTTTATAAAGTGTTTGAGATCATTGAATGAAAATTATAAGAGTTCAGTGTATTAGTATTATGGGTAGATGGAACAAACAAAGAATAATATTGACTGAAACTCAAAGATTATTTGTTGTAACAAAGTTCTTATTTTGAAAGAAAATTTCTTATGAGCAGAAAGAACATGGGGTAATTTATTATTATTTGCAGTGAGTTACCCAAAGACCTGTGCTTTCCTTCTTCATAGGCATTTCTGCCAAAAATATTAAGGTGAAAAGAGAGGAGGCCACTGCTTTATGGCCAGCAGATAAATACTGATCCCACCTCCGCAGACTCTCTGTATTTGTCTACAACAATAGATTGTTCATGCATTTGCTATTCTTTAGAAGCCCTTTTACTAGAGCTAGGTAAACACTACACAAAGAACATTTGAATAAAAACATGAATTCACTCAGTATTTATGACTCTTCTTTTCATTCATTGTTTCCCATGAATGCAGTGACTTTGTTTACAATAATATTCAAAGAAAGAAGAAGTCTTGTTCATGTGTTTGCACTGGTCCCATTAATAATTCCAGTTTGAAATCTCCAATTTACTAACATTTCATTTATCTAATCCAGGAAGCGAAGTAACACAAAATGACCTAGCTGGCAAATCACACCATAATAATCTAATACAAAATAAAAAAAATTGTTTAAAAAGTCAATTATGTAACAAATTCTTGCTAAGCAAGATAAGTTTGAATTTATGTACTTATGTCCTGGCTTTTTAGTGCATGGGTTTTATAAGAGGCATAACCAATAAATATATTGTCACTTAACAACCTTAACTTGTTTGTATAATGATGTTTGTTTTTGAAGTTGTCCAGAGTGGCTGGAGATGTTTTGCACTAACCCCTTTTTTGTGTTATAGTTTTTAAAATTTAAGTGAGGTAACCAAACCAACAGATTAATAAATTAAAGGAATGAGTGCCCAAGTAATGGCCACTGTGGAGTCATGTCTCATTCAGTGCACTCCTTACAAGATGTGTACATTCACTATGGCTAAGTTAGTGACACATGCATGCATAGCTTTTATCTAATATATAACCTTCCACCCACCATGATATAGGAGCATCTCCCCCATCTTTTGATGTATTCTTCCCCTCACAGCACCCCTGAGAGGTAGGGGAGTGTTGTTATCCCTATTTTATGAATCTTAAGGGGGTCATCAAACAGAAACAAAGTGATTTACCTAAGGTCACGCAGGAAGTCTGAGGCAGAGCAGGGAGTTAACTCCAAGTTCCTAGGCTACTGCTCTAACCATTTGGACCATCCTCTCTTTAATTTTAAGTGTTGGTAAAAAGTGCCAAGCTCGGGGCAGGAAAATGGGAGCGTTCTGTTGCTGTACAGATCTAGAGAATGATCATCAGGTACCAACCGCCATCTGATGAAGTGCAACTCCTATCTAAACAAAGGGGCAACCAATGGCTCATTTTAGTTACATTACATTCTTTCTTTAGTAATTGATTTATTTTACAGCTGAAATGCTTGCTTTGTCACGTATTTATCCAGGAATCTGAAGGTCTCCATCTGATTTATGAGTACTTGTCTATCTACTCCTCTCTTTGTGTTTCTCCTCACTTAATGATTCACCTCTGAGAACCAAACATTAGATCATAAAATAAGTTTGAAATATTAAAGAATTTGCAATGTAAGGATTCCGTTTCCAGGCTGCAGTTCTTCTAAATACTTTGCTAAATCTTTAACCTCATAAAAATGTTCATCGTTCAAAAATCTAAGTTTACGCAAGATTGACAATAGTTGGTTTACAGTAAATCTGTTCCTATGCTAGTAAATGAAAATGACTCACTCTCCACAATAATCTTGTTCCCAGGAATATTTGATTCTTTTGATTAAGCAACTCGTTATGACTGTATAACATTCATGTTTAATTATACTATACCCTAGCAAGCTTTGTAAATGTCACCAGGAAAATGGACATGTAGCAATCTGATAGTCTGAGGACTGATGCTCAACCTCAGATAAGCAGTGGAAATTAATCAAGTTACAGTCTAAGACTTGGTCACATTTCCATGATAACAATTAGAACTAAGAAGTAGTATGCATGCATTCATGGACAGATAGTTTAGGTGGGAAAAGATAGATATGGGGGAAAACTGAGCATTCAGCTCCAAAAGGCCAAGCTCAGTTTCTGATTAATAAGAGCTTGGGTTTTACCCATTCACTGATAAAACTGTCTTGCTCAAGGAGTGAAGGGTTCTTTAATATAACTCAAGCACCATGAAAATGGGATAAAATACAACCCCTTAATTGTCAGGTTCTTACAATAGTCAAGTTTCTACAGCTGTCACATTCACCATTCAAAACAGCAAACAGCCAAGTAAGCTATCCAGAGGAACAAAAGTAATCATCACATCCTTCACTAAGGATCTGAAAGGCTCCCATTAACTTCAATGGCCATTAAAATTAGACCTGATCCCTCTTGTGCTTCCACTGTGTGTACATCCCCTATTGACTACTAAAATTCCTTAGAAAATGTTGATGGTAAGTCTGTTTGAGATACAAAAATTTGTATCACTGATCACGGTAATCTTGTTTTCAGCAATATTTAAATAATCATCTTGTTTCAAATGTACACCATTCATGTTTAAATCACTGTATCACAAGATAAATAATCTATATCACAGGAAACAGAACAAGGATTTGAAAACTTGTTGGAATGGTGGTACTATCCAACCTGTTACTAGTTCTTCTTGCCTGGGAGGGCAACACCAGGTCCTTCAGCATCTTTCCTGGTCCTTTCATATCTGTAAGGCTGCATTTCAGAAGAGGACACTACTGTGATGAAAATGGTGATTTGCTGGCATTGTGATGTGCTTCCCAGTACTGGCTAGTGCCTTCTAGAGACCCTAGTTTCAGGAACAACTTCTCAAACACCCAGGTATCTGACTGTGGAGTACTAAAACAGCAGCTACAGCCACACACCAACATGCCTCTAAATTAGGAACTTTGGGTTTGAGTCTCCTCTCAGACTGGCGTAAGTCATCCCAGCGTAAAATCAGTCTGAGGGCAGAACCAAGCCCATTGTCTTTGTTTATTTGTAAGAAATTAACAAGGACTAGAGAAATACTGGACTTGTTTACAACACATTGCTTCACAAAGTGCTACATTCATAATCACATGCTAAAAGCTTCTCTCTACGTTCGATCCTTTTCACCTGCTCTGTTTCCTTTGTGTCAGACAACAGCGGAGTAAGTAAAACTGTTTTTTATTTCACGCTTTTCATTAAAGGAATGGCAAAATACCACGTAGAACTCTCATGCTTATGTGGTTAGACTTTGGCAGAGGTTTTATTATCTTAGACCAAAACGTTTACAGTGAAGTTGTAAAAGGAACCAATAATTTTAATGCAACTAGCTTCTTTAGGATTGATGCACAGAAAATTAGGAGTTGTACGGGAAAGTTAATCTTTCTTGGGCCTCCAATCCATGGAGTAGGACCGGTTGCAAGTTGAAGACCAAGCTTATTTTTAAGTAGCCAATAATGAGGTAGGGTTTGGACAAATGAAACAAAACAGAGGTTACTGCCATTTATAGCTTGAAGAGATAGGCAATAGTTGCCTATTTCTCTGGTTGCCCTGTGCCAATCTTTCAAAAATGCCAGAATCCCATTGACAGACAACATGGCCTGTACTGCAGTGATACATGTGAAATCTAGAGGTAGTGGGAAGTCTTTTTTAATCCTTCTGTGGTCTCATAACATTGTACCAGAGACCAGCCTACTAATATCTTTACTAATTCATTTGCTAAACAAATTACAGTATTTTCAAAGTCTATAGGAAATCTATAGAAAGTCATTAAATGTTTGATATACATTTAAGAGTGAATTTAGTACTCTCAAAAGTGAGGGATTAATAGTGCTGATTTAGGTCAGGTGCTATATAAGTTTCCCCACATGCTACTCTGTTTGCCACTGTGCCTTAATTCTTATGTACAACATTCTTTACAAACGTTATAGGGTAAGGTCCCCACAAAAGATGGACTCTTTGGGATTTAGCTATGACACTGGGTTGCCAGGTGTCTGGTTTTTCACCAGAAAGTCCGGTCAAAAAGGGGACCTGGTAGTGTCCGGTCAGTACTGCTGACTGGACGCTAATAATCCCGTTACCGGAGTAACCACAATCAGCCTCCCCACCAAGAGGGGGGGACGAGCAGCAGCTGCTGCCTGGAGTAGTGGCTCAGCTGCTGACAGAGAGAACTGGCTGAGAGGTAAGTACCAACGCTGCTGCCTGGGGGAGATCCTGTCCACCTCTCCCCTCCACTCCACCATGCCAACTGATTGCCCCAGCCCCTCGCTCCAGGGACCAACCCATCTCTACCCCGCCGTGCCCCCAGCCCCTTGCTCCTTTTCTGAGCTAGGGTCCAACCACTGTGCCCCAACTGAGCAGGCAGGCTCCACATTAGCTCCTCCCAGCCGGGCTCTGCAGGTGTCAGGTGAGTCCCGGGGAAGGCGTGGGGAGCAGCGAGCAATGGAGTGAGGGGAGCCTCAGGGGAAGAGGTGGGGCAGGGGTGCCCAGTTTTAGCAATTAAAATTGGCAACCTTACCCATACCATGAATCAGATCAATAAGCAGTTTATTCAACCTAGGTGCCATTTAGTTCAGTTTCAAACCTTCTAGTCTGAGCTGAATGGGGCAAGAACATAGATCCAAAAACTGCCTCTGGACCACAGATTTTTCTATTTCAGCCATCCCTTATTCCTCACTAGGAAGGGAGATTACCACCATATTTTCACCGGTGAGATCATTGCAATACAAGGTAAGGAGAGAAGCTTCATTTATCTACCACTGAAATACTGCTTCCTTCAGGTGGAACGCAGCAACAGAATACCACAGCAGCCTAAGCTTGACTAGATAATGGAAAGCACACACTGCACAGGTACTGGCCCTTATTTTTCTGGGAATAAACAGCTACTCAGAATCTGACAGCTACTCTCGTGCTACTACAGTCTTTATGTAAAAGAACAAAACAGTTGTGTGTGAGAGATCACAATAGGCAGCAATATTGAAAAGTAAGTTGAACAAATCTTTTATTCTTCCTGTTATTTTCAGGACAAAAACAGTGATCTCAAACTGAATCAAGATTACAACATATATGCTTTGTCTACAATCAGATTTAATTATTTTCATATTTGCTCAGTTACTTTTTTCTTAAGCCATAGAAAATATAGGATAGTAACTAAAGGCTAGTTAGCATTTTCTTAATAAACTCTTCAAGACCAACAACAAGCCTTTAGCAAGTACTGAGCATTCAGATATTAGCCAGCTGAAATAATTCCACATAAGAACATGGTAGCATCTCATACTTCTGCAAGTTAAAATTACTATTTCTATAAAACATCTGATAATTAAGAAGAGACATTTCCCTGCCCTCAGGAGCATGCAATCTGAGTTAAAGGTTAGCAAATCATATAAATGGAGTACTTCCTAAGCAGTGCTTATACTGAAGTTGTGGTACATTAAAATACGGAGCCAGGAGATAAGTAGCCTGAAAAAGATCCCAAACTAGCAGATAAGACTCGATCACCAAATGTGTTTCTGTGCAGTGGGCCTAGGATTTGTTTTTCTGGTGATGACACCTGTTTGTTGTAATGGATAGGAAATCCATTTGCACACATCTTACTTTAAGGCAAAATCCTTCCTGGCTGAAGTAAAGAGGTATCTGACAGATCTGATACACAAGCACATGCCTAGAAGCAATAGCACCAATACTAGAGATGGCTGTTGAATTCCTTCTGGAATTCTTCTGTTGCTAAAATAAATTACTGTCACACTCTTGTATTAGGTTCACAGACTTAAGCTGCCAGAAATACACACTCATATATATAAAAATGTGTATGTAGATATCTAAATTAGTAACAACCACCACTGCTAGTAGACTCTCAAATGCCAATTAAAATGAAAAGTGGGGGAGGAATGTACATTTTAAATTTTAAAAAGTCAGTTTCTTCACAAGTGATTCTGTTTACCCTTTGAATTTCCAGTTTCCTAACTAAAGAAAGATGTAATTTTTCTTTTAACCTTGGACATGCAACTAGTTTCCTTGTATACAGCAGACAGCTGAACTGCAATGCTGAAGAATGGTAGGAAAGGGTTTCGTAATCTACTATTATTTGTAAAATAGTAAAGGAACACTTTACTTTGTCTGAAGTAAACTGAACACAGCCAAAGCCAAACTAAAAAGTCAACCATCAACTACATTTGCAGCTTCACCACAGGATGAAATGCCAAGGATATTTGCTGACCATAGTACCCCTTATCTCTGGTCAAATGAATGGGACAAAGAAGGGAACCACTGAGAGAATGGCGCACACATCCATTAGCAAAGACAAAACAAACTCAGTTCTAAGCAATACATGAGTGGAATGCTAAAACAGAGAGAGAATCTCACAAGAGTCAGGAAATTCAGAGATAAGGTTGCTTAAATTCCAATCTCTCTTATATTTCCCTCTGCTTTAGTAGTTCTCCATTTTGCCTTAGTTTTTTGTTTGTTTTAAATAAAGGAACAAAAGAAAAGAAAAGGTAAGGCCGAAACTTTTCTAAGTATTCCACAAAACCATAGAGAGTTCTACATTTTTATGTATGTTCAGGACTGTTCACCATGCAGTAACAGCAAGCCTCCTACAACCCATCTTTTCACTTTGATACCTCTTTCCTAAAAAGTACAAGCCAAAATTAACAGCAAATAAATGTGTCTATGGCAATAAAAGTAAATTATATGATCATGAATAGCAGAGGTTGTCCGAATTGAGGGACAATAACCAAGCAAATCAAGTGAAGAATTATCTATATTTGGCTTTTTAAAAATCACACTCTTGGGCTAACTTCTGTGCTCAGTTAAATCTGTGCAAATCCAATGAAGCCAATGGGTAAGACTGGAGGCAACAGTTCATCTCTATAACTAACTGTAATGAAATTCTATGAAACTATTTTCCTCATCTGATGTGTCTTTACTTGGTTTCTTCGGGTTAAACCAGTCCCAGCAGCAACCTAACCTCATATCTTCCCAAAGGAGCAGCTTTACCTGTTAAACTAAAGAATCTCCAGTTGACATTAGTGGTATAGAATCATGACCAAATTACATTCTGCATACCTATATTCAAGTTGGGAATAGTATTTGTATCACAGTAATACCCAGAGAATCAAGACTCCATAGTGCTAGTCACTCTACAGTATAGATACAGAATATAAGAAACTCCTTGCTCTAAGAGTTTACAGTCAAATTTAAGATAAGATGTAGAGCTGGTTAGACAAAACAAATTTTCCTATGAGAAATCTGAGTGAAAGCTCTTCAATCAAATTTTTGCACTTGAAAAAAATGTTTGTTTTCCCATAGGAAGATTCAAACCGAAATGTCATTTTGGTTTTTTTTTAAATGAACAAAACTAAACCAAAATGTTTTAAATAGAAATGAAAATCTTCATTTTAAGATTTTCTACAAAAAAGCCAAAATTTAGACAAAAAATTTTCAGTGAAAAAAGCTTACTGTCTGAAAAATGCCAATCAGCTAAAACAAGATGTAAGAAGTTGATGCTATAATGAAATAGAGGGAATGAGGAAGGCACATAGTTGCTGTGTGAGGCCACAACGTACTTCATGATTGAAATGCAACTATCTGACCAGGTTGTGGCCTAACAAGTGAATTGTGGCTTTTTCTGGATATGAAGCCGAAAACACCAGATTCAAACGTATCTCTAATTGACTGAAACAAAACCTTAGATCCGAACCCTCCCAGAGTTTAGTGTCCAAAAATCTAGATCTGGCCCCAGAATTCCCAAATGTTGATGTTTTCATATCTGACTCAGTATAAAGTAAATTATTCTTTCCTTGTGCTCCCTGTCTATCTGTATTAGCCTCTTGCCTTAGAGACTGCAAACACTTTGGAGGAGGAGGCTCAGTCTTTGTGTTTGTATAGCACTTAGCATAATGGGATCCTGCTCCATGACTGGGGCTCCTAGGAGCTACCATAATACAAATGAATAATACATTTGATTGAAACTTAGATCGAGATTCAGGGTTCAGAACCAAGGTTTTGCTTCTATTCATAAAGACATTGTTGTCCCATTTTGACCTGAACAGGTAGTCAAAGTTCAGGGCACTGGGGTTCCAGCTGAAATTGATTAAATCTGCTTTAAAATAAATAAATAAATAAAAGTACAAATTTCTGCTTCTCCAAATGCAGGAGGAGCCAAGGGAAAAAGGAGCAGTTTCTTAGCTTACAGCCCTAAGCCTCTTCAGCCAACAAACCCAAATGCTGTTTCTCTAGCTTTTTCCAGGGTCACACGGTGCTCACTGGCTAATGCTTGGCTTCCTTGCTTCTTGCCTGTGGCCCCCTCCATTTTCAGCCTATGTGTGTTTTGCCTTGCCTCAAATACACCTGGTCACAATACCCAGTGCAACTCCCCACCCTCATGGTGCTAGTTTATGGGCAGACTATTAGACTTTGTTATATGGTGTGGCCCCATAAGTGTTTCTTACAACTATCTTAAGTGAAAGTTCAGTTACACCTCAGTTTGAACAAGTTTTTAACTCAATCCATAACAAGGTTTGGCTCAGCTCATAATATTATGAAATAAGAAAATAGGCTCACCACTGTACTAGTAGAGACTCATGTTAAAATATTAATAACTTAAAGAGTTTCCTCCCTCCCCATCCTCCAAAAAAGTCAAAGCAGTTGGTTCTCACTGAGTACTAATTACTTGTAAAGTTTGGATTTGAAGAAGAAAGCTGTCTTCAGCAATGTGCATGCCAAGAAAATCTGAACCTCTCCAAAAATACTGTACCCTTATTGTTAAAGTATGACTGAACCCTACTTTTTTTCATACTTGAGGGTCAGAGGGGAGTTCAACCCCACCCTGGGTTGAAGTTTTAAATTATCCAAAGTGGGTAAAAGGTAGCAAAATTATCATATTAGCATATGATGTAAATGCAGTTTATTTCAACTAAAAACAGTTGATTAAGCATTTAAGATTTCTGGAGAGGTTACACAATTGTTTTAGCAACAAACCAGAATCATCTTAAAATGAAGAGACATGCATCAGGAACTTTTGGATAGGAAATGGTCTTTTGTCCTAGAAGAATCTGGTTTAGGCTATCGCTATACTTAAAATGCTGCAGTGGCACAACTACAGCTCTACAGTTACACCACTATACTGCTTCAGTGTAGACACTCACTACAGTGATGGGGGGAGTTCTCCCATCACTGTACTTAATCCACCTTCCCAAGAGCCAATAGCTAGGTCAACAGAAGAATTTTTCCATGCACCTAGCGCTGTCTACAGGGGTGAGGTTGCCACAGCTACGTCTCTTGGGGGTGTGGATTTCTCATGCCCCTTAGAAATGTAGCTATATCAAAGTAAGATTCCAGTGTAGACCAGCCCTTAGCCAGTCCAGATTTAACCTTGCAACAGTTGGCTGTGGCCATTTTGGCAAGATAGAAGCAGCACAATCTCAAGTGAAGTGTTGCCTTCCACCAATTGGCAAAGAGACAAAAAGCAATCTAGATATGTATTTTGTAAAGCCGGGGTTCCAGAATGATTAATTTGTTAATAGGTGCTAGAAGATGACCAGATGAACTACAAACCAGACATAAATGCTGTATTTTCCTATTCTCTACCTCCCCCAACCCCAATTTGTGGGCATCTCTCAACAAGAAATGGAATCGGACTTTAACAACAACAGCTGAAACCTAAGGGCTGACACCTAAAATTGACTTTCCTTCATCAACAAGGACATTTAATACCATATAAGGGACCATCAAGCCAGTTGTTTCTAACTTCTAAAGACTGTGCAATGGGCAAGAAGAAATTAAGAGACTGCTAAAATAAAGATTTACTTAGTGGTTTGTGCTTAAGTGTTTTACCGGTTATATTCTCCCCCCACATATTCTCCATGTTTAATAAATGTTCTAAAGATTTTCTTCTTTGGTGACATACAAACAAAACCAAGTTCCTAGTAACAAATCTTTGAACAGAAATTACTGTTAACTGTGTCAGAAAGCTGATCCTCAACGGGGGAGTGACTACATGTGTGTCAAATTTCAGTCTCAAAGCTGGACTGAAACATTAGGTTTATTATGAAAGTTCTGTCAACCTAGCACAGAGCTAAAGGGAGAACACTACTGTGCATACATTTTGTCTCATTGCACAATGAGAAGATTATTTTTTTTAAAGCCAGTATCACAGACAACAGGAGGAAAAAGTCCCTGTTAACTGACAATTTGTCCAAGAAGAGAAGTTACTTTCTCAAGGAATAGTTATTGGTGTCACCTCTGCATTCACATTACCTGCCCATCTTCCCCTCTACCTAACAGTTCTAAATAACATCAAAACTACAGATAGGGAGAAGGAACTGAAGGGGCTGGAGGCTCAGAGCTCTCCTTTTACATAGAATAGAGTGAGGATGTTATCCTTGTGCTAAATCTCTCAGGCATCCCCCACAGACATGGCTTTTCAAGACAGTCCTGAAGCTTGACACCAGAAGTGCAATATCACAGAAGCGGGAGTAGACAGAGGGTCTCAAAGCAGAATCAAAGCTTTCATGAAGACAGCTCGTGTCCCAAGCGTTTGTTGCCACATGTTTAATGTACACAGGCTTTAAACATACAACCCCCAGTTGTTTATAGCCTGGAGTCTCTTGAATTTAGCCAATTTTAATAACTGTGTGTCGTGATCAGCAGAAGTAACCTCAGGATTTGTAGCCATTATTAAAAATAAAAATGGCTACCACCCTTATTCTCAAGGGGAGAGAAATCAGGGGGAGGGATAGCTCAGTGGTTTGAGCATTGGCCTCAAAACCCAGAGTTGTGAGTTTAATCCTTGAGGGGGCCACTTAGGGATCTGGGGCAAAATCAGTACTTGGTCATGCTAGTGAAGGCAGGGGGCTGGACTCAATGACCTTGCAAAGTCCCTTCCAGTTCTAGGAGATAGGATATCTCCATTAACTTATTTATTTTTATTTTATTTAGGCTGCCCTCACTTACAATGGCTACCATTTCCCTAAAGACTTTTCAGTCAGCAGTGAGGCTGCCATGGTTTCCAATAGGTTGAAAGCCAGGCTCCCCTTACTTATGATGTTACCCCTGTGCTGACAGTGGGCAGAAAGGGACACTTACCATATGTCCACAGTGCAGCTGGGAGCATGCCTCCCAGCCCAGACAGACAGACACACACATGCTAGTTCAAGCAGAGCTGGCACATTAAAAATAGCAGTGTAACATGGGCTAACCACCAGACTATGGACACAGGCAGTCAAGGAGGCTTGTACCTGATGGGGAAGAACATACGGGCAGAAGAGCAAGTAAGATGGCAGCTTCTCCATGTCAAGGAACATGAGCAGCAAGTCAAAAAATCTCATATTTTAAGTCAGTCTCATGATTTCATGGGATCTCACTCATGATTTCTGAACTTTTAGGATGGCAACACTGTGCCTAATTCTAATAATGACTTCATTAGGACTACCTCATTAGACACATGCTTAAGTTGAAATGGGGCCATTATTATCACTTAACAGTCTAGAAAGATGACAATGTTTCAACTCCTGCTTTTCCCTATGACTTTTTAACTAAAAAATAAAAACAAAAAATCTCACATAAGCATTTTTCTTTAAACCATTTTACTTTTCTTCAGTCAATACTTTGACACTGCTGGGGAAAAAAATGCACTTCTTGCTTTGAAGAGAGCTTTTCTTAGAAAATGCAGGGGATGTAAAAATGTACATCAGAGGTTTTTCAATAGAAAAGGCAGATTCCTCCATTATCCTTTTTCTATACTATACTGCATTATTAAACACTTAAAAACACAGCTGATGGAATGTATTGTATTAATAGCATTATGGGGGGAAAGTTCTACTTTTTTATTCAGGATAATTTATTCCATATTGGGCTAACTGGAAACCTTTATCAAGGCTGTCAGTATCATTAGCTCTTTTATTCTGAGGCAAAAAGCAAGGGCATTGGATGCTTATTGATCTGATGTTATTCCAAAACTTGGACAAGATTTGTAAATTAGAGAAGATAATTCACATTATCCAAACTTTGATGCTAATTTGATTTGGGATTTCTCATCCACAAAATTTTACTTTTCTTGATATTATTCAGACATGTGGATGAAACTCCAGCAGTGCAAGAGAAAAATAAAGAATGAGAACAGGGTGTTAACAGCATTCTCTATATATTTCATACGTAGCAGTCTCATGAAAATTCATAGGTACAAATTATTAATGGGTCCCCTTAACTATGGACATAATTAGAGATATATCAATTTGCAGGTGAAAACAGCATGCTTACGGTTCTGTCTACATATGCAGTTACTTGGGCCCACTCCTACAAACTCTGATTTACAGAAATAATCCATATCCAAGTAGTCATGTTTAAATAAACAACATTTTTAATTACTCATCAACATTTATATTGCACATTTCATCTGAAGATCTCAAATCACTTTGTAAATGTGAATACTATCTCCCTTTTGTAGAGGGGGAAACTGAGGCAGAGACCTAATGATGTGCCCGATGAACTCAATTACGACCGAGAGTAAGAAGTATGCAGAGTCAGGCCCAGATATAGTTTTTGGTATAGGCAAGTAGATGTGCTCTCAGATAATTCTTGATCCTGCAAGGTGCTGAGCACTCTGGCCCCCATCCAGCAAAGCACTTAAGCACATGCTTAATTTTTGATACATCCATAACCCCATGGATGTCAATGAGATTAGGCACATGTTTAAAGTTAAACATGAACTTCAGCGTTTTGCTGGATCAGGGCCAGTGTCCTGAGTACCTTGCAAGCTCAAGCCCATATTGCAGATGTTGAGTATTTGGCCTCTACTGTATAGTTATAGAATACTCTGAACTGAACCAGTTTGTGTGTTTAAAAAAAAAAATCAAGTTCAATCATAAAACATTCTGAAAGCCAGCCAATCCATCATCCTGTCAAAATGAGACTATCATGACAGCTCTGAACGCTCCTTTACCTTTCAGCAGTGCTGTTGAGTACTGAGTGTGGAGTTGGTTTGTTTCTTCACTTGTTCAACTGGTAAGATTTTCTGCAGGCTTCTCTTTATTTTTTAATCTTCTCTTCATCTGAAATTAAAAGGATGTGATTAGGCTCATGACCAGCAAAAACTCACGTGTAAGATTTTGGAGGGGCTTCAGAACTGGCAAACAACTTGCTGCAGCTTTAACTGATTTAAGCGTTTGGTTGAACCTTTCAAAAAAAGTGAAATTCTGAATCTTTCATCCAATTTCAATAAACTATTAGGAAAGTGGTACATGGAGAATGTTATACCATGGAATCTCTGGCTAAGTGAGAAATTAATAACTATTCAGGGCCAAGTTTTTCTGAAGTTGCCTGCCTGCACTTTTACCATTTTGCATACATACAACTTCCTTAGGCATGCAGAAAAGGGGTGAGCCAAAGCACATTGAAGTCAAGAGGAGTCTTTCCACTGACTTCATCGGGCTTGGATCAGGCCCAAAATGAGCATTTATTCATTCAGTCACCCATTTTGCAGTTGTAAGTGTAGCAAACTTAATTTAGGTTACCAGGTTGAAAAGTTGGTCCTCAGGAGTCACTCTAAGTTTCTCAAATATTTAATGACACCTATTTTATATACTATACTTGTTCTAATGTGGTTTAATAACTGTGCAGAGCCATGTGATGAAATCTTCTCTCCATTCAAGTCAATGGGAGTTTTTCCATTGACTTCAATGGGTCAGGATTTCACTCAAGCTCCCAGCTTTCAGTCTTAAATTAGACCAAAAAAGTAAACACAAGGATCACAGACAGCAGGTTGTGGGAAACCAACGGCAAGTGAAAGAAAGGAAATAGAGTTGTTTGGGTTGGGAGATGCAATCCCCCACAAGGCTTTCCAACAAGGAAAGAGATGTGAAAGCTACTTTAGTAGCTTATAGTAGTACTGCTTTAAATCCCCAAAACTGGCATTTAAAAATCTAATCACCATTGCTGAAAGCAATATCTTTATATTTAATAATTAAGTTATATGTTAAATATTTTACTATCAAAATTGTATTGAGGTTTTACATCTCTATAGTAAGATATGTATATAGAGTTTTATATATTGGGAGTGTAATCTCAAATATATTCTTAAGAAAGAGATTTTAAAAAATATAAATTAAATTACTCATATAATTTATGTACTTAATCATATTTAGGACACTATATCAAGTGCCTCCCAGTTCAAAGCTCACTGAAGTAAATTAAAGACTCCCTTGATCCTTCTGACATACTATCTTTGAAAGTCTCTCCCTTATCCAAGAACAAGAACGGGTACATAAACTAGATTATGGAAACTGGGTCAAATGCAGCTAGTGGTGCCATAGAAACTGAAAACACATGACAACTCTGGTCTTTCAAATGGTTGTTCCCTGAAGCAAGTCAACTGATGCATAGCTAGTAAAACCATTTACTTCATTATACAGTCTGGAAAGAAATACATTAATAGACAACATTTGTTTAGCACATTGTTGTATGCCATTTTCTTTTGCTGTCCAAGTGATTTTATCAGGAGTATTTAAAAAGATAATCATTTTCCAGTTATTAATACTGTATTGCTAAAACTTAGGGTAAATACAATTCATGTATGCATTACTTAGAGATAAGTACCACAATGTATAGAAAGGAAATACCCTAGGAAGCAGCAAATTGAATGGACAAGAACAGCAATGGATGAAAAATGCATATGCGTGTTGTTGGTTTTTAGATACACTGTTGTTCACTTGTTCAGCATAATATGTTTCACTGGCTCTGTCAATAGTTATGTTTAAAAAAATCCCAAACAATGGATTAGCAATATATTGTTGTGGGAGGAGCAAAGGGTACTTATTGGAGTTAAGGACAAGATGAATTAATTGATGGCCCTGTGCCTGAGACTATTAAAGCCCAGCATGTTTGAACCACAGCAAAGATGGTTATATTTATGATACTGTAACCTTACTCTTTTTTTTTTAAAGCACCTTTGTGTTTTTTGCTGTGTGTGTCCTGTTGTGAACAAGTTAGGTCGTTGTCACACATGTGACCTGTCGCATGTTAGGTCGCATATGGCATTGACAGAACTTGAATGCTCTGTTTGTTGGCCAATCTCATTGTGCAATTTGTTTTCAACTGCACCCGTCTGCTTATAATTAATAATAAATAAATAAAGTTGTCTTTTGAAAGTCTCACAGCTGTCCCTTTGTAAATCTAAAATGCCAATAGCTACTTAGTTTTGCATTTACACTTTAGTGAGAACAACCCAGCTGTTTAGTTCCTAGTTTTTTTTGTTTGTTTTTGTTTTGTTTTGGGTATTTTTTTAGAAATATGGTTTGAATATGGTTTTATTACAGAAAGATAATTTGTGTTTTAAAAATCCAAGCAAAGTTAAAAATATCTGGGAAACTAAGTAGAATTTGCATTGCTAAAAGTTCTCCATACCATTGGCACTGTTGAAAATATTTCTAGTATTACCATAAGCAAAATCAGAACAGTTCTTCTGACCCATTTTAATCGAGTTTCCACCTACTGCAATTTTAGAGCAAAAAAACAAAAACAACCACCAAAAAACCACCAAAACCCCTTGAAAACAACATGATAAAATGCTGACAGACCTTTAAAGGGAGCAATATAATGGTCTATAGAAAGGAAAGATCAATCTAATTACTATCATACTGCAGAAAAGGTTAAAAAAAAAAAACCTTCCTGTTAAGGTTGATAGACAACTCTAAACCTGTCTTCACATTTTCTTATTTTCAAAATATGCTGTACAACCTTTCAGTGCTCCCTCCATGTCATCTAAAATCTGAGTCAGTACCAAACCTGAAATATAGAACTATTCTCTTTTAATCTTCATTCTTCTGGTACAATATCCAAGGTCCCGATGACAACTGGATGTCAAAGACCTCTTCACCTCTATTGCTAAGTGGACTATAGGCACTAAGAAATGTTCTGCTGTACAAAGTATTCTTATTGTGGGTACATTGGGTCATGTCAAGAATATGGAATGATTCTGAATTACTCACCTGACATGTTTATGAGTTGCTTTGGTGATTAGATTATCCATCTATACAGCAATTCTTTAAAAATGGGGATCCAGTATTCCACAGGATTTGCACATAGAGCACATTTACAGGGCAAAGATGGTGATCACCACCAATTACATTTTCGGACTGCCCTTAAAATAAGTCCTCAGTGGAAACAAAGGGGACAAGAGACAAAGTGGGAGTCTGGTGGAAAAGAAGGGTAAAATGCAGATAGGACAAAAAAGAGAGAAAAGGACTAAAACTAAAAGGAGAGGAACGAAGCAGAAAAGAAAAAGGATAATCAGAGAAGAGTAGGACAGAAAAACAAAGCAACAGTTCTGGAAAAGCTGATTCAAGCAGAAGCTAGCAGAGGTGACCTGAATCATCTGACAAAGAAAGGGCAGGGGGATAGTATAACAAGGAAAATGAAAGACAAATGAGGTGAAGGAGAGCACAAGAATGTGTGTCATGAAACTTGGTTTTAAACTGGCTTTAGAATTCTTTGCCAGACCAACTTGCTCTTTAAATCGGTTTTGTATAAGGGGAACTTTGGGAAAAAACAGCATGGATTAGATTTTATTGTATTCTTTCCAAATTGGAAATAAAATCTTTGAGCACCATTCCCCACTTCATCTGAGCTGCATGCAGCCAGAGGAGATGGGGGGACACACATTTAGGGCCTCCACGGGCAGCTTTATATCAGACTAATGGAAGATCCGGGGTAATGGAGCTCCTCCCATCTCTGGCCCACCTATTCCACATGCCTGACATGCCCCTCCTTTCCTTTACACTGAAGCAGGAGGTAGGAAATTTCCCTTCACCTTCTCTAGCCACTTGAACACCACTATTGTGCTTAAAATGGCCTTACCAGTCTGGAGAATCTGGCCCTGTTTTTTGGAATTCCAATGCTCCTATTCCTCATTTGCAGTCATAATTAACAATGGAGGAATGAATGCCTGGCCAGAAGGAGGCTGTTTTCAAAACAAAGCAAAGTTGATAGTTCAAAGTTTTGAAAGAATCCAAGTATTAATTCAGGGCAAACAATAGAAGATTGCATGCATCCCTGACTTGTCTGTGCATAATTGTGTGCACGCGCCACGGATTAGCTGTGCAGTATTGTCTTCAACTGTTTTTCTGGGAGCTTTTCCTTAAATTAATATTGCTAACAATCATGTGGATCCTCCAATCATTCTCCATTGCTTTAAAATATAGCTTGTAACCTTGAAGATCCTGCAGTATTTCTTCACTGCTTCTCTTGCACGTTCCATGGAAGCTTCTAGTAATCCTCAGCTAGTCTTGAGTACAGTCACCCAATCACGGAGGTTTGCAAATGTTCCATGGTGTAATGGTGCTTTTAATGTCATCCAGACATTTTGCAGAGTACCTGAATTCTGATTATCAGATCAAAGATCCCCAGCAGCAAGACAGGAGAGGCAGTAATATGTTGTACAGGCAGCACTGTTCCAGTTCTAACCCCTGATGCAGCACCAGACTGGGCAAAGTGCTCTGCAAGATGCTTTTTGTTTTAATGACATAATGGAAGCCAAAAAGAAAAGAGGGCAGGGGAGAAGAAACCCATGGGAATAACTGGTAGAGAGGCAGTCAGTTAAGTGTTCAGAAGATAGAAACAAGCAAAGTACACTAGTTATCTAGTTCATGTCTGCTATCTTGATTATACCACATGGCTCCCCAAAAGTCTAAAAAACTGTTCTTTGTAGAGTACTATTCCTCAATGACACCATGCAAACTAATCAGCAAGAACCCAGTAAGCTTAATGCAGACCAAAGCCCAAATTTGCAAGAAAGGAGTTAAGGGCGGGGTACGGGGTAGAGGGGGATGAAGAGGCTGAAGCAGAGTTCCTCTGTGTCCAGCCTCCCATATAGTTCAGCCCATATGAACATTATTAATGATATTCTATAGCAGCTTTTCTTGGACAGTCAGAGCACTTTACAGACATCAACAAAGTTTCAGAAGTTCCTTGTGAGGTAGGTATTTAAACTTCCCCATCTGTAAAATTGTGTCTAAGCTCAGTAGAGTCAAGGGATTCTCTTAGGGTCACACAGTGAGTCAGTGGAATGAGTTAGGATCAGATCCCCTTCCTCCCAGTCCTACCACTCCACACTCCTAAATTCTGCTGTACTTAATTTGGCCATTTCAGAAGAGGAGTGCACCGTTTATATGAACAGCATTTATAGGAGAAATAGAAGTTATGACTCTCACACCTCATGCTTCGAGAGAGAAGATTATCACTAGTTATAGGCATAACTGAGCTTTTCCATTGACCACTGTCCTAAAAGACTAGTTAGGCCATTGGTCTGTTCATTATACCAAATCTTGCTTTATTAATATTCTGCTCTTACCCACTTTCAGATTGCACCAGTCTCAACTATTTAGATTTGGCGCTCAGCACTCAGGAAAAAGATTTCCAATGGCATTTACAGCAGCTCTAATTTTAGGTGAACATTAACCAGACAGCGACAAAGAATCCTGTGGCATCTTTTAGACTAACAGATGTATTGGAGCATAAGCTTTCGTGGGTGAATACCCACTTCGTCAGACAAAATAACTGTTCTAGAAAAATTACTAACAGGAAACGCATTCACTGTAGTCAGAGGGGGGAAAAAACCCATCAACAGCGGAATCACCTTAGTTCTCCCATTAAAAAAAACTAACATTTAAACAAGAAATGGATATAGTAGCTTTATATCTTCCTGTTCTTTCAAAGTTCTATCATCACACATTGATGTTGCTTGCTTGATGATAAAATAGGACAGTGAGGGTGCTGGTCAAGGTGATATTATGGAAGCAGTTTCCCTAGTAACAGTAACTATGCTACTTGCATAACAGACTACAAGAAGTACTCTTGAATACACCAAGTTATATCCAGTGCTGTATTATCAAAGTCAGCATATAGAAAGGTAGCCTGTCTGGAAATCATGGGTGCCCAGAATCCATTAGGGGATATTCAGCTGTTCACTGGCCTCAGGTCAAAATCATCTCACGGAAATGTGAAATCATCAACTTAGCATACATGCATGTCTCCTGCGTAGGTAAACGTTTGAGTTAGATATTGACTTCTGTTGAAGTGAAGATCAAATAGCATTTATCAGTTTATCGGAAACTTTGCAGTGGAATCCAGAACTCTGGACAATGGGAATAATTAAGAATTGGTTTAGCTATTGTCAACTTATGTTTAAGAGTACTAATGCAAATACATGCTGAAGGGCTGCCAGATGCAGTACCTCCTGGACCTGTCCAAGTTTGGATTCTGTTGCACATTCAGTAAGGTGCCTGGGGGCTCATTCATTTTGCTGCTACAAACCTTTGGTGAAAGTTGTCCCTGTACTCACAGGATTAAAAGAATATACTATCTGCACTTAGAAATCACCTTGGGAATTACTCGTGTCATGATTCTTCAAATACTTTTGTTACTAGACTTGGATGAAAACAAAAACCACTTTTCTTTTAATATATTTGCCCTACATGCTAAAGGATCATTATATAACTGCATGTGTCATTCACCCTTCTTCTAATGTTTTAGGTCTCATCCTACGGAGCTGTTAAGCACCCTGACATCTGTGGGAATGCAGCATCTTGCAGGAAGCATGCATCACTTCCCAAGACTGGGAGGGACACCCAGGGACCACCCAAGCAGCAGACTGTGTGCTGGGTATCTCTGGGGGAATCTTCCATCCCAAGCTGTGAGCAATGCTGTGATCCTGCTCCATGGAGGCTATTTCATCCCCAAGGCACCAGCCCAGTCTCACTGTCATTGAGCAACAAAATATCCTTTGGTTCCACCCATGCCCCACATCCGCCTGCCCCCTAAACATTGATGCTCAGGTAGCCCTGAGAACTGAGCTCTTTACCATACAAACATGAGCCCTTCATGGCACCCACAAAGCTAACTCCCCAACTACCTCACAGTACAGTGGAAACCAACCAGTTCTGCTACTGTGGTACCTCCATAGATGTGGAGATGGGGTCTGGATTTTCCCCTTATGAAACATTGCATTTAATTGTGAAAGTTTGAAACCCTAGGTAATAGCCATCCACTAATATGTTGATCAAACTGCCATGCTGATTACGCAAGTGTCTAAGCCTGTTCCTCCACCCCATCCCCTCTCTCACACACACACTTTTGAGCTTGAGTTTAGTCACTCCATGTATCAGAAGAGCAGGTGTAGAATCAATTTTCCTGTTAAACCAGGACCCATAGCTATGTGGTAACTCAAATTGAATGGAAAAATATACAACATACAAAAATGTTTAATGTTTCCAATAACCACTAGGAAACAAAAACAGGCATGACAATATCAAGAGAGATAGCAACTTCTCTTTGAAAAGTATCACCCTTTATTATCAAGTAAGCAGGAGCATCTGCTTTCAGGAAAAGAAAAACTTTAAAAACTGTTATCTCGGGGGGGGGGGGGGAAGTCATCTTGACTCCTTCAAAGGTCATCCTTACAGAGCCTGTTAACAGACAGCTTTCTAAAAATAATAGAACAGCTAGGATCACTATCAGACATTTCATTTCTCAGAGACTGGTAGAAAATAATCCTGATGCTAGTCTATCCTGCTCAGAACATCATTCTTAAATTTGCCATCCAGATGAACAATTCTGTTAGCGTTTAAAAAGAATTGAAAACATGCAACTTCCCACCACCACCCTGCCCAAGAAACTGGAACTTAGATCTGGCAGGCAATACACATTTGTCCAGTTTAATTCTGTGCAGGCAGCCACACCAGTTTTTACCTTGTAGCAGCAGAAACGGCTACTGAAAATTTATGATTATTCATAACACATGTTCAGTATAGTTGATGAGATTCCCTTCTTTTTTCCATTCCATTGATTTTCTAAATACACCCAAATTCAGAAGATAAAGTGGTAAGTGAATAGTAATTGTATTATACCATGGCACCCTGCCAGCTACTACATATTTAATGTTGACATGGTAGTTCCATTCTAAGGGTCCACTCCTGCAAGGAACTGTGTGCCTTCAGCTCCCACTAAGCTCTTTGAGAGTTGAGGATATTCGCACTAACAAAACCAATAAGTACATACACCTAAGGAGCTGGAACTAGAACACTGGTCAGTCTGCTCCTTACATACAAGGCTGTCATCTGAGCTATAGAAAAACTCCATTGTCCAGCTGCAGTAGAGCCCTTAAACTCCATGGACCAGCTACTAGAGGACATCACCACCCATATACACAAAGGCACTACACTAACACCACCTTCCAAGGAGGTGCTCATCACCTCGCATGATTGGGCCCCAAAGCACTATTTTCAGTTCCTTAAAACTTTGTCAAAGAATTACCTTTGAGACTGAAATTTCTTACATGTGGGTCTCCACTCCAAAATGGACAATCTGTCCCAGGAAAAACGTTTTATTAAAAACCTATTTGGCCATTTAAGTTATTTGGGCCATGAAAAAGGTGTCAATTTTTGCCACACACATGGACACACAGAGAGAGATGCTATTTATTGTATCCCAGTAAGTACAACGTAGAATTGTGTGTGTCCCTGAAGGCAAAAATATTTGATTTTTAAATACTCAATCCCATAAAATGTTGGTGTATCATTAACCTCAGGATTCAGTGTTCCCACTGTTTGCAGGTGCACATATCAAGTTACTTAAAAGGTCACAACAGAGAGAAATGAGAGATTAGGTCCAGAGGCCTTTCTAGAAAGAGAAAATTTACAAGCCTCTAAACATCTTAGGCCTTCTGTTTAGGATACAAACATCACATTGCCCTGCATCTTGTCATCTGTTCAGCAATTTATGAACAGTTTAAGGTAATGGTATAAAAAACTTGGACCCCAATCCAGCAATGTCATGCATGCAAATGTGGCCCTGATGTGGCACCCCAGTGAAGACCCAACTGTCTCTAAATACATGGATACCTATTGCGCATGTTCATTAGTAATACCAAGTGAAAACAGAGATCAAATTTTGATTCACATATGCACATGCCTGAGGCCAGGTAGGTGAGGTAATCTCTTTCATTGGACTAACTTCTGTTGGACGAGAAGTTTTTGAGCTACACAGAGGTCTTCTTCAGGTCTGGTAAAGGTACTCAAAGTGTCACAGCTAACTACAAGATCAAACAGATGACTACTTATGCTAAACTAGCACACATTCTAAGGAACCATTCAAGGTGAAGTGGGACCGACACAGCTACGACAGCCCTGCATACATAAAATGAATCAGTACCTTGGCTCATGCACGTGCATCAGCGTGTATGTGCAACTCAAAGAGTCTCACAATTCAAAATTTGAATTTTCAGTATATAATCTTAACGTACATGTTTAAATATACCAGCTACCATAGAATCATCCTTTACAATAGTAATGCACAGTCAGCAATAAAAATAATTCCCTCAGATTCTCCAATTCCTTTATTTTA
This sequence comes from Terrapene triunguis, assembly GCF_002925995.2. Taxonomy (NCBI): domain Eukaryota; kingdom Metazoa; phylum Chordata; order Testudines; family Emydidae; genus Terrapene; species Terrapene triunguis. The sequence goes on along the minus strand of NW_020664417.1, from coordinate 30,993,212 downwards.
TAGGAGGAAAACAGATGAAAAATCAGGCTGTATATATAAAAGCTGCTAGTCCTACAAATTATAGAATATTTGAGTTTATAGTATCTTTCATACTCAGAGTAATATGAAAAATTAAAGTTCAAGAACCACTATTTTCTAGGTGAGAGATCAAACTTTCAAAACGTCCAAGTCTGAAACTTGACTTGCTTCCCAGCAGCAAGTAGTAGATACAAAGGAGACTGCTTTAAAATGTTGCCCTGCACTGCAGGATATGAGGATTCTACTGAAAAAAAAAATCAAAGAAAATCTGTTACAATACATGTCTCTTGCTGTGATGGAGCTGCAAAACATACAGCTGTCTCCAGTGTGCAGAACTGATATGGATGAAACCTCTCAGAAGCAGCACTCAGTAGTTCAAGTGACGCCTAAGATCATGTTCCAGCAGTTTCAAACAAAACAATTAAGTACAAGATTTTACTTTTCTTCTTTCACTCTTGGGGACCTTTTTATGGGAACAGATGACTGTTCATTGAAAATAGACTATTTTGTATCAACTCTCAGGGGATTAAGAGATTTGTTAAAAAGACCTTTTCTTAAAACACACAAATAAAATTTTATTAGAAAAAATTATTCAAAGTGGCAAAAGGCACACTGCCCACAAACTCAAGTTTAAAAAAAAAAAAAAAAGAGAGACCCTGAATGTAGTTTCCACGGAATCAGTGAAAGGTACTGACATAGGAAATAAAACACAATTCCAAAAAAATAAATTCATCTCACCCAATGATATGTAGACCTAACAAATGCCAAAGAATATCAGAAGGAGATGACCATACCACTCTAGGAAGTCCTGAGTGAGGACATTGCATCAAGACTGTTAGCAAGATTGAAATGTTTGAGATTGCAGTGGCTCTTCATTCCCATGAATCACACAGGAGTTTGTTATCTGTGAGAACAGCTTTCTCCTTAAGAGAGGAGGAATATACAGGAAGCACATGTCCAGGCTATTTCTGAGGATGTTGCCAGAAACTGGTGTAACTCTGAACATGTGAACCCAAAACCTAGACAGAGTGGACATATCATAGGGATAAAAAGGGGACATACAATGGATATAAAATTCTGACAATATATGGTAATTGCCAAATCTTTATTTCATCGGGAAAAGATTACCCATCTTACTGCAGCTGTTTAACTCCCACCTTGCTCTTCTCTCACTCAGAAGCAGTAGATTCAACACTTATTTGGAGTTGCAGATGCTCAACACTGCTGAAAGTGAATAAGGAATTACTAGAGCATATGCAATGCTAGGTTCTAAATTAATAGGAAGCTGCAGATACTTAGCATCTGAAAATCATGCCAGGAAGTATATTGCTGGATATTTGTTTGTGAAAGGTGTCATTAAGAGTAAATAATATGTCAGCTTGCACAGACTTCTACACAACTGATTTCTATTTAAGTGAGCAAGAAAAAGGTCAACTAGCTGCAATGTGATGGGTAATTAAAATGCAATATACCTTTTTTCCAGTTAAATAAAAAAGAACTACTGTCAATATAACATCCACTATGTGTCCCCTTTTGTCCCTACTATATATTCCCTTTTATTTAGTTTTTTGCTTGAGATCGGAGATACAGGTGCTCAGCACGTCGGAAGAACATATCTATGTTTATAATTAAACTTTGGCCCCGCACCTCCATCCTACCCAGACACTGAATTTGAACATTTTTAGAAACTCAGGTTCCCAACAGATGGATTTCAATTTCCAAATGTCAGTGTTGTTTCTTGCATAAATATAATTGTTTTTTCTTTGGCTCGCAGATCAGCTGTGATGCATTAGTTAAAAAAAGGTTTGTAAAGAACCTGAAAAGGTTCTAAATTATAAAAACCAAAAATATTTAACAAAAATTGAATAGGTTCTAAAGTGAATATGTCTCAATAGGCTACTCTATATGGAGAGCTAGAAATAGAATTCTCATCCATGTGGTTTGCCATTAAAAAAAGTCTTATCCTGTTGAACTGATCTAGATACGCTAGTCAAAACTCATGAGCTGAGCATATCAATTTTTTTCTAGATTATGATCAATCAGTAGTGCCAATTGATCAACCATAGTCTTCTTTATGTTCGGGCAGTTTTACTTTGCACAAGTATACTAAGCATAAGTTTCTGAAATAAAGCCACAAATAGCACAGATGTGGATTTTAGCAAGAAGGAACTCTGTTGAGTCCTTCATTCCATTTACTTATTATGGCAGAAACAGATGGAATTTAATTTCCTATAACTACTATGAGCCATGAATAACTTTTCAAATCTGTACTGAGTAGTAAAAGAGATACAAACGAAACACTGAAATATAGAAATAGGATTCAACTGCCATATGATTTCTTGATTTCATCATCCGCTTCCCTCATATAATAGACAATCAGCTAGTAAAAATAACTTAAAAACTAAGCTACTTTACATATTCTGGCATAAAACAAAGTTCAAATCAAATGGCCTAACCCAAAATCCACTGAAATCAACAGGGGCCTACCAATTGACTTCTGTGCATTTTGGATCAGCCCGAGTGAATTGGTTTCCTGGTGTCAGACTCCTTTATGTTGGTTTTTCAGGTAATCTTGGTCCTCTCCTTTTGCCCATGGCTCCCTACTGGAGCCTCTCTCTCCTCTAAGTCCTTTTCCTACTGCCAGGACCCCTTCCATAATGCCAGTTATAACCTTTCTGAATGTGCTTCCAATTGCTCAAATTCCTGGTATACATAGCATGTTTGTGACTATTTCTGCTTAAGCTACCACCATTTCTAAGGCTATGCCTCTACACTGAGCTCGTACATATACATGAGCTGGGAATCACTCCCCTAGCTTGTAGTGTAGATGCCTAAGTTACATGTACACCAACTTTAAGGTTGGGCTGGAATTTAGCTAGTGTGGCCTAGTGGATAGAGTATGACTCAGGAAACCTGGATTCTATTCCTAGTTATGCCATTGGCCTTCTAGGTGACCTTGGGCAAGTCATTTCACCTCTGTGCCTCAGTTTCCCCATTGAGAGATGGGAATAAAGATACTTGCCTCCTTTGTAAAGCACTTTGAGATCTGTTGATGGAAAATGCTATATACTAGCTAGGTATTATTATAAGGCCATTTTACACTACCAGAGTGCTATAAAGTATCAGAGGGGTAGCCGTGTTAGTCTGTATCCACAAAAACGACGAGATGCAAGAAGTGGGGTTTTTACCCACGAAAGCTTATGCCCAAATAAATCTGTTAGTCTTTAAGGTGCCACCAGAGTGCTATAAAGCAACTTTAGTGAGAGACTCAGTCCTAGTAGGGTTTAGGTTGAGTACAACTCAGGAGCCATGCCAGCTCAGGAGAACTGATCATGCGAGAATGGAATATGGCATTGCAACTTCCTATTCTGCAGTAATTCCTTACTCATTTTATAGTAGCACAAGATTTAGAGCAGCTTCTTCAACCTATGGAGACCTACCTGCTCTATAGTAATTGTTTTCTTGGGCTATTGCATGGGGGGATAAAAATGAAGTGTTAAAGGCATTTATCATATAATGTGAAGTTCTAGACAAAATAGTTCTGGACAGTTTTCTAACATGAGGGGCAGAGCACAAATGACCACTGAGCTACGGTCATATTTTTATGCTGAATATCCCCCGTCACTAAACCGTGGAAGGCTACCAGAGCAGAAATGCATTATGTTTAATATTTCACAATTCTTTTTCCTCCTCTCTGTGAATGCTTCCTTCTGGATGACTTCATGGATTCTACACTATAATATCAAATACAAATAATGAAACTTGGTATTTGTGATGTTACCTCATGAACTATAGTTTGTAAAAAATGTTTCACAGAAAGGAAAAAAGAATGCTTAAAAAGGATTAGTTAAACTTCTTTTGGTTCTGAATGCCCCCATAACCTGCCTAACTTATGCACAGAAATATCAGTAATTCTGTTTTCAGTTTTGCTTTTCACCTCACCTATAAGTTTTAGCTGCTTTAGATGTGTTTCATATTTTCACTTAAAAAATTAAATTTAAAGTTCAGGCTTTAATTTATTTGTGCCGGATTCTTCTCCCATTGAAGTCAATTGGAGTTTTGTCACCCACTTCAATGGGAGATGGATGAGGCTCTAAGTCAACCTTTTCTGAAATGTAACCCCAGCTCAATATTTTTTTTTAAAAATATATCCAATTATTTTTCAGCCTTTGATGTTAACATTTTAGTCTAGAGTATAAATCAAAGGGTTTCTTTTTGTTTATACATCACATCATTTCCTGGAAAAATCTGTACAAATAATTTCAAAGAAAGGTTTATAAGAATATTGATGGCACACAGAAGATATGTACACACATTTTCTTTACCTTCATGTCTAAGGTGGTCTTCACTATTCCAAATTTTTTCCTATTGTATGCTAAGTGACTCATTCCAGACTTGGCACTGTTCATTATTTTCCTGCTGTTTGAGAGAAGTGAGTCTAGCGGGGCCAGTACAGACTGGCTCCATCTGTGCTTCCTCACTGACTCCTCAGCTGTCAGAATGTCAAGGACAGCCAACACTCCTGATGTTCCAGTATCACTTACTCTTTGGGCCATTGTTTCCCCACACGGCATTATTGTTTTAGGTTGTAATTTAAAGTTGGCATTACATTTATGGTTAAGTCAATGGCTTTAAGTCACTGTGTCTTCATGGGGCCCAGGTAGTGATATACTGTCACTTAAAGTGTACTCCAAGTTGTGGTTAGTTGACACTGCTGTAAACTGCACTTAAAGGATAGTTTTAAAAGCCACAAAAAGTTATAAACACATTATTTCAATACGGTAACCACAATATCTTGGGCTAAATAAAGTCTGAGAGCAAAGGAGGAAAATCAATACCTGGTTAACAACCAAAACGGACGTAACAGGAAATGTCCTTGAGTTATGATGTTGGAATGTGCTCTCTAGCCTGTCAGGCTTCTTCTTCAGGAATCATCATTTCACCACGAAATGGTCACAGCTACTTCTTTCTCCACCATTTCATCAGCTAATTCCAGGCTTTTCGCTGTCAACTCACTGTTCTACCTTGGTCCTTAAGTAAAGCTTAGAGTGCCATATCCATCACAACTGAGTAATTCTTTTTTAAAATGATGCTTAATATCTAGGGTTCAAAGGAGTCAGCATCTGAAGCTACCATATGATGCAAAGACATGTTTTGGGAATCTGCATGGGGATGTCTGTAAGCAGCAGCCAATCACGCCAGAGAAATTTGCATAGTTACTGTATAGTTTAGCTAATTACAGCTCTCTTACATTAATAATAAATCTGCAAGTCAGATCTACTCAGCCAGTGCAGGAAATTGTATGACAGAAATAATTGTACAGAAGAGTCAATAATTATACCGTATCCCTTTGACCTGACTGGCTCAGACAATTTGACTTCAATACAACTAGATATTCTTGGAGTGACTCAAGTACAGGTAACAATTTATAATGCTTGTGGACAAAATAAAATGCAGATATTCCTGAAATTAAGTATAAAAAATAAAGAACTTTAAAAAGTAGACAAAATATTTTCAGTCTACAATAAATTAAATATTGAACATTTTAAAATTTGCAGAGTTGCAGAATTGCAGTTTTGTAAAGTATTTTTTCAGCCTCTTTATACCAGGTTTTCAGGATGCTTGGCTTACAATACCATAGCGTGAACCAACCACATGAGTTTCTTGCCCAAGAGCTTTCAGCTACTTTGAGCACCAGTTATGACTGTTTTTGTTCTTCTCTGAAATATATGTCCATGTGCAGAGGAAAAATATGTGCATTCGTATGACATGAAATTAGTGAAAAAAATACTAATTCCTATTCTTACATACAGGGACCATCAATAATAGCGATAGAAGCTGTTCCATTAACTTCATAGGACTTTGGAACAGGCCCTACATAAAAGTCTTGTTGAATCACATTTGTAGAAAGCTCACTGTGCCTTTGGTTGGCTACATGTTCAAGTGGGAAAGCAATCCCATGTCTGGATGTCCCTAAACCTCCAACTGCCAGAAGCTGAGACTGGATGACAGGGGATGGATCACTTGAAATTGTCCAGTGCTCTTAATTCGCTCTCAAGCCTCTGGTACTGGTCACTGTCAGACAGGATACTAGGCTAGATGGACCATTTGTATTGTAAAGTTTGCGGATGATACCAAGCTGGGAGGGGTTGCAAATGCTTTGGAGCATAGGATTAAAATTCAAAATGATCTTAAGCTGCAGAAATGATCTGAAGTAAATATGATGACATTCAAAAAGGACAAATGCAAAGTACTCCACTTAGAAAGGAATAATCAGTTGCAAACAGACAAAATGGGAAATGATTGCCTGGGAAGGAGTACTGTGGAAAGGGATCTGGGGGTCATAGGGCATCACAAGCTAAATAAGAGTCAAAAGTGTAACGCTGTTGCCAAAAAGAGTGAACATCATTCTGGGATGTATTAGCAGGCGTGTTGTAAGCAAGACACAAGAAGTAATTCTTCCACTCTACTCCTCACTGATTAGGCCTCAACTGGACTATTGTGTCCAGTTCTGGGTGCCACATTTCAGGAAAGATGTCGACAAATTGAAGAAAGTCCAGAGAAGAGCAACAAAAATGATTAAAGGTCTAGAAAACATGACCTATGTGGAAAGACTGAAAAAAACTGGGTTTGTTAGTCTGGAGAAAAGATAATAAGAGGAGACATAATCACCGTTTTCAAGTACATAAAAGCTGTTATAAGGAGGAGGGAGAAAAATTGTTCTCCTGAACTTCTGAGGATAGGACAAGAAGCAATGGGCTTAAATTGCAGCAAGCGTGGTTTAGGTTGGACATTAGGAAAAGCTTTCTAACTGTCAGGGTGGTTAAGCACTGGAATAAATTGCCTAGGGAAGCTGTAGAATCTCCATCGTTGGAGATTTTCAAGAGCAGGTTAGACAAACACTGTCAGGGATGGTCTAGATCGGGGTCTCAAACACGCGGCCCGGGGGCCGTATGTGGCCCGCGGGGTTGTTTTCTGCGGCCCACGAGCTCCTCGCGCCCCTCCCCAGCGTTTACCTAGAGCGGCTCCAGCCTGACATGCACCGGGGGAAGGGCAGGCTCCTTGCCTGCCCTGCCCCCTGCCGCTCCGGGAAGCCGCAGTTCCCCGTTCCCGGCCAATGGGAGCTGCTGGGGGTGGTGCCTGAAGCAACAGCAAGACACAGACCCCTGTGCCCTTCCTCCCCCAGGTTCCGGCCACTTCCCGGAGCGGTGCAGGGACAGGCAGGCAGGCGGCCTGCCCTGCCCCCGGTGCGTGTCGGGCCGGAGCCCGCCCCCCGAGCCCCTCCTGCAGCCCAACCCCCTGCTGTACCCCGCACCCCTCCTGCACCCCACACCCCACGCCCCTCCTGCCCTCCCTGTGGGCAGGAAGGGGGCAGAGTTGGGGTGGGGATTTCAGGGAAGGGGTTGGAATGGGGGCAGGGCCTCATGGAAGGGGTGGAGTGGGGGCGGGGCCAAGGGTGGCAGGGGGAGGTGTCAGTAATGTGGCCCTCGGCCAATGTACTAGTCCTCATGTGGCCCTCGTGGTCATTTGAGTTTGAGACCCCTGGTCTAGATAATACTCAGTCCTGCCATGTGTGCAGGGGCTGGACTAGATGACCTCTTGAGGTCCCTTCCAGTCCTATGATTCTATGGTGCAAAGACATGAGTTTAACTACTAATGCAACACCAAAGAGCTAGATTACTGCCACAAGAGACTCCTTCACTCATGAATATAAGTGGCAAGATAAAGTATCCAGCAATATTGTGGTTTCACAATCAAGCAATTCTGACGAAAGTTTCATTTGACTGGACTGCTCATGTCCACAAATGGATAAGAAGAATATATCAAAGCAACTAATTTATTGTAAACTGGCTGTCAGAAAATTGATATGTGAGCTGATCAAATTAAATGTCATAAAGATGCTCTCAAAAAAGCCTTATAATTATGTACTATTGACACATAGATATTAAGTTATAGCTGCCAATTGAACTAATTGGCAATTAATATTATGTGATGGAGTGAAGTTGTTTGAAAATAACCATCTATGTGATCAAGGAAAACTCCAATTGCACATGCAGCAGTTATCAACCCCAGTTTATCAGCCTCACACTATTTTGTGCCCCTGACAGCCCATTTTGAAGAACAGAGTGACAGTGTAACTCAGTTTTTTAAAAAAAAGGGTATGGACAAGTTGAGCAGAACATCTTTGCTTGAACTGCACTTTGCAACCTTAATTATAGCTAAATTTATGGTTTTGAAATATTGAGGACCCTATGCTCCCCTCCAATTTGATGCATGGAGCAGAACAAAGGGTAAACAAGAGAAGAAATACCATTGAACCTGGCGAAGTGGGGAGCAGAGGTAATTGAGAACCTGTGAAGGCCCTTGGTTCTCACATGGAACATTCCAGGCTCCACAGATCTGGAGAGGGAAAGCCATTGTGCCTATGAAGCAGCAGCTGTATGTGGGATATGCCCATCTGACACAGGGGCTGTTTCTGCTTTAAAAATCCAGTGAGTGTTAATGCTGACAACAGCTTAACTTCCACTCCATGCTATCCACTCACACATTTGATGTACATGTTCCTTCACCATTACCGTATTTGTGCAAATGCACAATCTATGTACTATTACTTGCACATGCAAACAGTTATTTACATTAAAAACTCCATTTGCATGGAGTTACCTTGTGCTCTCCGATTCTCTTGTATCCACTCGTCTTTCATTATGTACTTAGGCCATAAGCTCTTTGTGGCAGGGACCATCTTTGTGATAGCCATTCTGCACACACAGCAAAAAGGAATTGCCATGCTCCAGGTTTGACTGCCACAGGTCCACTAGATTTGGAGCAGATTGTTGCCAGAGGAGTTCTTTAAACCCTTCCTTACTGGGATGGGAATCTGTCCTACCACAACATAAGTAAGGAATTGAGCAACAAAATAATTGGTAATGAATTTAATGAATATACGCTTGTCCAATAACACAAATGATCTAGATGAGACACTAGAACTAAATTAACACAATATTGCCAATTTCCAAGTATAAAGAAGAGTGCAGGAATTCATGCAGGAAATACTTGATGTTAATCAAAGGAAACTTGCTGAAGCAGGGAAACACAGATGGCCATAATTCAGGTCCCAAACACCACAAAATAAGTCACTACTTGGGTTGAAATGAGATTTCTGTGTATGCTGATCTGCCCTGTAAAGGACAAAGAGCAATTGTGCCTACTAGGAAGAAAAAGGTCATGTTAGAAAGACTATGTGCAGCAGATTTGGAATGGAGATGTGCCCAGAGAGAGCTCAAAATTGGTTTCTCTTGCCAGTAATGAGCAAGCAGATTGATATCTTTGTAGCAGAGTGTTCAGTCAATATGAAGTTAAAACCAAGTTCCGAGGTTAAAAGATTTGGTAACTGAGATAGTAGTAAATGTAATATCTGATGCTATTGGATTACTACTATACACATTTTTGGTATTAGATCTAAATTGCCAAACAAGATACAAAAATATTCTCACTTTCACCTGATTTTAAGAGGAAATTACCAAATGTTCAAACTAGAAGGAGGGTTTTGCAAAGGAGGCAGTTAACTGGATTCAGGTGATCTGGGTTCTCTTCCCAGTTTTGCAACAAACTGCTTATGTGATACCGGGCAAGTCATTCAGTCTCTGTGCTTCAGTTTTCCCTCTCTAAAGTATAAATAGTAATAACATTTCCTTTCTCCTGCCCTTTGTCGGTCTTGTGTATTTCTCCTCTTTAGGTCAGGAATTATCAGTTGCTATGGGTAAGTATAGCACCTCGCACCGTGGGTCACCCATCTCAGTTGGGGCCTTTAGGTGACATAATACAAATAAATAAGATGGTTATTTTTGACACTTTACGTGGGTGTCAGAGAAGGCAATTAAGACAGCAAAAGATTGGCCTAGTAATGAAATGTTAGGACTTCTAACATTGGCACATGCTGAAGGGAAAACTATTGCTTAATGATTCTTACCATGACATTTAAATGGTGTTCTTAATTCTGGTGCAACACGTTTTGACCTTACATTGTGGAAGAACTACTTGTTTTGAGCAGGGCACTACAACTAGTAGAAGGTAAGAGTGGTTCTGTGTGATCGGTGTCGGTCCGCCTACCCGCTAGGGGGCGGTGGGGAGCTACGTCGTCACGGGCTGGCCGGGGTTACGCCTCCACCAGCGGGGAATTAGCAGCGGAAAGGCTGCCAGTCAGAGTCTGTAGCGCGCCCCTCAGGCGGGGGGGGGGCGCCGGCAAAAGGTCAATAGCGTGCCCCTCAGGCAGGGGAGCGCCGGCAAAGGTCAGTAGCGCGCCCCTCAGGCAGGGGAGCGCCGGCAAAGGTCCCGGCGTGGCTCGGCCGGGTAGGGGAACGCAGGCCCACCCTACACCACTGCGTTCCAGCCCAGGGCCCTGACGGTGGCAGGACGAGGGTCCCGCCACTGGATCAGCGGGGTCCCTCCGTGATACAGACTCACCACTGTGCAGCTTTGTCCCTGGGCTACTTCCTACCCGATCGCTCGTCCAGATCCCTCTGATCCCGTCAGTGCGTCAGGGTAGTCCGCTCTTGGCAGCTCCAGCTCCCCCTCAGGCTCAGGCTCCTCCAGCTCCCCCCAGTCCTTGGCTGCTGGCAGCTCCAGCTCCCACTCCGGCTCCTCCAGTTCCCCTGGGTACTCGGCAGCGGGCAGTCCTGGCAGCCCCAGTCCGTCCTCCCGGTGCGGTTTCCACTGGTCCAGGGCCTCCCCTGGCGCGGCAGCAGGATCTGAAGGGAGCAGCCCGCGGTCTGCGTCTGCCTCCCTCCTTGGTGCTGCCCTGACTGAGCTAAGGGCACCGCCCTTTATACTTCCTGTTCCACCCCTCCCCTTCCGGGAGGTGGAGCTAGCTTGGGCTGGCCCCGCCCACTCCGGCTGAGAGAAAGGCCCTTTTACCTCCGGTTCGGAGGGCAGCCACCCTTGCTCCCTACATTCTGGCTTGTGAAGATTATATTGAGAGATCATGCCTTTGAACAGATCCCCTGAAATCAAAGAGAAGCAGGTTTGCCTGGCCATAAATCATGAATACTATGGTTTATTAAGGTACAATTGCTGCTGCTTTAGAGTGAGAGCTATTGCCCTTTGATGTCATTTTATGTTATTGTACTCCATTAAACTCTGATCAGCGAAATAAGGTCTGAGGCAGGCAGATCAGAACTGGTGTGTTTACTTAGAAACAGAAGTAGGGTCAATACAAAGTGTACTAGCAAGCACTTTCTATGCCATCAGCACATTTTCAGATTTATTCCTCAACAGTGGACGATATTACATTGTCACAAGTTATCTACACAGGATGTGTCAAAAGTACCTATATCAAGTAAACACTGGCATGACTTTTTTTAAACAACCGCTTCTCTTCCTTTGCTTCAGACAGAGGAGGAAACTGTAAGTGCCACATAGACCTTTAGAAAGAGGATGCTGTGAATTAAGAGCTTTAATTACTGTACTATTCCCTTTATTAAAGGAGACAAAAGCCATCTGTAGCTTCCTTGTCATTGCTGTCTAGAAATGATTCAGGAGACATGGAAAGTTCTACAAATAGCAGCTCAAAATTATAGCAATGGCTGCAGAAGTGAGTAGTTCACTGCTCTCTCCATTGCAGCCAAGGGATTTTTACCATATCAATTTCAGTTTAGGCTCATAATTCAAGGAGGTCTAGGTGCTGCAGATTAAGATTTCCCAGTAGAATCCTTTAATTTGATATCCCTGGCTCTCTGTGAACACAACTAGTAATGAAATATGGAGTCAGTCACATAATCCACATTTGATTATTGAGAGAGTCTTGCAACAGTCTTGTTCACTGCCAAATATCCAGAGCAATGGGAGCAGTTAGAATTGTATTCAGATATCTAAGCACTTAGGGCTACATCCACAAAAGGACTTGGGCATCTAACTGCCCCTTCAGGTACCTAAACCAACATGAAGGTGCTACTGATATCAAAAACTACCATTCAGCTGCCACCTCACCCCACAGACACCTAAATTTCTGCTGGTGGGCATGTGCTAAGCCGCATAAGTGCTGACATTGCCCCAGGGCTAATAAGCTGCTTGGAGCCCTTGCTGAAGCCAGAGCCCTAATGTGATCCCAAAGCAGGATTCTCAAACTAGGTGGTCTCCCACGTCTCTTACTTGTGAGGCCCAATCCCATAGGCATTCTCATGTCATGCCTACAAGATCAGGCCCTGCATAAAAGGCAACCAGGTCAAGAATTTTGGGGACTAACTAGTATGTTTGACCTGATGGGAGACCCAAGCTCAAGCCGCTGCTCCATCTGATTTGGAGCATAGACTTGAACCCTCATCTCCTACATCTGATGTGAATGCCCTAACCACAGAGTTATCAGCTATCATCAGTAGGGGGTGGGAGTGGTTCTCTCTGGTTTTTCACAAGAGAAGTCTGGGTTTCATCTGCTAGGGGACAAGCTGATCTGGCCTAGGCACCCAACTCCAGGAGAGGGTTCAGGGCCGAGAATTCTAACTCTTCCATATGAAGAGCCTGGGCACCTAAGGGCTGAGGATTCCATGAAGTGGTAGGGTGCCTAGGGGTTAGGCATTGCAACATTTAGGTATCTTTGTGGATATAGTCTTTAGTGCCTCATTCAAAGCCCACTGAAGTCAACAGGAGTTGTTCCACTGACTCCAGTGAAATTATGGCAATGAACAATAGGCAGGCTCTAAATTGGTCTTTTCAGTTTTTCATAGTGCCATCATCCCAATGTTCTCCAAGATTTTTCTATCTCATACGCCCATAAAATTAAAGGTGCCTGTCACAGACATCTCAGTACTCCCTCCATGGACACCCCTTTCAAGTTACAGACTCAATACGTACATTTCTCTCAGAGTGGAATCCCACAGCTCACCCCATTTTTAGACTGGGTTATAACATCCCTGTTTATCAGCTTCTTCAAAAACAAAATATTTATTCATAGGAACAGAGTAAACAGAGAAAAAAGGTTTAAAACAACCAAAGGGTTTCACATACATTAGCATTACCCAACAGCTTAAGTAGACCTAGTTTACCCAGACATGGTCGCTCCCCTGAGCTACAGGGAGTATGCATTTTTAAAACAAGGCAGACCCCTTTGTTCTTTGTCCACAAGCTGGGACTCTTGCCCCATGTAAACCCACCTGGTGAGCATGCCAGGGTGTTGAGATAGGACAGTTCCCTTTGGTCTGTCATTGTCTTGTAAGTGCTGGTAGACAGCGGACTATCTGAAGTTATCATAGTCCTTTCCTGAGGATGTGTGAGGTAAGCCTCATGGAGGTTAAACTTTTAGCTGGCAGCATAATTACCATCAAACATATGTAAGTACACAATGTCATGGTGTCTGGAGCAATTAATGACCATGAGTTCCAAACTCAGGGCAGACTGTCAAAAAGTAGGGCAGAAACCCCAAACTGGTGGTAGGTTCTATAATTAGATTTCAGCAACCCACTAACAAGTGTGAACTCCTGGATCACTATAACAGTCTTACTACGGAGTCACACACACACAGTCCTCTTGGGCACTCCAGTCTATCTTGCCACCCAGGAAAGCTGGACTTTGTGATAGTTGGTTGCAATACACCAAATATCACAAAATATTGTTGTTTCCAGTCCTAAGAGACCAGTCACTTTCCACACGTGAATTTGTACCCGAGATCTCACAAAGACAATGCTCATAGACAATCCTATAGTAAATGAACTAAGGATTATTTAACTAGGAAAAAGTGAGAGTTATTACAAGATTAAAGCAGGCAACATATATACACAAATGAGTTACAGTCCATGGTTCCAAAAGGTGACAGAGTTGTAGTAATCTGTTAGCAGTGAATGTCTTTTAGGGCTAACCCACGTTGATTCTGGGGATCTCTGCTTCTGTTTTGTATTTCCAGTCCAAACAGCAAAAGGAGGAGAGAAAAGTTCCCCCCGTTTTATCCTCTTCTTCCATCATTCAAGCTGATGGGCTGGGCTTTATTGCACATAGTGGCTCTCTCACACTCTTAAAGGGGTTAAGTCTTGTATTGTGATGTGCCACAATGGCTCATTTAGTTTTGATAGTCCTTGATGGGTGCTGGACCATTCCTCCTGACTGGGTTCACAGGTTCAGAGCAAACATTTTTACAGTTATAAAGCAAAATTTGTCTAAACACATTCTTCTAAGTCTAATACCCATCTTGAGCAATACTAACTATGTGAGTTAGTCTGGTTTCCAGTTATGCATTTGTCAGTGCTCTGCTGACATCTACAGCCTTGGCAAGAGCTGGCACCAGATCTACCTGCATCTCACACACAATAATTAAAACAACACAGATCTCCCCCATGTTCTTTACAGGGTTTTGTAATACTGATAATATGAGAACAGTCCTGCTATGTGAGGGGAACAACAGTATCCTGGACTAAAAAAACTCCAAGGCCAAAAGCTAAGATATTCATTAACTCAGGCTAGAGTTATTTGTGTCAACACAGATCACTTAAAGTAATAACTTTCAAATGTTTCCTTTCCTTTCCAACCCGAACAGTGCTTGGCTACTAGAAAACTCTTCCGCCATCAGAATGCTCCATCAATATGCCCACAGCAAGCAAAGCTACCTCAATCTCAGATACCCATCACATTCAGATCAAGATTTTTATTACTATCCTCCTCTGCCTTTTCTTGCCTCTTGAGTAAGGCCCAGGCTATCATCTTCCACTAAGAGTAGCTACTTTAAAAATCAATATCTGGGTTTAGGCAAGGTGTAAGATGGGAATGGGAATTAAGAAGGCCAGCTATGTTGTGGACATGTGGTTCTGCAGGCAAAAGCCAATCACAGTGCAAGGGCATATGGTAAAGAGGATAGAAACGACAATGTACTAGTATTAGTTAATATCTGAATGCTAATTATTAGACAAACTGCTGCATTCTGGTTGTTAATACACCTCAGAGTATAAGTATTCACATATTGTTTCTTTGGTGATAAATAACTTTGCAGACATGCTAACCAGTCAAACTCATCTAATATGCATGTGGGAAATTGTGTAAATGAGCTATCTGCAATTTTGGTTTGGTATCTGTGCAGCATCCCGTGTTTCAAACTGGCTAAGACAATTCAATTTTGAAATAATCAATGGTAAGTTCTAAGAATGTAACTGAAATATGCTTCAGACTTTCTGGGCTTCAACCAATGATGATGAGATGTGAAATCTGCTCAACAGTGGCTGGTCAGGGTTTTTTTTGTTTTTGTTTTTTGCTTTTTTTTAAAGAATAGGCATCAGTGGTTCCCTGAAATGTCATTACTATTTGAAACTTAAGAGTACAATCCAAAACTGCATTGATTCAGGCTTATGGCTGGTAGATCACATTGTCCTTGTTTTCAGACTTGTGTCCTTGGCATCTTAATAAAGAAAACATCACTACATTTAAGAATAGGCCACTGAAATTTTGACAAGATAAAAGCCACTTTTTTACTATCCACTGAAAACATCTATTGTTTGAGTGGTTTCATCTCTGGAATACATCAGCTATTTGGTTCCAAACTTCACTGATCATATTTTTGTTTTCACCCTGTTGTGTGAGCAAAACTATTCTGTAGAAAGCAGTACAATGCTAGTCAATGTACAAATCAAGCTTTAGTAGCAAGTTTCCAAATTTGTTACTGCTGCAGAATCTGTATAAACAATTGTGCATGACTTTATACCCTCTGAGACATGACTTACAGGATGAAAGGGTTCTAAAGGCATATTCAACACATAGGTAGGCCAAGTCATTAAACCTATAAACTTTGAATCCAACCCTAGTGTTGATTTCCCAGAATTCCTGAAACCTATTCACTCTGCCACACCTGTGTTAACACTGCAACGCAAGTAAATGTGCTAACTTAGTATAGCCAACCCTGTCGTTTCTTCACAGATAGCCTGCAGCCACTTCTAAAAGAAGAAAAGAATTGACTGAGGTTTTAAAAAAATGGGTTACATGTATTCACTTGAGAGCAGGGATCTCCAAATAATGTTCAAAGGCTGGTTGGCAAGGAAAGCACTGACGTTTACCTCATCTGGCTTCAAACAAGTGGGTGGTGTCTTTCATAATTCTAAAAGTCTTGCCTCTGAAAGTGCTAATTCCACAAAATATCTCTTGAACAGTGAGGAGAGTCAATACAGCAAACCCAAAACCATAAACATACTTGCCAGATCCAGATCTACATTGATTTAAACCAGTTGAGGATTTGGCCTACTATTTATACAAGTGCAGATAGCACGATGGAAAAATGGAAGAGAATAATTTACCTCAGATCTCGGACTGCAAAGTTTAATCACAAAAATAAAACTTGAGAAGTTGTATTATGAGTGTATTATTAATAAATCATCATATTCAATTGGCTGCCTATAGTGAGACCAAGTCTTTTTCAGCATTACTGCTTTCCTGGTTTCTCTCCGATTGAATATTTTAACCCTCAGTACTTCCCTCCTTCTCTCCCAGATGCCCTGCAAAATTATGACCCTAATCCTACTCATTAAAGTCAAAGGGAGCTTTGCCACTGACTTCAATAAATGTAGAATCAAGCCCTATGCCAAGTTCCATAAACCTTCTCCCTCTTCCCTTCTCCCCAGTTCTCTTCATTGCTTATTATTTCTCTGCTCTGACATCTATTAATCTCCACACTCTCTTGATCCTATCTGTTATAACCATCTTTCTTTGCCAGTTATGTTGTCCCAGTTCTAGGGCTGGAATTAGTAGGAGAGTGTGAACTCAATTCTATCAAGTGTTACTTTTCATACTGCCAAGCGTATGTCACTACATCACATAACAGGAGCCCAAAATGGCATACAATTTCTCCTCATGAATCTGGATCTGATTTTAACTTTACTTCTAAGTCTCACTTGAAAAATGACCAATGTATATAATTTTTCTAAATGTTCTCAAACCTGAGTGTTAAATCTTTGCCCTTTGCAATTCCTCGAACCCTAGCATTCCCAAATTTAACAATTGTACATTATTATTTCTGCCAAAATGTTTCTATGTACAAACATTAGCAATTCTTCATTCCCTGTGCCAAAACCACCCTTGGATTTCTTCTTTTAGTCTTCACAAGTTTAATTAAAGCTGTCTCTACTGAATATGCCTATTAAGGCAGGCAAAGTAATGAAGCTATTTTAGAAAAACATACAGCTCCAGTTGTAGATTAATAGTTGCCATTCAGAGTGAATGTGAAGAGTATTGCTTTGAAAAGCCTCTGTTGACAATATTAAATATTGATTAAGCATGAAAAACCCCTAGACAACCATTAGCTGGTTACTGGATCAAGACCTGCTGTTCTCCCTCTTTTATATACTCTGCTATTTGTTAAAAATCATGCATTGGTTGTGTGAATGTACTCTGTTATCTTATCTCCAAAATGCACTACTTCCCAAACAGCAAGTGAAAGGGCAATCTTTATTCGGTTTATGGTGACCTTGACTTTATTAACAGTAATGCACCATGCAGTGTTCAAATTAATAGCTATTCTAACAGCTCTGTTGTATGGTTTGATTTTGTTATCAAGTACTCTTGAATTTTCCTGCATACAGAAATGAAGTATACTGCTATTATCAAAAAATTGAGTCCTTTCCCTACTACATTTGTTCTGTAGATGCCAGTTTTTTTAATTGTAGTTTTAAGAAGTAAGATCGTCTCTTTGTTCTCCTGACTTCTCTTAGGCAAGAAAAATATGAGCAGCTACAGTACTAACCAAATATAAGAACATTGTACCTCCTTTGCAAATATAGAGTTGCATATACACAATGCATAGCATCCATTCTAGATAAAAAATACTATTGATTGTTCTGGAAGGTGAATGGTTATCCAGGAGTTACTACAAAATAGGATATTTCACTAATAGTGTCTTTACAGGTGAGCACTTATGCCTGTACCACAATCAGGCAGTTAATCTGGATGTGGGGCAATAGAGCTATCTGGGTATAGACCAGGATTAAAAAATGAACACTGTAGGGGAAAAAAGAGGAAACCTTGCACACCTATGTGGCAAAGCTTTTTAGTCAAATCAGTGTAGTATATATTACGCCTCATCCTCTTCTGCCTACCCTTTGATTCCAAAAATGTGAAAATGCTAACTTGCTCTGTAATAGGTATTCACTGAGGCAATGGGATTAACTACTATTTAAGAATATGTAAATACTTATGATTTACAGCATAAGGCAATGCATATAAAGTTATTATCCCCTTAAATAGATTCATCATCTGGTACAGTAATTGAAGAAATTTCACTCCATTGGTTTGTTTTTGCTTATTCACTTGGAGCAGCCTATACAATATTGCAAATTCTCATGATTTAACTGAGTTTCTAATATTTCAGACATTTTAAGGGTCTTCATTAATTTCTGCCTTCAGTCTTGCAAAGTTTTGCCCTTACCTGAAATGGCCACCATCTCCCATGGGACTGGCTCCCCTCAGCAAGATGGCTACCATCTCATTTGAACCTCTGCAGATCGAAGTGAGGCTGCTTAGGGGGAGACTGGCATCTCCCAAGGTTTCTGGTGGGATTAAAATCAAGATGCTCTCAGTCAAGATGGTGGCCCCTTAGTGGACACACAAGGGACAAGAGAATGTGGAAGTCCAGGGAATAAGACTGAGGGGGGGAGGCAGCAGCCCTCTACTACTTGTGCTAAAGTTATAATTCTGTTGGCTGGTAGTAGTTACAAGGTTTTATGAGGACATCTCTGAGAATCAATTACTAGACTGGGTCAAGGTACATACAGACCCCGATCTAACAAATCTGTGAGGCATATTTCCAAAGGTATTTAGGCACCTAAAGATGCAGATAAGCATTTAGCAGAATTTTCAAAACCAGCTAAGCATGTTAGGTGCCTAACATGTTTATGTGTTTAGCTGAATTGAGGCCTTAATATGTTATACATAGCACAAAAGATTATTCAGTAGATACTGAGATTTTTATGATTACACTATTCTGAACATAATTTATCCATCTGTTATTATATAGTACTTCATTTATTTATTTTACACCATTTTTGTTATGGACTTGTAAACTCAATTTTGGATGATGCTTAGATATCTATGTGACACTCCAGATACATCAGAAAGATCTATCTGATCTTTACTACCTCAACTTGGTTTATTCCTCGTACCCACTACTCTGTAAAGTAATAACTGTTTAAATTGTTCTTGTATATTTTCTCCTAAAACTAAGTTATTGTCTACATTAATGGGATTCAGACTTGGGTAACTACATTGACGTTGTTAGACTGGGCCAAATTCTCAATAAACATGCACTGAATTAACACAGTTCAGGGCTTACACCAGTGCTGTTTATTTTGTTATAAACCGCATCTGTATAAATCCCCACTTTGCACACTGGTGTAGTGATACTGATATGAATTGGTATAGTGTAGACAGGGCATAAATCCTCTCAATCTAATGAGGATAGATTATGTAAATCATTCCGCAAAGACTAAAATGTGCATTGGTAAGGCATTAAATTTCAATCATCACTAGCGTAAATGCTGCAGAGAGATTTACAAGTATAAGAATGTTACAAGCTTGCAAATCACCAAGCCTGGCAATGCCACTAGCCATTCTTTTTAAATGTTCTCTCAGCATTCTGTAGTGGGTATTTTCCATTTTTAATCTTTTATACCATTTTGAGTTCTATACAGTTTGCTAGAACACTGCCCATTGCAGCACAAGAATTCATCAGAGGAAATTTAAACAGTGTTTATGTAAGCAGGGTCTGAATGAATGCTTCCCTGACAGCTAGCAGGGAGGAGGGAAGAGACCCTGGGTGTGTTTATGTAAATACAGTTTGATCCTGCTTTGCTTAGATTTGCTAGATATTCATCTGATGGAGCAGTGTTTTGCTCATTGTAATCAACTTGGCTGGTATTGGGTCACAAATTATGTTAGTACTGAATGCAGGGGTAGTGCAATATGCTTACCAATGTTTGTAATTATTGTGGGAATACAGAAAAGAAGGACTGTGCTTAACCTGTCCCAAAGGAGGGAGTCAGTTTAAAGAACCTTGGTAAAACAAGGGCTTGAATGTCCAAGCCTGTGAAAGTAAGGGAGGGGGGGCAGATCTCCCCAGCCAGGAGACTGCACACCCTCAAACAAGGTCCTCTGTAAGACTGGTTCAACCTGTTCCTCCCCACTGTTTAAAGAATAGAGCTAAATAGGCTTCATTGGGAGTCACTTTTGTTATGTTAAATGGCCCACTGAGAGCTGAAACCAGTTGTGGGGAGATTGTGTTCCTGCCCAGAGTTGAAATCACTTGTGGCAAGACTGTGTTTCTGCCCAGCCTGCACAGAGCTACAATAACTAAGAGACTGACCGGCGGCGGCAGCAGCAAGCAGGTGGCCGGCGGGAGCTGCCAGCAGGGCGGCAGCAGAGAGGCGCAACGAGCGAGTAAGATGCCTCTTATCCCCTACCTAGGCTGGCAAGTGAACTCTGCAGATTCACCTCTGAACTCTGGGTCTGCACTGACCAAGGGCAGCACCTGTGAGTGGGGTGCAGAGAAGGGTCGGGCATCTAAAGGGGACTTTTGGGTTGCTGGACTTAAGAACCTGAGGGAAAAAGGACACTGCCCAACCTACTTGGGGTGGGTCTTTTACTCATGGTTTATGTTTATGAACCCTGTTTGTGGTGTTTTCCCAAATTAATGCCAAGTTACTTCCCTCCTTTTATTAAAAGTTTATTTTCTACACTCAGACTCTGTGCTTGTGTGACGAACTGGGACTGTTCTTAATGTGGTCTTTGAATGCTGAGTGGGGAGTGTTGGCTGGGAAGGCAGGGGAGTGTGGCTAGGATGGTCTGCATTGGGGGATGGGAGACTGGCCTTGAGGGAGAATACCTGAGCATGTAACATGAGAACCCAGGAAGGGGTTAGAGGCCAGGTGACACCTTGGCCCGGGAAACTGAACAAAGGCTGGGGAGAGAGTTTTCAGGAATGGGCTGGTAATGGAGGGAGCCCAGATGGGGCTATGCCCCCCCCCAATGGGGCTGTGGTGCCCCTGGGACCCCAAGATGGACCTAACTGTGGGGGCAGTCCTGTTGTCTGTGCCTGCAAGACCTGTCTTGAACTGTATTCCTGTCTTCTAAATAAACCTTCTGCTTTACTGGCTGGCTGGCTGAGAGTCATGGTGAATCGCAGGAAGCCGGGGGTGCAGGGCCGTGTGTCCCCCCACACTCCGTGACAGCTTGCAATTGGGGAAATATTGCCTCTCAGAGGCGCCTAAGGGTTATGTGTAAATTTCCCAGGTTACTGGGTGGGGGATCAAGCTGGTTCTATGTTGGATCGATGGAAAGGAACCCCTAGATATTGAACCCAGTCCTGGCTGCTGCTGGCTCCACCTGGCAGAAGGGTTAAACTTACAAAATGTATCCTTTTTGATTTAAGCAATGTTTTGTAATTACATAACTTTCCTGCTGCACATTGTCATATCCCTTGTTGTTCTGAAAACCTGCTATCCAGATCTCTCTGGAGAGATCTAGATAGTAGGAATTGACCAGTCCCACCACCCAGTGTACTGTAGAGTTCATTAGATTCCTTTCTTAAAGTGGCACAAACAGAAGAGTAACTTTGCCAGAAAAGTCAGGGGGGGTGGCAGAGAAACTTACAGTACCATGTGCCTCCCCTTATCTACACCTGCTTACCCCCCCCCCCCCCCCCCCCACGCTCCCCGCCCTCCATGAACACAAACAACACCACCCACCCCCCCCCCCCTCCCCCCCCCTCCCCCCCCCCCCCCCCAAAATATTATGGTTCTAGAACTGCATGAAGCAATGGGCTCAGACTGCTCCCTCCTACTGCCTCCTTCCCTCACCTCCAAGTGGGGGCTGAAAAGTGGGTGAAGTTACATTACTTCTGAGTTCTGCACATACCCAGACTAGATCACCACACTGGTCCCTTCTGGCTTTAAAAATCTATGAAATCCTAAAGATGTCTCTGCCCACAAAGTCTAAAGGGAGAGCTTATTGAGAAGAATGATAAAATTCACAAAAATGCCATCAAAACTTTTCCCATTTATTTTTCTAAATTTAGAAAATTCATAATTCAAAATTTTCAACAAGATTACAAATGTCAACTGGGGTTGACTATCTCTATTCCAAAGGTCCCTCCATTAAGAGAATCAACAAACAAGGTAGCTGTGCCTGTTCTCAAACAGAGACTGTCTTGGCCTGGCCCAGCTGCAGCACAAAATCGTTATCTATTTCCTCTCAGCCCAAGAATCTATCAGGCCCCATGGATTGCAAAGAAGCCATCCTCGTTTTGGACCTTTTTTACTTCTCTTTCCCACAGAAGCAATCATTTCTTCAGCAGAGATTAAGACACAAAATTGAAGTAATACACATGGCCAGGATGTAATTTTCAACAACTTTAAAAAAAAAACGAAATTCTTCAGATATGTCAAAGGGACTTCTCACTGAGGTCTAAAGGCCTGATTTTTAAAAGGTATTTAGATGCCTAAAGAGCAATGGGAGTTCAGTGCAGATAGGTGCCTTGTGGGATTTTTAGAAATCCCACTAAAAATCCCAGTAGGCACCTATCTGCATCTTTAGACACCTCATGCTTTTGAAAATATGACCCTATGTCCACAGCAAGTAAATCTGAAAACTAACTCATTTTAAAAAAATCCAAGTACAAAAAAATCTTTATAGAAAAAAGGAATTGGTATCCTTACTAAGAGATCTAAAACAGTTGATTTCAACCATTAATAAGTGATACCAACTATATCCCCAGTGTTCCATCATAGCCTATAATGTGGTGTTAGTAATGTCACCCTAATGGCCAGAAACTAACTCTTAACACTTATTCATCAAGGTAATCCTGTTGATTTAACTGAGATGTTAAGTCAAAGGGACTACTCACTGATTCAGGATTGCTTGTGGGTTGCAGTATTTTCCCTTAAAATATACAGATCAAATTTGAGAGAGAGATTTTTTTCACTCTTAAAATTCAGTACTGCTTACTTGTTTCAGTCCATAGCTGTATAACCTTTTCTGCTCTTTTGGAATGTTTCAAAAAAGTTGTTTTGTTTTTTTAATATGTTTGGTGAGAGACCTTTGCAGATCATGTTTGTAACCAATGTATTTTTTTAAACTAGATTCATCAAGATTTGTGGTAATTCCAGAATTGACCCATGTTTCTTCTGGGCACAGAAAAACAGATGGGACAGGAGTCTGATCTGGAAATTTTAACTGCTTGAAAGGGGAATTCTGAAATCACGTGGCTGGGTGTAAAAGGATTTTAAACAGGCATGATTTTAATAAATATTTAGAAATTCACTCTTTTTAACTATAGACCCATCCTTTAAGTTAAAAGAAACCTTTCAGAACTTAGACCCACCCTACAAAGTAAGAAAAAAAACACTCCACCTACTTCAGAACATTATAGGCCACTGTGAATCCAGAATAACTCCTTTGGCTTCAATTGAGTTATTCCATATATACATCAATGTAACTGAGATCAGAATCAGACTGTGTGACTAACTTAAACCAAAGAAGAACAGAAAAATAAAGCCCCAAGAGACAAACTGCAAAATGTTACTCCTTCTTACATAATGCTTTGGAAACAACAAAGCAATGAGAACAAAATTTCATCAGGAAATCCCAGGGGAGTAATGGGATAAGATTTTCTGTAGAAGCCTGTAACTGTAGCAGGGTCCCAAGCTGGCTTGAATTCCATTGCAAAACAGTTAGATATTTTAGCACTTAACCATCCAGAACTAAATAGATGCTTCTAACTAAGAGTGTTGATGGAATTGTGCACATAGAGAAACATGTGCATATGTGTGTGTTTTGGTTCTGCCCCAAAATTCAGCCTTTTTGGAGCCAAATCAATGCATCACTAGAACAAGTTTTCAACAGTGATTTTCCTCTCTCCCTTGGAGTTGTTTCTGAAAGCCCTTCTGGAGAATTTGTCAATTTATACAAAATAATATATAATGTTGCACTATTCTGAAGCTTAACTCAGTACTTCTTGCTCCTTCATCTAACCTACCTCTTCATTTATAAAAATGAAACAACATACAGAATAGCTCCTATTTTTGGTTAAGTAATGGTACTATGGTGTAACTCTGAAGCACAAGTTTCACAACTTGTGATATATCTCCATTGTCGTTTGCAGTGTTGTTGTAACTGTGTTGGTCCCAGGATATTAGAGACACAAGGTGGATGAGGTAATAGCTTTTAGTGGACCAGCTTCTGCTTGTGAAAGAAATAAGCTTTCAAGCTACACAGAGCTCTTCTTCAGGTGCCTTACCCACCTTGTCTCTAATATATTGCCCAACAGTGACACACAAACAATGGGTATGCACAGGTTCTGTTGCTTTCTGCAAACTGAAGATCACTACTAATCTGTGAATAAGTGTAATTCCACTCTATAAATATCTTATTTTATATACAGGTCTGGATAAGATGTCTTTTTGAGATGGATTATTTCGATACAAGACTGGTGGCACTCTTAGGGACATCTTTAATTTGGAGAATTAAGAGGACAAAATTTCATTTCTTAATATTAATAAACAACACCATCAAAGCAAATTTAAATTGAATTAATCCCAGAAATGTGCAAATACCTCCACTAGCCAGGCTGTGGGGCCATTAAACCAGAAATAAGTCGTAATAAGCCTTTTAAAAATTCTTATTTCCTGTCTGTGCCATCTTCTTTGTACTTCCTTAGTACTATCACACAATGGAACATCACAAATGCCAAAAATGTTTTACAGCCCATGCAATCTGTGGTATTTTTGGTATCACAAGTAGATGCATTGTGGAATGTCTTCAGCAAATCAAAGTTCTAAGCGGGTTTTCACAGAGAATTTTTTTAATGACTTAATTTAAGCCCCCACCACCTGGCTAGGGGAGTCATTTAGCATGTATTACTGGCTTAACTCCATTTTCACTTTTGCTTTGTAGGTCACCTTTTTAAAAAAAATGAAAATTAGCAATATTATGGTACACTGTACTGAGAATTACAATGAGGGGAATACCCTTGTGGGATATTAGAGTGGCAGACATCATATGGACAAGTATCAGAAGTATTGAAGTGAACTATAGGTGCAGCAAATAGATGTGAAGAATTAGGAAACTGGAGTAAAGAACAGATTCTTAAGGCTTGTTTTCACTAGTGTGTCAGACAGCAGAGTCAGGGAGCATCGGCATGTCAGATGTATCACATGAACAAAGCACTGTGTTCTGGTCTGTGACCCAGACAGCCAGGCCCTGACTGGTGTTATGTTGAGGAGAGGACTGTAGATCAGAGATCTGAATGTGTGGCTGAACAATGGGCACAAACAGAAGGAAACTTTGTTTGGGGGGGCATATAACAGTTGAAGAGGTTTATACTTGTTGGAGGAGGTCTAAATCTTTTAAATGGTCTCTAAGATGAGGGGCTATATAGAGGAGACAATGGGCCAAGGCTGTGCAAACGCTACAACCTAGGTCAATAAGTTTCCTAAACCACGTGTGCAGTATGTGTGTCTAGTCCCTGCTAATGAACTGATACATGATGGTTTCTAATGGAGGCTCATGTTCATACAGCTCTTAGAACCAACAGAAAGAGCATGACCTTGAAGTGGGTGGAAGTTAAGGATGAAGCATGACTCAGTGAGTTTGTGTGATATATTAGAAGACAAGGAGCATATTCTGTTATTGGGATTCAGTGCTAAGCAAGGCATTACAATAACGTTTATACTGATCTCTCGATTAATATTCAGAGACATACTTAAGGAAACAAATGTCTTCTTGGTCCCACACCAGAGGCAAACAGTCACCCCTCTTCCTTCACAAGCCACACTAAATCTTGAGTGAAGAAAATGAGTGAATTCTTGTCTGGGTTCCCTCAAATCAATCTGCTATGTAAGCCCCTGGTCCCTGTAAGTAAGTTCCATACAGAAGCCAGCAGGGAGGAAGGAAGAAGTAGCTAAAATAAGCAGATGGGTGGACAGGGCGGAAATAATAAACAGTGAAAGAGACTTCTATACTGGGGAAGATACTGGAAGAACTAATCAGGAACAGAATAAATGAACACTTGGAAAGTAAAGATAAATTAAACAATGGGATAGAACGCAGAATGGCATTTGACAGAGTGCCTTTTTGAGACGCTTGGGGTGATTATTGCTTAGATCTTCATACCTGCAGCCACCAAAGAAGTAAAATGCTACTCATAAATGTTGCTGTCAAGCACATTTTGTGGTTTCCTTAAAATAACTGAATTGAAAATTCAAAACAACATCTCTCTAAATAAAGATGTTTCATACAGATTATAGGATAAGAATGCTGCCCGTGGAAAAAGATACAATGTATTGAAACAAAACAAATGATGAAACTCCACACACTCTAAGTTTTATGATTTAGAGAATATGTATTTTGGGCTTATAAACACAAGGGCTAACATAGAAGGGTTTCCCTGCCTGATTCTTTTTGATATTATAACGCTGTCTTCAGAACTATCTGGACAATAATCAGGTGCTCTGCTGTGAACCACAGGACAGCAGATCACACTATAATATCACTTAAATAATAAGTGAGAGCCCTTAATACCACCAAATAGGCAAATAAAACTTCTAAATATATTAAAAGCATCATTGAACAGTTGCATACATAAGACAAAAACTTGTCATAATATTCAGTCAGTTGAGTGAGATGTTATCTGAACACACACAATATCTTAGTTATTGTTGTTAAGTTAATTATCAGTTTTATTGAGCCCCAAGACAAATCCAGAAAACTACAGCAAAGCCTAAGGGGAAGAAAAGGGTGGGTAGACAGAGTATACCAGCCACATAGCCTCCTTATATATCCCAAAATGCTATTAAATAGGCATAAATTCACCAGAAAAGAGGAAATGAAAAGAGAACATCTGTGATGTATAAAAGATTCTAAAGGGTATTCACAGAAGGATGTTACAAAGCTATTTGAGCTAGTGTCAAATAGGAGTAGGGGATACAAACCTAAATGAAGGATTTTAGGCTAGATTTCTGTACACTGGTAGCAGTTAATATGTGGAACAAGCTATTAAGGGCCAATAGACATGAATAGCATAGATAGTTCTGAAAAGAACTAGACAGATAGAACCATATTAACACAGTCACAAGCAGACACAACTGCATCAGAATCAAGAGTTGCACCGTCTAATGCCTGGTGGGAATTTGACCCATATTAGTAGAAGATCAAATACTGTAGGGCACAACTGCAGCTTCAAAAGAACTTCGCAGAATCTACCTGAAAAGGAAGTCATGGTGTGCTGTTAGTAGTAATTTCTTTGAACAGGTGTTGTACTGCCATCTAGTGATCACTGTGTATACTGTGTACAGGCCCAATAAAGAAAGTAACAGAACGTCACTAGCCGTCACCTACAGCCCCCGACTAAAACCTCTTCAGCGCATCATCAAGGATCTACAACCTATCCTGAAGGATGATCCCTCACTCTCACAGACCTTGGGGAACAGGCCAATCCTCGCTTACAGACAGCCCCCCAATCTGAAACAAATACTTACCGGCAACCACTCACCACACAACAAAAACATCAACCCAGGAACCAAACCCTGCAACAAACCCCAGTGCCAACTCTGTCCGCATATCTATTCAAGGGACACCATCATAGGACCTAACCACATCAGTCACACCATCAGGGGCTCATTCACCTGCACATCTACTAATATGATATATGCCATCATGTGCCAGCAATGCCCCTCTGCCATGTACATTGGCCAAACCAGACAATCTCTACGCAAAAGAATAAATTGTCACAAATCTGACATCAGGAATCATAGCATTCAAAAACCAGTAGGAGAACACTTCAATCTCCCTGGTCACTCAATAACAGACCTCAAAGTGGCAATTCTTCAACAAAAAAACCTTCAAAAACAGACTACAACGTGAAACTGGACACCATTAGATTAGGCCTGAATAAAGACTGGGAGTGGTTGGGTCATTACAAAACCTAAACCTAATTTCCCCAATACTAATTTCCCCCTACTGTTACTCACACCTTCTTGCCAACTGTCTGAAATGGGCCACTTTCATTACCACTTCAAAAGTTATTTTTCCTCCCTTGGTATCCTGCTGTCAATTGAATTGTCTCATTAGACTGACCTCACACTTGGTAAGGCAAATCACATCTTTTCATGTATTTATACCTGCTCCTGTATTTTCCATTCCATGCATCTGATGAAGTGGGCTCTAGCCCACGAAAGCTTATGCCCAAATAAATTTGTTAGTCTCTAAGGTGCCACAAGGACTCCACGCTGTTGTTTTTTTGTGTATACTGTGAAACCCAGGAATCACTAATGTAATCACACATCTAAATCACTTCAGGCCTTGCAAAACTGAGTGAAGCAACACATACAAATCCCTTTAAAAATCTGGACATTAGTACACATATAGATCTGTACTTATTGAATAATCTATACAAACTTTAAATTAATCTTCACAACATCCCCTGTAAGGTAGGAGAAATACCTGCTTATTTCACGGATGAGGGTGGGTGGACTAGCTTGTTTCAAATAAGAAATGATATAAACCTGAGACAGAGGTTAACCCTGTGCTTTATCCAAGGCTACACAGTGAATAAATGGAGGAGCCAGATTAGAACCAAGGAGCTCCTAGTTTCCAATTCTACATGTAGTCCCCTGCTCATGCTGCTGCTCTAGTAATTGAGTAATCTCATCCTCATATCAGGACCTCCCCGAATGTCAATATTCATTGAGATACCCAAGTCAATGACCGTTGTCCAATTGTCCTGTATGGCAATTGATCTAAAAGAGAAATATATCCTGCACTGGAGATAGGGAATGGGAAAGAGTGCTTCATATGGCCAAAGACAGATTTTTTAAAAAATGAAACCAAGGAATCAAAGTCAGACTTTCTGGCTGTGGAGCCAAAGAACCTACTATGATTCCATCACTTAGTTTCTACCATCGGCTACATATGCACACTTTCATAGTGGTTTTATACTGCCTCATATAACCAGTGGATTTTATCATCCCACCTCTACCTCTTATTGCTTGTACTAATAATTTGCCTTGTTAGCACACTTTTATTTTTTCAATTTAATTCTTTACTTTATGCTGTTGCATAGGTTGCAGTATCAAGAAATGTATTTCATAGCCTGTTTTCTGTTAATCAGTCATCCTATTTTTGCAATTGTATTTGCTATTACTGCAGCTAATATTCAAAATATTTGCCCTTACCTAAATTCAATTTCAGTTTACTACTCAACAGCACACACTGCTTAAATTATACTTCTTAAAATTACAACACAATTTATGCTGTGGTTTTAGTAGCAGCTCACTAGACTATAGGAGACATTTACATTATGTCCTCTCTATGGGAAGGATGATCTTATGCTTAAGACACAGGAATGGGACTCAGGACACTGATATTTTCTGTGCTTTTTCCACAATCTGCCTGTCTGATGCTGGGTATGTCACTTAGACCAATGCTTTTCAACATGGTGCCCTTCAGTTAGGTACTAACATCTCTATGTAGGCACTGAGAAAACAAACAAAAAAACATACAGTGCTCTTATTTAAGAGGTGGAGAACCAAATCAATGGGGAGTTCTGCATTAGTTGTGATAGCGTGATATGGCACTATGACAAGGGGAAAATGTCCTGATTGTAAATTAAGTTTCAGGATGGATAGAAGTTAATTCTTGTGTACCAGATGTGTTAGGCTCTGATTCAGCAAGCTACGTAGGCACATGCCTACCTTTAAATGTGTGAATAGTCCCATTCATTTCAATAGGACTACTCATGTGCATAAAGTGAAGCTTGTGTGTATGTAGCTTGCTGAATCAGAGCCATAATCTTATGAAAACATAAAAAAGGTAGATACTTTGCCCATTTTTAATTAAATAAAGCCACTTGCAAAGATTAACTTATTGATATAGTAATTACACGTTTTATCTAGTGAATTGAATACAGAGACACTGTTAAGAAAATAACATGGGTAACAAGAAATGTTAACTGCCATATTTTTGGTAAAAAAAAGTTGTTTCCTAAATAGTCAATTGGAATGGTAGTGTAGGCCTGAGACCTGATCAACCTCAGCCCCCACCCCTGCCATTGAACCAGCCTTGGGTGAAACTCAGGGAGTTCACCACTAAAATTGAAAAAAGGAATGTTCTGCTACTGATAAAGCACCCCCACCCCAGGAATGTCCCTAACGAGAGTTATAAACATCAAGGTTGTGAAGACGCTAGGAAATTAGGGAGGATACAGAAAGAGACTCAACAAATGGCAAGATAAGCTCTGACTAGGGTTACCAGATAGCAACTGTGAAAAAAACGGGACAGGAGGGCACCTATATAAGAAAAAGTCCCAAAAAACATGACTGTTCCTTTAAAAATGGGACATCTGGTCACCCTAGCTCTGACCACCGTTTTATGCTGACCATCTGCACGAATAGAGAAGGTCACAATTAAGTTACAATTTGGCCATGAAAGATAAAATGTAAATAACTTGGGCAGGAAGGAGGACACATAGGTGCCAGTGCGTAATTGGTTAAAAAAAATTTTATTTAGGAGTGTGGGATAATGTGAAAGGTTTAGTAAATGTGAAGAAGGGAGCTAGTTTTACCTATATAACGTAAATGAAAAATAAAGCTCTTGGGAACCACTTCCAGACTGCGGTTCAACATCAAGCTGCTGGAACTCTGACCCCTCTGCACGACCATGACATGCAGAGGTATC
The DNA here is from genome assembly GCF_002925995.2 of Terrapene triunguis. Lineage (NCBI taxonomy): Eukaryota > Metazoa > Chordata > Testudines > Emydidae > Terrapene > Terrapene triunguis. The sequence continues at coordinate 30,962,516 of NW_020664417.1, read as the reverse complement.
GCCGGGAACCCCCAGATGAATGAATCCTGACTGGCCATCGGGTGAAATTTGTCTGTATATTGGGAGTGGTGAGCATAAGAGATTTGCTTGGTCTATGTATTCTGTGTGTGTTGCTCATAAATAGATGTTTAGAGCACAGCTGTGTAAGGCTCTTTCACTGGGAAAAGGTTCCACAGACCCGTAGAGCCCTGAGCCCCGAGGGAAAGGGCAGGTACTTATATTGACCAGGTTTCTTCCTGAGCCCTGTGGGTAAGGATAGGTGCCTTACACCCTGAGCCCTCAGAAGGGAAAGGATGTGGGGTGCCTAAATTGATTGGGTAATGCCTTGAGCCCTCAGTAGGGTATAGGCTGATAACTTAAGGTGGGTAATGAGAGGCTAATTATTATAACAACACTATTTGGCACTCAAACTAGCAACCAATTTTACCACTTTTAGGCAATTGTTACAATACTGTACCAGCATGGTAAGGATGTGTGACTCTCACAAGCAAGAATTAGGGCAAGAAGCTTCTCAGTATTAGCAGGATATTAAATGCTTAATCTGTTTTAAGACGGGTAAAGTATGATGAAAACTGACCTCAAGTGTACCTTTATGTATCAATTTTGCATGTCCACCTTCACCAGCCTTTTTCACTGGATTCAAGGAAAAGTTCTTAGCCCCTCTAAAGCACATATATATGCGAACACATACATACACCCCTGCACTTGAAGGGACCTGTTAGTTTTACACAACTCTAATCAGTTTTCATTTTACAGATTCCAGCATGCAAAACACATATGCTACAAGAATGTCATTATTTCCACCAGTAAAGCAGTTTTTAATGTGTGAAAATTATGAATTTTGTTCAGTTTTTAACCATTTGGCTCAGGTGTAAATTGGCTATTTTCAGAAAAAAGTCATTAGTTACTCAGCAAAATTTCCACTGAGTTCAGTGGTTGGCAGATTGGACCCTTAACTGGGAAAACAGTCTTGTATTGAAATAGAAGATTTTTCAACTATTTAAAGAAAATAGATTTGAAGTTGAAACCCCTTATTAAAAAACTAGGGTATTCTAAATTGTAGTCCTAAACACTTCATCCCAAAGCTGTCCTTCTGTAGTGTTTCAGGTGCTTACTGTCACATTTCTGTTTTATAAGGGAAACAGTCAAATTTGAGGTAAGAGAGTAATATATTTAGGAAAACAGTGTAATTTCGCTCTTCTCTGTGTCAAGGTGAATTTTTTCCACACAGCTCCAGTATCTCCACCAACTGATTCTGATAACCAGTTGTTTCTGGAACATTGCTCTTTCAAATATTACAGGTATGTGGCACTTTCACAACATGACACATTAGGCCAAATCAGCAGAGTCCTGTGGCACCTTATAGATTAACAGACGTATAGGAGCATGAGCTTTCGTGAGTGAATACCCACTTCTTCGGATGCATGTAGTGGAAATTTCCAGAGGCAGGTATAAATATGCAAGCAAGTGAGTCAGGCTAGAGATAACGAGGTTAGTTCAATCAGGGAGGATGAGGCCCTCTTCTAGCAGTTGAGGTGTGAACATCAAGGAAGGAGAAACTGCTTTTGTAGTTGGCTAGCCATTCACAGTCTTTGTTTAATCCTGAGCTGATGGTGTCAAATTTGCAGATGAACTAAAGCTCAGCAGTTTCTCTTTGAAGTCTGGTCCCAAAGTTTTTTTGTTGCAGGATGGCTACCTTTAAATCTGTTATAGTGTGTCCAGGGAGGTTGAAGTGTTCTCCTACAGGTTTTTGTATATTGCCATTCCTAATATCTGATTTGTGTCCATTTATCCTTTTACGTAGGGACTGTCCAGTTTGGCTGATGTACATAGCAGAGGGGCATTGCTGGCATATGATGTTGTATATTACATTGGTGGACGTGCAGGTGAATGAACCGGTGATGGTGTAGCTGATCTGGTTAGGTCCTGTGATGGACCCCTTTGATACTATTATGCCAAATATTCATACACAAGAGGAAGCAGGTAATTGTGAGTGCAATATGCAGTAGAAGTATGTGCCAAATTGCCATGCCTGATGACATTTGAAAACTGGGAAGGTGGATGGTTGTAGGACAAAAATATGGACACAAGGTCATTTTCTGCTCTCAGTAATAGCATTGTAAATCCAGAGAAGTCTGAAAACTGAAGTTGATGGATTTACATATATAACAGAGCAGAAGTTGGCTATTGACTTTGATGGGAGCTTGATTGGACCATAGGTCTTGATCCTGTGATATGCAGAGTCCTATTAACTTCAGTCGGAGTTGGGGAGCACAGCATTTTGTATGGAAGTGAGCAACAGCTTGTTTGCTTTAATATCACCCTTCTTTCTACGATGAGTTAATGATTAAATTATTAGAAGTTCATCCTCCCCTGGCAGATAACTAAATTTCTCTTTTCTTTACATGTTTTCCTCAAACAGTAGATGTGGGAGAGCAGGGTGTGAGTTTTTGGGGAAGCGGAGAATTTCCCTGGCCCTCCCAGTGGGGATCAGGCTCTGGGAGTCACTGCAGGAACCAGTTCAGATGGTGGAAGTTTCCCTCACTTGAGAGAACAAGGTCCCAGAGCAAATGAGAGATGCATGTGTGTTTGTTAGTACTGCAATTCTAGCAGTAACAGACTCAAAATATCTGACCCCTTCTTTAATCTAGGACAGGGTGTCAAATACCGAATTTAAGGGCCAGATTAAGCCATTTGAAATACAGTATTTATGTAGCCCACATGACATTTAGATTCTCCAGCATCTATCCTTTCAATATTTTTAAAGTAGTTCTTTAGCCCTTGTGGTTTCAAAGTAGGGTGACCAGATGCACTGATTTTATAGGGACAGTCCCGATATTTGGGTTTTTTTCTTATATAGGCTCCTATTACCCCCTACCCCCATCCTGATTTTTTACACTTACTATATGGTCACCTATTTCAAAGAAACTTTCGGACCATCACCTGACTGTAACCAATGCAGAAATGGCTGCCTCAGCCTGCAGAGGGCTGAATCAATGACCCATTGGGGGTATTTACTCTAACATCCAATTATGGCACTTTAACATAAGCATTAACTATTTAAATTGCTTATTGTTTTAGCAGACAGCAGAGGGAAGGAGGTGGGAGGGAAGCCCGCAGGGTGTTCAGATTTGAAAGTTGCTTCAGGAGAGGAAACGCAGAGGGATAAAAAGAGGACTAACACCAAGACAGGGAAGAGGGAGTGAAACAGAAAAAGATCGATGGGGAAGTAAGAGAAGCAAAGGACAAAAATAGCATTGTTCCTAAAGGGGAGAATATTTTCCCCATTGAATGATGCTGAATGAGAAAGTACAGAACAAATAATGAAAGTTTACTTTCCACATAAAGGCTATAATTTACACTTGATCTTAGTCCCATTGACATTAAGGTGAGTGGGTTGTGGAGAAAGGGTGGTATCTACAATAGCCCTAAATTGATGCTTTGGTCCACAGATAATTAATAATGCAATTGGGCCCTCTATTATAGGTCATACTAAAAAACATATCCCATTGATATCTAAGCACTACCAGCATTATAATGGAGGCAGATATATAATCACTTGGGTATTATTATTACAAGCTGTATTAGTAAAGTGTTAGTTAATAGTCACATGCGGAAATTTCTTCAGTTTCTGACTTTTGAAAGCAAGATTTTGATCCAATCAAATCCATTCACAAATTATAATAGTCACAGAGAGATGATCCTCTCTCTGACTGGGAGTTACACAAGCAATAAAAACCTACATGCCCACATGGGGAAGACAAGATAAGACTTCTTAGTTGAGTACAATGTATATCCTCCTTGTTTTTCCTATATGAACAGTTTCTGGCAATGCATTCATACAATGTTAAATTCAGAACAACAAAAAAATCTAACATTTCCATATCATCTGCTAAAGCAGCTAGACAGGAATTAGAATCCCAAGGGCCATCATTGTTTTACATGAGGAAGTAAAAGTGTCACATCTAGTCAGCTTATTTGTCAACTACTTTACTCCCATGTCAAATTTTAAAAAGTACAGTTCAGGGAACATTGCAGAAGAGAAACTGAAACCCCACCTAACCCATTCCATTTCACCTTGAGTGACATTTAAAGAACCTTGACAGTAAAGAAAGGCATTGAGGAGATCCCTTCAGGTCAAGCTAGTGAGCACTGAGTTTCAAATTTTAGTATCATTCTGAACATCTTTAAAAGAAAATGTTACCCCCTATTAACTCTGTGTGCATGGCCAGGTATAGTGAATGTAAACAGGGGTTTATAGTGAACAAAACTGTGCAGCCTCAACTAAATACATAATGTTTGCTACTGCAAGGGTTAACATGATAACGTACTCAAAATCATAGAATCATAGGACTGGAAGGGACCTTGAGAGGTCATCTAGTCCAGTCCCCTGCACTCATGGCAGGACTAAGTATTATCTAAACCATCCCTGACAGGTGTTTGTCTAACCTGCTCTTAAAAATCTCCAACAATGGAGATTCCACAACCTCCCTAGGCAATTTATTCCAGTGCTTAACCACCCTGACCGTTAGAAAGCTTTTCCTAATGCCCAACCTAAACCTCGCTTGCTGCAATTTAAGCCCATTGCTTCTTGTCCTATCCTCAGAGGTTAACAATTTTTCTCCCTCCTCCTTGTAACAACCTTTTATGTACACCTCTACCCTGATATAACACAACCCGATATAACATGAATTCGGATAGAACGCGGTAAAGCAGCGCTGCGGGGGGGCGGCTGTGCCCTCTGGCTGATCAAAGCAAGTTCGATATAATGCGGTTTCACCTATAACGCAGTAAGATTTTTTGGCTCCTAAGGACAGCGTTATTTTGGGGTAGAGGTGTACTTGAAAACTGTTATGTCCCCCTCTCAGTCTTCTCTTCTCCACACTAAACAAACCTAATTTTTTTTCCAATCTCCCCTCATAGGTCATGTTTTCTAAACTTTTCATCATCTTTGATTAATCATTAATGATAGTCTGTTTCTGCAATGATAAAACAGTCTGAAGCAGTCTATGAACTTTGTTGAACAAAATGGTTAATTTGCCTCCCCATGTGGCAGTATAGTTTCCATTGCCATTAATGGACATTATGAGAGTTTAATTATAGTATACACATGGCTAGGTGAACCCCAGCATTAGGAACGTCAAAGGGGGATTTGAGTTGGAGGCAGACACATTGTAGGAAATACATCTCTACCTAACGGAGTGGGTGTAAGTAAGGGCAAGCAGGGAGAAACAGTTCCCCGTTCTGCTAAAAGATGGTTTTGTGGTTAAGGCTGTGACAGGGGATTCAGGAAATCTGAGGTTTTGTACTGATTTAATTCTCACTCCCCTCACTGAAAAGTTACATGAGTAGCACCCTTAGTGTATATGGACATGTGTTATTCAGAGACAGAATAGAATTGTTTTTCTTTAAATATTAGCCATCAGCTTTCTACCTAAATTTCTGCATGCTTATTGTGTTCAGTTCCTCATTTGTCACTGTAACTACAGTATACTTGGGCCAGATCCACAGCTGGTATTAACTGGGGTAGCTCCATTGACTTCTATAGAGAAGGGCTTGTTTACATCACCTGAGGATCTTTATCCTATACTCACATCAGCATAGTTTATACTGAAGAAATGTTCACCTAAAAATATAAATTATATAAGCTTAAAAAAAAGTAGCTACTAAATGACAGCCCTTCTGAGCTCTGAGTTAGGAAAGTTGGCTCTGCGAATTATTAGTTGGTAAACCAAGATGTTTGTAGGTGCAATTTTTTTTGTTAAAAATCACCATTCTTAAAATGATGTGTCTTACTAATATTCTAGTCAGTTGTGAAAATTTGTGATATGATTGTTTGATGACCTCAAGTGGAACCTCTCTTTGAAGGAGAAGAATTAGTCACAGATTAAAAAGATAGTACAACCTTATATTTTCCTTAAACTTTATATTTATGTCCCTGTCAGGAGGTTCCACTCACCCCTTGGGCACCTCTTCCTGGCCACTACCAGGGATTAGCTCCTTTCAGTTGCTACACCTTCCTCTGGAGACATCTCCAGATAACACTGCAACATCAAGGGCTCCTTCTTCATGACTTGGCCATCTGGCCAAGTCACTATGCTTGTTTACCTCTTCCAGAGTGGCAAAGTCTTGGGGGGTGGGGGAGAGAGGAGGAGGATGACGACAAACTATCTCAGTCTTCCCATTCACTACCCAGCCAGTACCACCTCCCTAGTATAGTCTCTGGAGGCCCTTTCTGTACTCAGCTTCTGGGCTTTATATAGGCCTGTAGAGGAGCAGACTCACCCCTGCAGCACCTCCTGCTGGTCATCTCCAGGAACTAGCTCATTTCAGTGTTGGAGCACCCCCTGCAGGCTGGTGGTCTGCCTGTCCTCTGGCCCCCCATGTCCCTCCCTGGATCCTGGTGCCCTTGTACCTGGGGTGCTGCTCCCTAGCAGTAACCCCTTTCTCTCAGGGTCTCCCCTCCCTGGGGAACCCCCACCCACTATTCCCACCTCACCTCAGTATAAGGCTACTACCAGTCATCATCTAGCCCCACACCCTAGGGCAGACTGCAGCATCAGCCTACTCATCACTGGCAAGGAGGGTTTGGACCTGCTGCCTTGGCCTACCCCTGGGTTGCCCTCTGTAACCTCCAATACCTTTTAGCCCAATGCTAAGCCACAGCCTGGGGCTTTCCAGGCTGGAGCTCCACAACTCCTTTGCCTTTCCCCAGCCCTACTCCACTCAGATATCCTCTCTCTAGCTGCCTACAGCCAGGCCCTTCTCTCTCTCTCTCTGAAGACACAGAGAGGCTACTGAGCTCTTGGCTTCCAGTCTCTTTATACAAGCCAGCTGTGGCCTGATTGGGGCATGGCCCAGCTGCGGCAGCTCCCAGCCACAACCTTCCTCCAGGGCTGTTCTAAGCCCTTTAGGGCAAGAGCGGGGGACCACCCCGCTACAAGGCCCCTCCTGTTCCCATCCAGCTGAGCATCATTTAATCAATCCCTGCTCCCTGCCTCCTCCTCCACCTGGAGAGTTAATTGGTCCAACTAGCCATCTTAACCCCTCCAGGGCTTGTAGGGGTTGGCCACCCCATCATAAGCCCCCAACATTAGAGTTAAAGGATTGCAGAGGGCTCAAATTCCCAATACTACTTGATGGCTGAGAATATAGTCATGCCACTGTAGCCGCCTGGCTGCAGTTAATACACTGTCTCCTAATATTTCCCCCTATGAAAAGTTGTTTGGTTTGGACCTTTGATCCAAACTATCCGAAAGGCCCAAGGCAAAAAAAAGGAGCAGTTTAAACTACTCAAAAGGACTGTTTTCGTTAGGTGGAGAGGATGGTGGATTAGAGACCGTGGGCTGATGGAAACCATTTTGAAAGGCTTTTCTCTCTTTGAGACAAATACATCTTGCAAGGTAAGCTGGGAAGTGTAATGCCAATAAAAACCATGTGGTCAGCCATTTTGAAGGCTAAATTATCCATTCCTGAATGGAGTGTGCTAGAAAATTAGAGGCAGCATTTCAGCATGGTTGACTTAATGATTTTCACAGGGCCTTTTTGTAAACAGGACCCCTTTCCCTGTAGACTGGTTCAGTGAGGAACAGGACGGTGGGTAAGCCAAAGAGCCTATTGCTGCCCAAACAAAGAACAGAAGCTCTGAGGCTCAACATCAGATTTGTTGTTTATTTTAAGTTCCACACAAAATAGTAGATTAAAAGAACATTGAGGTTGCAAAGAAAAGCACTCAAAGTCAGAGAAAGCTGAAATTAAGGATGTATGCATGACTTTATCTTTGCTTTCCTTGTGTGACTCTATTACTACATGGCCTACCTATTTATCTACCCCAAATCTTATATACGATCTCATACTATAGTTTGCCATGACATTGGAGTCTTGATGGTGTAGGAAATTGTGAGTAAATGGAGACAAAAAGGGGGATCCACAGTGGTCTGTAACCACATGAAGGAACACATCATTGCCCTACATATCTGCCATCTGCATCCCCTCATCCCAAAGAAGCTGCCCCATCCCTCAGGAAAAAAACAACTTATTAAATCAGGATTTTTTAACTGGACTTTCTTTTCATTAGAAACCAGGAATCATCTCTTTAATAATTCCTGCACAGAGGCCCAGAATAATGCACCACTTCTTACAAATGCTGAGAAGTGGATGTTCTGTGACTGTTCTGCCTACTACTGCCAGCATATCCCCACCTTTCAGATGCTAAATTTGTCACTAGCAATAGATTCCATCTGCCTACCCGAGCAGCTAGAATCCAGAACTAGAGATGCTACCTGCCTGAGCTTATAGATTTTAAATGAAGAGACCATTATGCTCATGTAGTCTGATTTTTGGCATAACATAGGCCATTGAATTTCACTAAGCGGTTTCTGTGTCAAGTCCATAACTCATGGTTAGATTAGAGCATATCTTTAAATCAAGGTTAGATGTCTTTCTAAAAGACTTCAAGTAATGGAGAATCCACCACACGGATTGAGTTGTTTCAATGGATAATTACCCTTACCGTAAAGAAATTGTGACTTGTTTCTGTCTGAATTTGTCTAGCTTCAGTTTCCAGCCATTGGATCTTATGTCTTTGTTTGCTAGACTGAACAGCCCTCTTTTATGCTTTGAAAGCTTTGTTAGTGAGGGTATGTCTTCACTACCCGCCGTATCGGCGGGTAGCAATCGATTTATCCGGGATCGAGATATCGCGTCTTGTTAAGACGCGATATATCGATCCCTGAAAGCGCTGACCGTCGACTCCGGAACTCCACCAGAGCGAGCGGCGGTAGCGCAGTCGACGGGGGAGCCGCGGCCATCGATCCCGCGCCGTCTGGACCCCAGGTAATTCGATCCAAGATACTTCGACTTCAGCTACGCTATTCGCGTAGCTGAAGTTGTGTATCTTGGATCGATTTCGCCCCCCCCCCCCCCAGTGTAGACCAGCCCTTAGAGAGAGATTTCCCATTCACATACCAGGGAACACTGAAAGAACTAATGAAAAAACATTTTGCTGCTTTGAAAGTTAAGTGTTTTCACTGTACTCTAGCAGTTCAGAACATTTTTTAAAAAGTTCAGATTCTCGTTTAAAAATAAATGAGGAGTCAAATTGAAAGAGAATTGGGCAGGGGCGACATCAGCCTCTTCCCGGTGGGGGGGAGGGGGCTGAGGTGGGCCTCAGCTCCCCTTCACCATTAGACCCCAATCCTGCCCCTCCCCTCCCCACAAGGCCCTGCCCCCTGGCCAGGCCAGAGGCCGGAAGCCGGAGCCAAGCAATGCGCGATGCTGTCTGATTGCAGATGGTAAGGCCACCCATGCGGGGGGACCTGGCTCTAGGGCGGACAAAGCCCTTGCGGTGCTTGGGGAGCAGCAACAATGGGGCAGGGCCCAGGGGCAGGTCAGTCCAGGCCAGAGCAGGTTAGTACAGGCCACTGTGGGGAGCCACAGACTCTCCACTGCCCTTGGTGGCATGACTCGGTGGGTGGGGACATGGGCTGCGGGCTGCCCTTGGACACCCCTGCCCCCCTCCCCCAGGGCTCACTCCTGTGCTGCTGCTGGAGCTGCGTGCTCAGCCAGCAGCCACTGCTGTCTCCGCTCTGCTTTCAGAGTTGGGCGGCCAGAGAGCGGCAGCTGCTACAGGCTGGCTAATGCAAATTTTTGGTGGCTATAGTCTCCACAGCCCCCGCCTCCCGTCCTCCGAATACCACCCCTGGAATTGAGTATTTTATTTTTTCCAGCCCTGTCCATTGAGTCATTTAACAGCCTGTCCCTCTAACCTAGGTTATATATATACATACATAAAATATAGGGAAATACATACCACAAAGATTGATGGTGAGGTTAGAAAGTGAAGACCTTTGAAAACTACATAGTTCTCATGTAAATTTTTCAAAAGCATTGCCTTTTAATAATATGCACTACAGTAAATATTTGTTTGCCCATGCAGTGGACTTTCAATGGGACTTAGCTCCTAAATCACTTAGGTGCTTTGGAAATACCCTTTTTTTTTTTTTTTAATCTGTGTATTTCTGTCCTAGGAATATTTGTAGGTTAGAAACCACAATGCTTTATAGCTAAGATGAAAACAGAAATGTCTCAGATATAAAGTAAGGAGAGAAATTAATTTCAAAAGTCTATGTGAAAAAAAAGTTTTCCATTAGATCAATTTCTATATTTCAGTGACAGTTGTTCACATTTAAGTGTGCTCTGTGCATGTGGTTTTCCAGGAGACTATTAACTAAGCACTCTTGTAAGGTAATATGCCAGAAATGTATGTAAAGCTATACCTAACGGTAGTGAATACTTGTCTTGTTAATTTGGGTTTATCCTGGCAACTTGTAATACCATCAGCAAACAAATAGCCACTGCCCTAATTGATAATGTCTTCCAAATTTTTTCCTTAAAAAAAAAATCCATTGCAAGCTATGTCTAACTTTTAAGATATTAGAAAAATGATCACAAGATTGTGCAAATGTTTCATGTCTTGAAACTGAAATGGCATATAATCATATATACAAAAGGGCATTTGATGCTGGGGTTGTAGTGTATATTTGGGTCTAGATGGAAGGAGAGAGCTCAAGATGGTGTTTCTGCCTTTATTGGGGCAGGAACGTATCATGTGTTGTTGTGATATGGTTTAGCAGTAATTTCCCTCTTCACTCAGTCTTGCAGTCTGCTGCAGAAGGCTCAAGACAATTATTCCCTTCTCACAATTCAAAATCAGCACCTTATTTTTTTTGCTCACCTGTGCATGAGAAGCAGAGACATGCAGAAAGTTCTAACATTGGCAGGCGAAGTCAGAAGCCACACCTCCACTCCGAAGCTTTCCTTTTCAGAATACTATGGTATCAAGTCAACAAAGCATTTACACATGTAATTAACTTGAAACACAAGAGTAGTCCCACTGAAGTCAATGCATTTTGCTGGATTGGGACCAATGTGATATGGCAGTCACACAAACATGCCTTTCAGATGACTATTTTTAATAAACAAGTCTCATTGACAAATTCCTATCACCTATCTTACCATTACTTACAGTCCTTTAGTGTTTGGAGTTTGTTTACCTTCTCTTGGGTGCTAATGTTGTTGGAATGTGGAAGAGGTTTGTTGATACTGCACAGCGGGTGTTAGATATTTAAGTCACAGAATGTGTTGAGTACAGAGCGAGAACTTGGCCAACACTGCTCTCTCTGTGCAAGGGTGCTGCTTTTGCTTCCCTTCACTATTGACAGTAACTGCTCCTTCTTTATTATTTACACTGTTTTACAGCACGGTCACATGAGGCAATGTGGTTTTCCTATTATTGCTTAGTATTTCTACCGAAGTAGCTCCCAGAGGCCCCACACAGCACCCCTTTACTAGGTTCTGTACAAACACATACAAAGACACAGCCCTAAGGAGCTTATGTTCTAAGAAGTGGTCTAATGGGATTAGACCATGGGATTTACGCATGGGATTTCGATTAATGAATGCTTGTGCGCTACTCTGTGCTGTCACAATGACTACCTCTTCAGCCTTGTTAAGGGTCTTTGGGCAAGATTACACACTGTGCTGATGCTCAAGAGTAGAGGGAGGGCACAGGGTGCCTTCTATTTGTACCAATGTGTGATGAAGTGGGAATTTTTTGTAATATTTTGATGAATCCTATGTGTACCTCAGTTTTCCTTTGTACATTGCATTGCTATCCAGAGGTGGGGGAAAAAAGGTGAAGTCTGCTTTCGGGGCAGCACAGGAGGCATGAGAATGTGTGTTGCCGTCTCTCTGGGCACAATGAATGGGTCATGAAGGAACTGGCTGGAATGTGCTGAAAGTGACCCATATCAGTGCAGAATCCAAAAGAGACCATGGGAAGCCCCAGTGACCAGAACATCCTAGCAATCAATGACCAAGAGGAAGGACGTCCCCCCAACCTCTCAGCAGGACACTGAGCAGAGACCAGCAGAGCTGCATTAGACCCTGAAATGTGTACAAGCCTCTGACTAGGAATCTATCTCTATTGGCCTCACTGGGAAGAGCTCACATGATACAGGAGTGCTTGAGCCTCAAGCCTCAGTCTCAGAAGCATTGAAACTGCATCAGTGCTGTAACTACACATTTTAGTGCCCAGGGTGAGCAAGCATATATGCGCTCCCTCCTAGACCTCAACATGGGACTTTTTTATTCCCGCTCCCATCCTGTCCCTGTCCCGCCCTGCAATTCCCACTCCCACTTACATTGTTTGGAGAATTTTTATCCCACTCCCGCTATTATGGCAATGGGTCCTGCCAGTCCTGCAAGACTCTACCCCCTACCATTTTTCCATTTCCCCCCCCCCCCATACACACACACACACACTTTTGCACCATGGGGGTTGCCCCACTCACCCCACACTGGTTACGGCCCTGGGCTGCAGCCTGCATGGCCTATCCTGAAGGAAGAGTGAGACCCCTTAGGAGTTTTTATGATTGAAGTGGTTCCTCCAGAAACTGTTGAGTCTGGGGCCTACCACTGATCCTGTGGATCCATGACATCAGGTTTTGGTTCTGGGCACAGTGTGGTTTTTGTATTCCTGTGAGCCCAAGGACTATGCAAGACTACAACCCAAAGTGAATGGGGAGATGCCAGGGCCAGAGCCCCCTTCTCTCTGCTGTGACCATGCCCCCAGCTCTAGAATGCACTATGCATATTTCAGTATATTGGGTGAAATTCTGGCCCCATTAAAGTCAATGGGAGTTTTGCCAGGGACTTCACTGGCATCAGTATTTCATCTATTGTCTTAGTGAGCTCCCACTGGGACGGTGTACCACCACAGTGCCCCCAGTGTGGGCCCAGACCTTAGGAGCACTTAATAAAGTCCTTACCTATTCTGACTTAATTTCCCTCATCTGCAAATGCATATAATACATGCCTAAGAGAGATATTGTAATGGTTAATGAGCCAAGGTTTATAAAGCACAAATTATTAATAGGAATAAATGGGAGACCACTATCAAGACAATGGGAGAGATGGTAATCCAAAGACACTCCTTCCTTTGCTATAAAATTTGACAGTTAAATTGTTGCAGAGGAGGAGAAGGCATGCATTTATTTTGCTTACCCTATAAAAGTCTAGTAGGTGGCAGGTATCCAGTTCCCTGATGAACCAGACATGGAAGTGGGCTTAGGGAATGATGTCCCCTAAAGAATCTGGGGAACAGGTTTGGGGGTCCAAATATCTAGAACAGCAAGGAGATAATCCCTCCTTCCCTATACACTCAGCCCTCTTATGAGGGAGCATAGTAGGGTTCCAGCAATGGGCTGAGACCAGCTGTGGTGGGGTAGGGGAGTAACGGCAAACTTCACCAGGTGGAAATGATTAAGGAAGGAATCATGACCTGTACTATACGAGTTTTTGCTAATTAGTTCCCAGATGAGTGAAGCCTAATTAAACCACACAACCCTGTTGTCTGGGACAATCATGTAGATCTCTGTTTAAGAGCCTGAAACAAAGTCCAATTAAAGGGGTTTCTATTGATTTCTCTCGGCTTTAGATCAGGCCCTAAATGTACAGATAAGATGTTGATTGCACTGATTCTAGGGCTCCAATCTGCTTGTAGCATTTTGTTGCTGAATATTTAGCAGAAATATCTAGCTCAGGGTTTCTCAAACTGAGGGTCGTGAGCTGTCAGCCTCCAACCCCAAACCCACTTGACCTCTAGCATTTATAATAGTGTTAAATATAAAAAGAAGTGTTTTAATTTATAAAGAGGGTCACACTCAGAAGCTTGATGTGTGAAAGGGGTCGCCAATATAAAACTTTGAGAACCACTGATCTAGCTAATATCACAATGCTGAACTGTTTCCAATAACCTTCCCAGATGCTGACTGCCCCAACTGTCCCCTACACAGTTCCTAAAACTGCCAGCTTCGCTCCTGGATGACTTCTTCCATGCAATCATGTCTTCAGTATAACAATCTGTAGTACCTTGAGATAATAGAAAATGTAATATAAAGGCCATAAAGATACTATACAGAGTGCATTATTCAGTCTTGCATTTAATTCAGTGTAGATCTAGATCTGTAATAAAAGATGCTTATGTGCTGGTCGTAAAAATTAATGTTGAAATATAATATCTAGGGCTCAGAGGAGCAAAATGAAGGAGACAGGCTGAGCAGAAATCAGTGTCTGAAGGCCACCCAATACAGTTATACTACAAGCCCCTTAATCACTATTGCAAAGATATACAGCAATATTGCCAACTCTTGCAATTTTGTGGTGTCTTTCTTAGAGCCTTTGCTCCTGGAGGCATAGGATTATGTGAGAGCCTCCGTTTTTCATTTTTTTTTTTTTTTTAAAGTAAGTTTCTGGCCCACATGGTTGTGTAGAAAAAGCTTGGAAACATGAACCGAGTGCATCTTAGAGGTTCAGAAACCAAAAGGTAAAGAAAAAGAACCCAACATGTTTTTTTTTTTAATCTCATGACTTTTAAAATTCATGGTTTTTGAATGCTGGGGTTGGCAATACTGAAATAGTGAGCATATTACTAGCTGGACATTTGTCACCTGCAGTATTGTTAACCATGGTATCTGCCATTCTAAATATAGGGATTCCCAGAAATACTGCAGTAAGATAAACACCTGAAACATGGCACACATTCTGGGCCCTTTCAGCATTCAGGAAATGAAAAGGGGGCGGAAGTTGGCCATAGAATGTAGTTATACATTTTACATTTTAAATAGACCTATTTATTGTACAATAGTACAGTATGTGCCTTTTTCAACCAAAGAACTCTGCATCACGTAACACACTTTTTATCTTCCATTGCAACGTACACAATCCTACAGCACAGATCAGTTCAGCTAGAGAAGCTACATAAACTATTTATTGACACTCCTGGTTATGCTGTTCTTAAGCATTTTTACATACAGTAAGAACAGTGGCAGTGGTTCTGGTGCTGTAATATTTAATTACTTCAGCCTGTTTCAGTACAACTAATAGCAAGCAGACATCTGAAGTAAAACAATGATAGCTTAGGGGACATTACATTTCATTTACAAATGCATAAAACAATAGACCAGATAATGGCATGCATGGAATACAAGCAAGGCTTAAAAATACATTATGAGGTTCGGTTTGATGTAATGTCTGCACTATATCACAGAATTCCCTATGCAGAAAAATTGACTACATGATAGGAGTTGCACCATATAACAGCGCCTTCTGGCCTAACATTATGCTGTTTTATGTTGTATTTTGTACAAATGTACACTTGCCTTATTACAATAATTTACAGGCTGAAAGCAACTCTGTAGCCATTGCCAAATGCCAGCACTCCTTTATTTTAATTCATACCATTTTTTTATTTTGCCCATTTTATCTGAACCCAGTATCAGTTGTTCCATACATATAATCATACAGACAAGTGGTTTTGTATTTAATGTCTCTACATTTTAAGCTACTATGTAGTAGGTGTTTGTGTCTGTGTGTCTCCTCAACTATTTACACACACTGGGGTGGGAGGTGGAGGTTACATTTTTTTACCAAAATCTCTGTGTATCAATGTTTTTTTTTGTGTTTGTGACAAAGGTTCTTCAGCATGACTCTTACTAAAAGAGTTCCCTTGGGATTTGTAGTCCAGTGTCTACTACTTTACTGTAGCAATGATCTACATGTTACACAGTCATTTTTTGGTTCAATAGAAATCAGGTTATTCATTTTCATTACTGTTCAATATAGGAACATATGCAGTATCTTGGGCATTTTATTTTAAAAGTCAAAGAGCTATGTTTGTTTAAGAAATGCAGGAAGTTCAAGGACACAATTTGCTGTGAATGTCAAACTAGAATCTTAAGCAGATCAAGTTAGGGCCTCTTCCTGAACACATGAAGTAAATGGTAGTTTTCATATTGACTTCAATGAGAGTAAGACTGGGCACTGATGATCTAATTCTGAATCCTGCAACCCCCATTGACTGAAAATACAGGCTAATAAAACTACAGATTTATTTGAGAGAGGATGATACAATATTCTATTTCCTCTGTTCCATTACTCGTTGGGGGCGGGAGGGGGAGTCAAACACCTGATCCTAAATTAAATGACACACAGCAATACACTCTAAACTTTCAGTCAGATCCTAGCTGGTATAAAGTGGCATAGTTCCATTGATTTCAATGTAACCATGTCAATTTACACCAGCTGAGGATCTGGTAGTCAACGTTTATACTTTTATGTTTAGACACCTGAAAGTTTCATTTTTCATGGACTAAATAATGAAACAAACTGGTTCAGATAATTAAAAATAAATTGGAGGTCCAAAAATTCATCCAGAACTGAAATGTATATTTTTTTTCCTTGTAAAATATTTTGGTAAAATTTTAGTATACATATATATTTCACTTTTACCCACCTGTGTTTCTCCTAGATTTAGAAAAGACGAGCAGCAGAACAAACAAGAGTTTCAAACAACACTACTACTGCCTGGCTCAGACCATTGAGCACTAGAAGGAATGCCTGTCCTTAGTAGATTTCCAACCTATTTTGTAAATTGAAGAGGGTCAGGTGGCTTTGGATGAGCACTGGAACTTTTGGCTGCTCATCCAAACCACACTGAAATCTTTGGCAGTTCTTCCATAACTGGGTGTCTAGTAGTTATATATCAGCTGAAACACTGAACGTTTTCCTCACAGGAACACCCCACAAGCACAAGAAGCATATTAACAAAATGTACACTTTGCAGCGTTTCTTCTTTTGCCATTCAGAATTTTAATTTGGTTAGTGAGTGACTGAAAAACCTCAAATCCAACCTTGGTGTATCAGTAACAGATTAAGGGATAAAGTAACATTATCCCCTGTTATTAATATTGGGTCATCTTCAGTAAAAATGCATATATAAGTTCCTTCCACATTACTAAAATGAAGCTATAAGTTTGTTATTTGTTTAAATAGCTTCCACCACCAAAGACAGATAATTTTATACTGGATTTTAATTCTTGTAAAACATTACTTACAACACCAAACTGTTATTATATACCTTTTCAACTACATTCATTATAACTCAATACAGAACATCTTCTGCTCATATGCATTGCCAGACATTTCTGGCAGTATCTGAAACTGACTAAGAATTATGGGTATTTTTAAATCCAGAGTTAACCTACAAATTCTGGACTTGCAAATTACACATAGAAGATTGTATTTCCACTTTGAATGTCTCAGCAGCCTCTCCTTTTTTTTTTTTTTTTTTTTTTGTGAATCGTATATGTAGGAGAGTGAATTTTCTATAACAGTATGAAATAAAAATTAATAATTTTTATTTGTCTAGTTAGTAGCCTAGTCATTTTTTTAATTAGTGCTGGTACTAATCAAAAGATTACTGAAAAAAATCAAAGTTAAATATTGTTAACTGCACAAGATCTAAAATATAGGGTCTGTCCACAGCACATTATACTAAGTCAACACATCATAGATTAAAAGCTGAAAATTCAAAGACTTCATTTAGAAATTTAACGTTTCTGACATCATCTTCCACCACTCCATCAACTCTTCTTTCTCCTCTTCTTTTCTTTCAGACAACGACTCCAGCTCAAAATCAACCTAGGTCAGAGAAACAATCCAAAAGGTGAATTTTTAAACAATGCTGCAGGGAATGTAGGGCAGGGAAGGGAAGTCCATGTTTGGATTAATTAACTGAAAGGAATTATAGGAGAACAAATATTTACTGGAGGAAGTTCCCTCATTTTAGGCTGGGTTTTTCAAAAGACTCTAAAGGAGTTAGGTGCCCAACTTCTATTGAAATTCAATGACAGCTGGGCACCTAACTCCTTTAGCATGCAATGATATGAATTACCATTGTGGCTTTGCCCACCACCTACCAGTACAGGGAGAAAAACACCAAGATCAGAATTCAGGTAGTTGTCTGCTGCATGGCAGAGCAACACATATGCTACCTTATGCCACCACAGAGTTCCTTCTCACATACAACACATTATTTTAGCTATGTAATAGGGTGACTCGCCCACTGAGGGCTGGAGCTAGCCAAGGCTGATTACAAAAGCAGACACCTGGGAGAGAGTTGGTGATTGCCCTAAAAAGAGCAGCAGGAGGAAGTAATGAAGTCTTGAAAAATGTAAAGACTGCAGTGAGTGTGACAGGCTTCTGTAGGGAAGACCTTGAGAGTGCTCCGGTGGCTCCTATTAGAGCGCTGAGTGAGAGAATGGTTTGGGCCTAGAAGCCAGACCAGAAGGCTGAATTTTAGCCAGGTGAAGCCTCAGAGTACTGGGCCCAGCTCCTTCTAGACACCCTGACTGGGAGAAGGATGTGGGGGCCTGGAAGCCAGAGAAGGCAAAGCTCCTGCCGGATACAGCTAAAAGACTGAATTGGAGCTAGATCTGGGAAGAAGGGCTGAGGTATCTCTACCTATAGGAGACTGACTAGACTGAGGTTGGGGCTGGAGGGGAACGTTTTAATTACCTATCAACTGTGAGTTATTAAGGGGTCCTGAAAAGTGGGAGGGGACATTGGTAGCAGAATACGGTGGGCCATGAGAGGACACTCAGTAAACAGCAACCCTGCTACAATGTGCTGTAGTATGTCCTAATAAAATGATGTCATATTAGGTTGACTCACTGTTTATTGTCTACCAGAAATAATTTTAAAGAGAGGCACTGATCTAAAATCTTCCCTAATGCATCTTCTACAGAGTTACATCCAGGATAGGTTTGTCCCACTTTAGTTTTTAAGGGGGAAATTTACCTTTGTGTAGAGGGTCAAACCAAAACCCATACATTACTTAAGTCCCACTAAAGTGCCAAATAAACCCAAAAGTAGGACTTAAGTGGTGTAAGTGTTCTAGTGCTGGCCCTCTGCACAGAGGTTAAGGAGATTTTCACCTTAACTGAATATTCAGTTGCCAAAAGACCATAAGAATGGCCATACTAGGTCAGACCAAAAGTCCACCCAGCCCAGTATCCTGTCTACTGACAGTGGCCAATGCCAGGTGCCCCAGAGGGAGTGAACCTAACAGGTAATCATCTAATAATAAACATCAAATCTAAACAAAAATGCTAATGTCCATCCGTCTGTGTGTGTAATTTTTACCCACCTACATGTCTCCCACTTGGAGACAAGACCAGTAGCAAAAGAAATGAGACACCTTCAAACAACACTACTCTTGCTTGGTGGAAGCCAACAAGCATTAGAAAGAAAGAGTGCGCAGTCTGACTAGATATCCAGCCCGTTTTCTAAACTGATGAGGTTTGGGTATATAGAGAGTTATGAATGAAAAGCAGCTAAGGTTTTGCTTTAGACTTGAGTTTATGAAATATAGGAATATACATATAATATAAATAACAATACTCCACTATTCTTTTTACATAAGGAAAGACAAACCAACCAATGAGGAAGAACTTACCCCAATGGCAGGGCTAAAGGGAACAGCCACTTTTTTAGTTATTGCTAGATAGCCTGGTGCTGAGGCTGTAAGTTTGTAGTTTCCTGGTGTAAGCAATCTCCAGTAATCACCATCGTTGGCTGAAGAGAAAGAAAAACATTGAATCTGAAGAAATGAAACACATTATCCCAGGCTAAAAAAGATGGGCTGTAAATGCCATTACAATATAATCCCAGAAATACCAGTCTGGATTTCAATATCCAGGCAATTATACAATGATATGAGCCAATTTTAATTTATTTATAAAAAGTTGTTTTCAACAAATATAAGTCACCCTTCACTACTGATACAGCTCTTGTGGACATAGATAAGCTGAGAACTGTCACCCTGTAATAAGGAATCTCTTTAGGTATATAGTATCTTTTTATGTATATAGTTTGCCTTGGTGTTTCCCATCAACATGTGTGTGAGTTAAGGAAATAAATCCCCATCCATCAAGATTAGACTACTAGAGATTATATAGCCAGATGAGAGAAGCATCATTTTTATCAGGCTGACCAATAAATGAAGGGAGGGACCAGATTATTCTATGTAATCTTTCCTTACAGTGAACCAATGAAGGAAAAAATAAAAAAAGCACAATCCCAAAGCTGCACAGTAGGACTAACCCTTTACTCCATTACACCAGTTTTACACCAATGGGTGGATAATGAGGCCCACTGGGCATTGTTTATAGTGTAGTACTTCTTCAGAGTTTACAAAAGTCACTTTGACAAAAATTCTCCATCCCT
The DNA here is from genome assembly GCF_002925995.2 of Terrapene triunguis. Taxonomy (NCBI): domain Eukaryota; kingdom Metazoa; phylum Chordata; order Testudines; family Emydidae; genus Terrapene; species Terrapene triunguis. Next base: position 30,942,389 of record NW_020664417.1, on the reverse strand, counting down.
GCATGCTACACAGAGTTTAGAAGAACCTTTGGAAGGTCACTCAGCAATGCCACTTGAAATCACTGCCATTTTCCTAAATGCTTGCTGAGCAATTCTGCAACTGCACCAGCACTTTTTAAAAAAACATCCATGCCTAGAGGGGAATATTATATAATTGTTCACAAATAAAATTGACAGTGTCAGTACAATCAGAGTTGGTGGAAGTTCTATTGAGAAAGCTTCAGGAGGCATCAAACTAAAGTGCCCTCCATATTTTTTCTTTAAAAAGACAGATTCTGTGAAAAAATATGATCTATTATATTAGCTGGCACTGTAGCAAGACTGTATGTTAAACATACATTAAGGAGCAGAATTAAGGTTCACCATTCACTTTTGAGATTTCCTGACTTTTGACCACTTTATTTCTAAACCTTTTGATATTTCATTGCTGCTATCTTTTTGCGAATATCCAGTGATATGAGATGATGGGGTGATGGCTATATGCATTTATCTACTATAGAAGTATGAGGTGCAATATCAGACATCTTAATCTCCTAGCACTGCAACAGAGAATAGGGATTGGATTTTGACCTTTCAACTGGAGGACATAATTCTCTCTCCCCCCCCCCGGCTTCTTTCCTTCTCTCAATCCCTATGCAGCTCACTTCTGGTTGGTGGCACTGCTGTCCACTTTGCCTGTAACATGTAAGCACATCACGAAGGGAAATACTACTCGGACTGGATGGTAATTCCATGCCATACAATTCAGTGGAATAATGGGATTCAGTGCCAAGGAAATGACTGTAGCATACAATAGTCCACAAAATATGGGAAATGTATTTATTTAAATTAGCACCTTGCACCAAAAAAAATCCCGTTTAAAATGACAAACAATGAATGTATAGGTAACACTTCACACATTGTCAACGTGAAACTACCTCTGAATCTATCTCTAGGGTAAGATTCAGCAAAGATAAAAAGGTACAAAACTACTAAACAGCATGTTTAGAACAGGAAATGAAAAAGTACACCATCTCACTGAAGCAGCAAGGAGTTTATCTAGGCAGAAAACAATTACCCAAACTGGAATTTGGCAAGGAGATTAGGGGTTAACACTCCTAATCCTACAAAAAGTACAATGGGATCTTTAATGATCACAAGGGATTTGGACTAGAGTTTTAGGTTTCATCCTTGACATGGCACTTCCAAAAGTACATTGCTCAAGAACATAGTCTGGACATACCCCAAGTCACTATGGAATTGTCACTGGTGTGTTTGCAGCTCAAACCAACATATCCAAACTAGTTTTAATCTTGCTAGCTCATATCCCAGAGCAGTGAAGCCACAGCAGCTAGCTTAGAGATGTTAGCCTGAGCTGCACTCACACCCCGTGATTACAGTCTAGACATATTCTCAGGGAGAAAGGTGTCACCTACTGAGTCACCAGTAATACTTCATATAGCATGTGGGATTAGGACTAAAAGTATTAGCTCACTGGATCAGACCAGTGATTTATTTAGTCCAGACCAGTCTCCAACTGCAGCCACAGTCATCTCCTTCAAAGAAAGGTGCAAGAAATTCTGCAGATGGCAGATATGAAATATCCTGCCCACAAGGAAAACTTCTTCCTAACCCCAGGATATCTCCCATCTAAGTACTGATGCAGCCTGACCACACTTAGCTAATAATATCTGATTAGATCTGAGATGCTGTGACTCCAGGTTGCATGCTACAGAGGCATAGCAATACATTCTAGCACTCCTCCTTAGTTAATCACCTAAGGTGTGACACCCACCTGATGTAATGTCATGGTTTATTCCCTCCACAGAAATGGTAGCATTTGCAATCGCGTTTCCCTGAAGATCTCTAACAAATCCTTTCACTCCCCGATGTATCTGAAAAAAGCCAGAGATACATGGGAAATTACTTATGCTTGTTTTCTAAAGGAAAAGGCAGCTGTTTTAGTCAGTAAAATATCTGAAACTGCATGTTATCCACCCCATAGCTACATGCTGAAAATAAGCAGCAAGGATAATTTCTAAACCTCAAACTGGAATATTACAAAGTGATGAGCCAATGGAGTTCAGCTGTTGATATGACTAATTTGTTTTTTGCTGTGCAGCATTCATCACAAATGTGCAGCAAACCATGAAGGGAAGTATGCATTCCCTTGAATCCTTCTGTTACTGAATATTCTCACACTCGATGAAAAGTGTTGAGAGACAGCCTGATGCACATCTTTCCCACAGGCTGTTAAGTTTTCTCAAATATAAGAATTTTTGGTCTGATCCTGCAAGGCGTTAAGAACTTAAGATGAGGTGTGAGCAGCCTCAACTCCCAATGAAATCAGCTCGTTTACATGAGGCAATCAGCCCCTTGGAGGACTGAGCCCACAAGATCCAATCCTGCTCCTATTGTAGTTAATGGTAAAACTCACATTAACGACAGTGGAGCATGAATCCTCATTTGGAGACTGTACCCTGGGTCCTCTGGTGCGATGTGGCCATTTTGTGTTGCAATACCATTAGACTGTGGCTCTAAAACCAGCATCACCAGCCAGTATAGGGCATTTAGTAGGCATAGCTACTACCAGGTGCAGCAGGTACAGGTGGGGATAGGGTATGCAACTGAGGCTTCTCTACACACTGTTGATCTTCAGCTGTCCTTTAGGCACCATTAGCAGCTGGTATAATTTAGACAAGAACATCCTTTAGACAGCTCTAATTTATGACAAAGGATTAGCCTGGCACATAACACGGGAGAGCAGAAAGCCCATGTACCTTCTACTGGGTAATACTGCACTCTCCTCAGCCATAGCTGAGAAACTGGTCAGTAAGTATCATGTAGGAAAGTCCAGAAGGTGAGTAAAATCCTCTACCAGATGAGAGCAACTGAACTTCAGTGATCTAGCCAACAGTTCAACAGAAGCAGGCAATTTAAGGTGTCACAGTATCTACAGTTCTGAAAATTCCTTGTCAGGCCATATTTTAATTAAAATTAACCCATGTGCAAAGCTGAAGGTTTTTTTAGACAGTTAACTGGGGGATCCTGTAGCATGGTGAAATTCTGTAGTGCAATTATACTGCCTCTTCATCCCACATAATACTAACAGGCAAAACTCCGTGATTTATTCATTGCAAATATTTGATCTGGCAAACTTTGGCATTTTTTTTCATAAATAAATTATTCAAGAATAAATGTGTCCCATTCATCAACAGCTGTACTAACAGGCTAATTTTCTCGTCATAATCACAGGCATTTACTTGTTAACTATAGCATATCAACCAAAAATCAGATCTAGATCCAGATGGGTTTGAATTTTTAACAACCTCTTAGTTCTGGATTTACCCCCAATGGATGTGTGTGGAGTAATCGTAATTACAGCATATAATCAGATTAACATAGTTGGCAGTTTCTGTTTAGTTACATTACTCTACAGAAAACTCTATTTTGACCATTTACCTGCTCAATATAATTGACAAGTGAGTTCTTGTTGTCCTCCCAGTAGGTCTTCAGAGTTTCCTCTGATGGGAATTTTTCACAGCTGAGCTCCACTGTGATTTCAAAGCAGTTGCTGCTGAGGTAATTGAAGTCCTGCATTCCTGCAATATCAGCAGAGAGGTATATTGACACTGTTTGCATTGCTCTGAGGTAAGATGTACTGACAGTGTCCAGTGTGGAAAGTGGAACTCCTGGCAAGGAGGGACTTATGAAATGCTATGGGGAATTCGGAGAAATCTGCATTAAACACAATGGGCCTAATTCTCCTCTCCCATTGGTGTAAATCTAGAGCAGTGGTTCTCAACCTGCGGCCTGATCAGCACACAGCTGTGGCCCACGGGACATCCTTGGGCCATATGGGTAGTATATATATTGTGTGTATGCGGCCCACATAACAGAGAGCTGTATACATGGCACACAATGGTAAATAGGTTGAGAACCACTGATCTAGAGTAATTCCACTGAAGTTACTGGAGTATAAACCAGAATAAGAGAGAGGCGAATCAGGCCCAATATACTGTTCTCGGGGGGGAAGGGAGTTCACTAAAAATGCTCATTTCACAGAAAACACTGAATTTCTTGGCAGTCATGACTGCATGTAATGATTGTACCAAATCTGACCGTGCATCTGGCCTGCATATTCCTATGGGACACTTGGCATGGAAAGCCCTTTTTTTCTTCCATAGGAACTAAAATCAATTTCCAGGTGTGGTTCAATTATTTCCAGATGAAAAAAGAAACTGACCATTATGTGCACTGTAAGCCTGTGAATGACAGCTAATGACAAGGCAAATAAAACATCACATAAATACTTTGAAAGAGGTATTTATTAGGGCTGATCAAAATTTTGCTTTTCAGCAAAAAATTGCCTTTCATCACAATTTTTAGGGTCTACTTTCCATGGAAAAATTTTTCAATGATTTTCTGCAAACAAACAACCCTCACCCCCAAAATGAAATGTTTTCATTTTCATTGAAATTTTCAACTGCAGTGGGAGAATGGGGAAGGGAGGCCCGTAATTTCCAATCAGCTACAGCGTTTATTTTTCTTGGGGATTTTTTTGTTTTTCTTTCAAACTCAGCACCAGAGTAAAAGAAATGGGGAAGAGATTTGAATATGATAAATGAAAAACATTGTTAATGCAACTTTAATTAGGAGAATTTTAAAATGTACAGTAGTATTTTTGATTATCTATGCATTTAAATGTTCATCTGCCTGACCTCAATGAGTCATTATATTCACTGAACCAGTTTCTGTGACACCCACTCCACTTCCTCTGCACCACTCAGGCAGCAAAAGAGGAGTGGAAGCCAGTCATGTTTCCCTGGATGAGGATTCACCCAGTGTGGGGGAGTTCCCAGAAAGCACAGGGTTTGTATAGCCGATTCCTATGCCGCCTCCTTGTGGTTTTCAGTGTAGGGGTAGGAAGAAGCCTGACTGAAGTACAGTATACCTTGGCAATCCCCAGATGGATTATTGCCAAAGGGCAATTACAGTAGTCCCTAGGCTGCTCTAAATTCCCCTGTGACTGGGATCTCAAAACTGGCCTCAGACTCAGGGAACTGCAGTCAGCTTCCTGATGCCATCCTGCCCCTTCATGGTGGGCACAGTAGAGAATTTGGTCCAATACATGCAATGTGACTGAATTCATGTTGCGTGTCAAGCTATGACTTTCAAATGTCATGACTTGTTTGTAGCCTACTTCTATAGCCTCTAGTAGCTGGGCAAAACCTTCATTTATTCCAAAGTCCAATTTACCTTCCCATTATTATATTAGAGACCATTTGGACACAACAGAAAATATCTTCTGTACAATTTCTGTTTTTATTTTATTGCCTAAAAATAGGGGGGGAAGGTTGTTGGTTTTTTTTGTTTTGTTTTGTTTTTTTTTACCCGAAGCTCTCAGCTGTGGCCCAGGTACTGCAAAGGTATCTGAGCAAATAGACTTGTATAATTCAAAACACATACACATGTAGGAATTGCAATACTCTACCAGGCTGTGCTAATGGGTTACACAGACTAACTGTGTGTTGTGTGAAAGCCTTTTCTTTCATATAGTTTTGAATCTGCCACTTTTCAACTGAAATGTCCTCCTTTATTTGTACTGAGGTTGCACCTAAAAGCCCAAATAAGATTTGAGCTCATCATGTTATGTGCAGTACAGACAGAAAGCAAAAATCGAGAGAGAGAGAGAAAGTGGGAGAAAGTATCATCATCCCTATTTTACAGATGGGGAATTGACACACAGAGACTAAATGACTTACAGGGAGAGGCTGAGGGAACTGGGGTTATTTAGTCTGCAGAAGAGAAGAGTGAGGGGGGATTTGATAGCAGCCTTCAACTACCTGAAGGGGGGTTCCATAGAGGATGGAGCTAGGCTGTTCTCAGTGGTGGCAGATGACAGAACAAGAAGCAATGGTCTCAAGTTGCAGTGGGGGAGGTCTAGGTTGGATATTAGGAAACACTATTTCACTAGGAGGGTTGTGAAGCACTGGAATGGGTTACCAAGGGAGGTGATGGAATCTCCATTCTTAGAGGTTGGTTTTTAAGGCTTGGCTTGACAAAGCCCTGGCTGGGATGATTTAGTTGGGGTTGGTCCTGCTTTGAGCAGGGGTTGGACTAGATGACCTCCGGAGGTCTCTTCCAACCCCAATCTTCTATAATTCTATGACTTGCCCAAGGTCACACAGGATATCTGTGGCACAGCCAGGAACTGAACCGAGGTCTCCTCAATCCTAGTCAAGTGCCTTACCCAGGCACTCATCTTTCTAGTTACACTTTTAAACAAACTGCCCCTTAACCATTCCCTCCCATTGTCTCTTTCACCGTAGCTGACTGATCATTCCATCCCCATTCCATCCTACTCACCGCAGAGAGAGAGACACCTAAAAATAAAAAAGTGAATAATAAAAGATCTTTGGTGCGTACGGTAACTGAAATTCTGGAGAGGAAATGGCCTCTCCTATCCAGCTGTCCTGTATCACTTCAGCCCCTAGCCATGACCTCTCACCCTCCTGGAAGAGAGGGGATATTAGGAGGCTCTGTGCATGGGGGACAGACTTTACCTTTTACTATAATACAGTAGTCATATTGTACATTAATGGCGGGGGGGTCATTACTGGGAATGGCTTTTGATGCTTTGCAAACTTCACACTATCACCTACAACTTGGATTCACGTCCCTCATTGCTGGTTCAGAGTGGGGATTTTCTAGGGAACCAAGTGAGTTGAATGTCCCTTTGTTCTTTTATTCCACTCCCTTGTAGTTAAGGGGGTTTCACAGGATTTACGTTGGAATAAATGAGTTTAGAATCTGGACAAAACAAATTTTCTTCCATTTTAAAATATAAATATTATGTTAGGGGACAAATCCTCAGAGCTGCTTAGCATCTGCAATTCCCACATACCTCTGTGTTACTAGTTAATATATGAACTAGTAGTATAATACTTTATTAGTATGTATGGGTAGTATATGAAGACAAAGTACATCAGAGCATTCGTTCTTAGGATGGTACAAACTAAAGCTTTGGGGGTGATATGCAGAGCATGAGCATTTTACCTATCTGCCTCATGGTAAAACCCAAAAGAAAATGTCCTCGGCTTTGATTCAGCAATAGGTAACATGAAATGTGATTTATGTCAGCAATGAACTGACAAAGTGCCAGGCACAACTTACAGCATGCCTGAGAATAAAAAGATACTTAAACAATAGACTAATTACAGAGCAAGTTAAGCTGCTTTGAGATGCTATTTTTATGCTGATACAAGAATCTGATCAGACTCAGTTGGATCAAGTGCCCTTGCACGGCTACTTGGAGTACTGTATTGTACATATTACAGTGTTAAACTGTAATGAGTGAATAACTGCCATAGGAGACTTATGCTTGGGAATGATTTGCTATTATCTCTTGATCTTGCCTATATTATACTGTATATAGATATTACACAGACAAAAACTACTTTAAGAGAACATTATTAAGATGGCAGAGTCAAGCACTCAAAAATTTTGGAAATGCCAGAATTAAGGTTCCCTCTGTAAGCTTAATTAAGCCCCCTTATGTGTATGTATTATGATACAGTCTTTAATTGCAAGATCACACATTATTTTTTCCACAGGGCCACACCTCATTCAATACACAGGAAATGAATCAGGATTTGCAATGAAGGAGATTTTTCATCCTTCATCTAATCTCAGTCTCCCCCATCGACTGGCTCCCAGTCTTCATCCCCCATTTCCTACCCTGGCTCCCAGTTCCAGTCTCTTTGCCCAGTCAGTCCTACTCTTCCCCCTGGATCCTAGTCCCATTCCCAATCTCCTTGCCCAGGCAGCCCCATCTCTCCCTTGCTTCTAGTTCCCTGTCCTAATATTCTTGACCAGCAAGTCAGTCAGTCTTCCCCAACCCCAACTCCATATAAATTTCCTTCTTCCTCCCACCCTGCACACCCCACTAGTCTCCAGTTTTCACACCCCCTGACAGCTCCTCCCAATCTGTTTTGCCACCTCTGAAAATCTAGCTGTTGTCCCCTCCACATTCAAACCAGGCAGCTTCCTCTTCTATGCTTCCTGAACCCAGTAGTAGGGGCATTGTGAGTGTATGACAGACATGTTCCCTATTCTAAGTTCAGGTGCCTGGACCCCGCCCAGCTCACAGCAGCCCAGAGCTGCAATTGCAAAGTCCTGTGCAGTCCTGGGCTCCAGCATATCCAATGTGGATGGAATCATTTGGAATCTGCAGGTGGGCTGCCCTGGAGCTGCAAACCCTGGAGTTGCCAGAGAGCGGGGCAGACCATCTGGCACACAACTAGGCAGGTTTCCAGAGGAACTTAATCAAAATTGAACCCTCTCTGCCACATATTTCAATAAATATGCAAATTCTGACCAAAGAAGTTTCATTGGAATTTTTCCAACCAGCTCAAGCTTCCATTGACTTAAATGGGAGTTTTGTCTGAGCAAAGAACTGAGTTAAAACTAAAGTCTAATTCATGCCCATGAGGCCTACGAGTGAAAGTATTTCCTTTCCCCACATAGTAAAGGGGGTCAACGACCTCTACCACATTGTCCCGCTGTGACGTTGCACCCCATAATGCTTTATGGAAATATGCTTATGAATGTATATATGACATAACTGGAATATGTTACGTGGCATATTTAGTATAAAACATATCTCTGTAAAGGTTATTATCTACTGAATATATTCATCCTATTTGTATGCATGTATCATTTTTGTATTCAAAGTTATGAATATTGGCTGTGTACTTGTTTGATTTTAAGTAACCTTAGTAAGGCATTTGGGAAGCTTCTTTAGAAAGGTTTCAGAGTAGCAGCCGTGTTAGCAAGAAGATATTTATATTTATACATACAGAAAACATGAAAAGGTGGAAGTATTGATTGGCCTCTTACAGTTGGTATGGCTACTTCCACCTTTTCATGTTCTCTGTATGTATAAATATCTTCTTGTTGTATATTCCCTTCTATGCATCCGATGAAGTGGGCTGTAGCCCACGAAAGCTTATGCTCAAATAAATGTGTTAGTCTCTAAGGTGCCACAAGTACTCCTGTTCTTTTTTTCTTTAGAAAGGAATTTGCAAGTTAAGTGCCCAATCAAGAAACACTTAATGGACAATGGATCTTGGAAGGCTCCAATCCACATAAGAAGTCTACTTGAGGATGTTCAAGGTAGCATGTGAACCATGGCTGCTACCTATAAGTTCTGAGTCATGCATGGACATGTGACTCCAAAACTCCATCTTGGAGCTGGACTTTGCATAGGAGAGAGGAGGGGGTCTCTACCCACAAGAGAGAGTCTATTTAAGTCGTTGGAAGACCCCTCCATTTTGTCTTCAGCTGACTCAAGAGATAGCCTCTCCACCCCCAAAGGATACCTGAAAGAAACTGGAACAAAGGACAGTAGCCATGGGGGTGTGAGTGATTGCTGGACCCAAACTAGAAGGAGGCTAGTCTGTAAAAGAGGCTTATTGGAACATCTCTGAGGGTGAGATTTTATCTGTATTCAGTTTCTTACTGTATTAGTCATAGGCTTGCGTGTTTTCTTTTATTTTGCTTGGTAATTCACTTTGTTCTGTCTGTTATTACAAAAAGTAGGATTTAAGTGGTTCCAAGTATTTAACAAAATCACTTTTAACTTATTAATTAACCCAGAGTATGTATTAATACTGGGGGGGGGAGGGCAAACAACTGTGCATATCTCTCTATCAGTGTTATAGAGGGTGAACAATTTATGAGTTTACCCTGTATAAGCTTCTTAAGCTGCTTTCATTTAAGCCTGCAGTTTGTGGGACATGGTTCAGACCTGGGTCTGTGTTTGTAGCCAGCAAGCGTGTCTGGCACAAGCTGGCAGGGAAGGCAGGGGCAGAAGTAGTCTTGGCACATCAGTTGGCAGCCCCAAGGGGGTTTCTGTGATCCAACCCATCACACCCGCCACCTCCACTGGACCCTGCAGAGAGCTCTGCATGCATCTGGGGATCCACTGATAGGGAGGAGGCAAGAAGTGAGAAAGGGATGCAGGAATCTAAGGCCCTGATTGGACTCCCATTGAAACTGATGGCAAAACTTCCGTTATCTACAGTGGCGTAGAATCAGGCCCTAAACACCTCCTAGAAGGCACTCTGCACCTTTCAAGATTGGGCCCACAGTGAATAGCAGTCAGCAGTCTGCTATCCCTTTCCAGGTATCTCTTTTTTCTCTGAAATAGTTAGTAATGATATATTACTCCATACGCCTATAAGCAATAGTGTAACTGTGTTTAGTGGCCATTTTTCTACTGTGCATGTGCAAAATCAATATTTCAATTGTTTATACATCCATTATTTTTTAACATTTATTCTCTGAATTACCTGTTACAAACCTGGAGATAAAACAGTTTTCATACCTTTTGGGGAAAAAAGACAAAATGTTTAATTGCTTTCTAACTTTAGAAAATGGCTTAATTGTCGTTGTCTGAGAACTGAATTGCTTAAACATTCTGAGTCTGCTGGGTGTGTAGTGTGAAAGATAACAAATATTTTAACAGGCATCCTGGTCAGCTTCCCTTTTCACTTTGTGTATGTTCTGAGCTGAGCACATAAGGAGTTCCATGCTTACCTCCCATTTGCTTCATGGGAGTTTTGCAGCTACAGTAGTTAAGAAAATATTCCCTAAGGATCCATCTGAGATTCAGCTTGTGTTACACCAGCAAACGCTGAAGAGCTTTGCAATTTTGTTCCATTAATTTGTCACTGAATATCTGATTTTAAAGTAACCACAATTACGGACTATCCTCAAAAGCAACTGAATCTGTATTGTACCATGAAGTGGCACTGACCTCCAGGAACACTGTACCAAGCACCACCGTTGGTTGTTCCATCTACAAAACTACTGTCGTCATCATTCTTACGACATGGTGGTCTGTTTTGATCAGACATGGCTGGGTTAAAAGATGAATAGCCCCGAGCTAAGCTTTGAAAAATCGCATCATCAGGGCAGGAGCTGTATTCATGAGTGCTACCTAGAATAAAAAATCAGACACATGGATTAGCAGGTTAGTCATACAGACTAGGACTACTGGATTATGAACTCATTAGGGCAGGGACAGTGTCTTTTACTTTTCTGTAAAGTACCCAGTGCACATATAGCAAAATAAAATTAATATTTAATAATAATTCTATTACTTCAAATGCTAATACTATCTGTATTGCTGTTATTTAAAATATTCATATCAATATTAATAATATTCCTTATTGATGTACCAGTATTAATATTATTATTGTTATTACTTTTACAGTACCAAACACCCCCAACGTGTGCTAGGCATTTTATAGACCAAAGAAACAAAAAAAGTCTTTCCTTAAAGAGTTTACAATCTGATACTGAATGATATGATGAGTGAGAGTAACAAACAATAGGGAGAAAGTGAGTTGAAGAAGGACAGGGGTTACAAATAAGATCAGATGGTTATTCAATTTAAGCCTGTGCACATGTTAGTGGTTGAAGTAATAAAACAATAATAATAATACTATGTGCAAACTGGTAAAATGATTCTGCTGGAGAGTGAACCATTTTATAACAGACTACATAGTGCCGAGCAGTGATAGTGAAGGAGAAACTGCAATTCAGTTATTTTCACTAACATACACATCACTTCCATGACTGCATTTATTAAAGTACCAACAGTTAAATCTTGACATCATAAAGAACTCTTTCAACGAGGTATGTCACTAATGTCTTAGTTTGCAAGCCATAAATAAACAGCCTCTGCTTACATGTCAGCTATTGTACATATAACCACTGGTTCATTGTCATGTAGTAATTACCAAATATGTGGACTATACTTCAGACAGATGATGAGGATGATATGGAGAGTTATACATTGTGGGCAGAAAGGGTGAAATCCTGGCTCCACAACAGTTAATGGTAAAAGTCCCATTGACTTCAGTAGAGGCAGGATATCACCCAAGCTGCTTTTGCTATTATACCATCTAAGTCACTTTGCTTGGGAAGTTCCTAGACTCATGACTCAATATTTAACTACCATTTCTTCACTGACAGGTGTCCAGACCCTTAAAACCCATTCCCCTCTCCCTGATTAGGAAAATCTGGTGTATGACTAAAAAGGATATAATGTATGGCAATGGTCCCCAAACTGTGGGGCACGCCCTCCTAGGAATGTTTGGGGAGGTGCACTGTGTAGCGGGGCTGGGGCCAGCCCCTACGGGGGACAGGGAGGGAGTGCCATGTTTCCAGCCCCGCTCCAGTCCCAGACCAGCTTCGTCCACACCCTTGCTCCTCCCGTAGCCCCATTCACCCCACCGTCCTGCTCCGCCCCCCGACCAGCTCCAACCCCAGTCCTAGCTCCACTCTGCCCCCAGCCAAGCTGGCCCTCATTCACTCTCCCCAGACCACCTCTGCCCCCAGTTCTAGCTCCACTCCACCCCCCTGCTCAGCTCCCAGCCCGGCTCTGCCCTCATTCCCCCTCTGCCCCCAGACCAGCTCCCCCTTTAGATCCAGCTGCTCCCCCATCCCTATTTCTGCTCCCAGCTCCATTTTCAGCCTACGCTCCACTGCTAAGGAGGCCTTGGCTGTGCAGTAATGGGTGGGGCGTGGACAGATTCCATTAATGGTAAGGGGGGGCACAATTGTAAAAGTTTGAGCATCACTGATGTAGGGTAACTGTTTCAGGATCTTCTCAATTAATTCATCATTACAGGTTTGCACTAAAATTATAGTGCAAATGGATAAAATTTTCTGAACCTGATTCTCCATTGTGTTATACCAATTATATGCCAAGTAACCTCACTGAAATCAGGCTCTTCTAACTGTAGAAAATGTATCTTCAAAACTAGTGAAAGATTACATGTTAACTATCTTTGAACCAATAAATATAACTAATTAATGAATAATCTACTTGAATGGGTCATTACTATACAGTTGCATGGTATTTCCACTCCACTCCCAGCTGATTAGGCCTCAGCTAGAATATTGTGTCCAGTTCTGGGCACCACATTTCAGGAAAGATGTGGACAAATTGGAGAAATTCCAGAGAAGAGCAACAAAAATGATTAAAGGTTTAGAAAACATGACCTATGAGGAAATATTGAAAAAAATCGGTTTGTTTAGTCTAGAGAAGAGAAGATTGAGGGGGAACTTAACAGTTTTCAAGTACATAAAAGGTTGTTATCATGAGGAAGGTGAAAAAAATGTTCTCGTTAACCTCTGATGATAGGACAAGAAGTAATGGGCTTAAATTGCAGCAAGGGAGGTTTAGGTTGGACATTAGGAAAAACTTCCAGTTAAGCACTGGAACAAATTGCCTATGGAGGCTGTGGAATCTCTGTCACTGGGGGGTTTTAGAGCAGGTTAGACAAATCAGGAATGGTCTAGATGATATTTAGTCCTGCCATAAGTGCAGATGACCTATTGAGGTCCCTTCCAGTCCTACACTTCTATGATTTGGAAAGTGAATCTTAGTTAGCAGCCATGGAAGGATAGCGTGTCTACATCCTATTTGTGTCTTTGGACATATGAAGCTAATGTATAATACACACCACTGCGCGTTTCATCATATGGATAGTTTGCAACAAGGTCTCCTCCATGAAGATTGGCTGAGAGGACAAAGGGAATATCCATAATCCAGTGAATGATACTTTTAGTTTCAGGAGCAAGCTATAACAAAACAGATATTTTCAGCAATTAACCTTGATAGTCCATGTAGTAACATACCCAGCAGTCTAATGCCTTTTAAATACAAGTTACAGGCTTGATTCTGATCACACTTATGGCCTGATCCATCTAAGTCAATGGGAATTTTTAAACTGGCTTCAAGGCAGCTTATTGACATTAGGCCCTTGCACAGATGTCAATCTGGAGTATCTCCATTGACTTTGGTGGATTCACATCAAAGGGAAAAGGTGTAAATTAGATCAGAATTAGACCCTATATTTATTGCATCTCAGTGTTTGACTTTACCCTGCTACACATAGCATAGGAAATATTGCAAATATTGTGATAATTTTGAAAACCATGAAAAAATAAATGTTGATTTCAACAACGTCCACTGTACATTCTATGCTGTACAATGGATAGATAGTAAAATTAAACCTGTGCTGAGCTGGTAGCCACTTTTCATCAACAAGTTGTCAAAATCTGTAATCAAAAACTGGCTTTTAGAGCCATAGCCACTTAAGAGTGTACGTCAGTGTACCAGGAGTAGTTCCTGAAACATTCTGCATGTGAAGATCAGAAGTAGACAGAACCCCTCCAGACGTGTTAAACCCATATATATTTAAGAATATGGGTACATAAACAAGAACTGAGTTTCCAGCAGGGAAGATCAATGTATAAGTGAATTCTGGCAGTGTTCTACAGATGGCAATACCAGGACTGTCTGATCAACAAGGGAAATGTAGGAGACAAAGTCAAGGATGACTCCATAATCTCTGGTCTTAAAAAAATTAAGGTTGGAGTTAAGGAGAGTGACTGTGAACTAACAGAATGGACCAAAGAAGACTTGCTACAAAAAAGGAGGAATCCAGTTTATGAAATGTTCAACAGAAGGAAATTAATGGTGCACTAGGTGCTGACAGATTTAAGACCAGAAAATAGATTAGTTTAAGTAACAAAATAATCCAAGTCCAGAACATTGTCTTATTTATTTAAAAACATAGGCTTCTTGATGTAAGAGCCAGCAAGAGAGCTCTCTATGGGAAAGGATGAAACACACTCCAATGATTTGGTGGAAAGTACAGGACATTATTTACCTTAGGATTCTGGTCCACAGCTTTCCTCATGTTTTTCAGTAGGTGATTGTTTGGGCCACCTTCTCTCTCATTAATGTAAACTATTCTATCCAGGTCAGGGAAATTACGGTTCAGGTCTATTCCTTGAGCATTACTTCGGCCAACAAACCAGTCTTTGAATTCACCAGGCTGAAAGGGAAGAGGGAACAGAAAGGGAAAACAAAAGTAATTCAGGCCATCTGTACAGACCAACACATATGTATTAATATTATTATTTATTTGTATTACTGTAGCATACAGTGGCCCCAGTCCTAGCCCAGGACCACAATGTACTAGGTACTGTACAAAACAGAACAAAAAGATCCTGCCCCAAAGGGCTTACAATCTAATTATCAGAAAGAGACAACAGATGGATAAAGATGGGGGAATACAAGTAAACGAGACTATATAGGTGACAGGCAGTGGTCTTTGCACAATGGCAGCCTAACCATTGTCATGGTTTTTGTAGACATCATTGCAAAGGAGAGTTTTGATGAAGGAGTTAAAGGTAGTTTTGTGGATATTTAAGGGAACCACCTTCCAGATGTGAGGGGCAGCATGGAAGAAGGCATGAAAGTGCTCATGATGGTGGAGGTCAGCATCATCGGCAAATCAGAAAGCAGCAACAGGTGGATAGTGAAAGAGAGATGATAGATAGGGTGGGATTGACTATGAAGTGTCTGGAAAGTGAATACCAGGGCCGGCTCTGGCTTTTTTGCCGCCCTAGGCAAAAAAGGCGCCGGCCGGCCGGGGGGGGGGGGGACGTGCCCCGGCGGGGGCCCGGCTCTCCCCCCGACCCCGGCGGCCAGAGCGCCGGGGGCAGGGCGGCGAGCCCCGGCGGGGGCTCGGCTCTCCCCCCGGCGGCCGGGGCGAGGGCGGCGGGGGGCGGCCAGAGCGCCGGGGGGAGGGCGGCGAGCCCGGCTGTGGCCCCACTCTCCCCAGCGGCCGGAGCGCCGCGCCGCCCCCCTCCAGGTGCCGCCCCAAGCACCAGCTTGGGTGCCTGGTGCCTGGAGCCGGCCCTGGTGAATACTAGCAACTTATATTTGATGTGACAGGGAAGGGACAGGCCAGTGGAGAGATTCAAAAAGAGGGGTGACATGGGCTCGGAAAATGATCTAAGGAGCAGCATTCTGAATGGATATGAGCAGGGCAAGATTGCATTTGCCAAGGCCAGAGAGCTCCGGCTGTTGCAGTAACTGAGACACAAGATGATGACAGCTTGGATGAGAGCTTTAGCTGTATGATGGACAGGGAAGGCTGTATCTTCAAGATGTTATGCAGAAAGAATCAGCACAAACCTAAAATAAATTTGCACTCTGGACCAAAGCCTTTAATCGTCACTTACTAAGGCAAAATTCCCACTGAAGTCAACAGTGTTTTATGTGAGTTTGCACTGTGTGAGGACTTCGGGATTTGGCCCTAGAGTTGGATTATTGCAGATCTGTGAGTGTTAGTAGCTTAAAACTGAGGTTAAAGGCAAATTCTCTTAGGAAGGGCAGCCTTGCATGGCAGAAAGTTCAGATTTGTATTATCATGCTTCAGGTCACATTATTTCTAAAAGATCAAATACTGAAGTTCTTATGCAGACAAACTCCTATGAAAGTCAATGTTCCTCATCCAGAGGAGAGCTGTAGCTGTTCAGAATGTCTCAGGGATCAGGAACAATGTGAGTTTTGCATTAGCAAGAACTTCCAGATTTGGCTATGATGCTTTCAATTTGCATTAAAAAACCATATCTGTTCCCTGAAGCCGACCAGTGACAGCATGTATTCTCTGATGATTATTTGTATTCTCTCTCATTATGACTTTAGCTATTGGAAAATTCATGGCAAAGATATCGTTTTGGTTTAATTTGTGGGGTGTATCAAACCTGCCATAAATCTCTGTGTACTGTAGCACTATACAAATAAAATTCAAGTAACACTAAAAGCAATACATGTAAAGATCAGTTTCTTTCTGAAGGCAGGAAAGAGGTTCTTTCCCATTTTAAATCAAAGTTTTACAAAAAGTGATTTAACATGAGTAGGACATACGGCCACCAGCTGGTAATTTATGGGAAATATAGCTTCCACTTTGCTGCCACAAGAGGGAGTGCTACTACTGAACATTTTTTAGAAATAGTGATGGTAGCTGATTCAAACACGACTGTTTCATTTCCATGAGTTTAACAATATTTTAAGACACAGAATCTTGCTTATTTAATAATATATAAGCGTTCATGTGGTAAGTTTCAAAATTACTATAGTAGGAAGCTTTACAATTTAATGTACTCAAAGTCTAATTAAAATAAATTTTGTAGTGACCTAAACTATAGCTATTTGATATTTTATATTATAAATCATAATAATGATCACATCTTTATTAAAGGTGGAATTATAGTTCTGAGTAGTGACCATACACTAAAGCCCCAATCCTGAAAACACTTCTGCAGATATTTAACTTTAAGCATGTCAGTAGTCCCATTCATTTCAATGGGTATATTCATTGGAGTAAAATTACAAGTGTGCATAAGTGCAGAACGGGTGGATGAAACATCCATGAGTAATCCATTAATACAATTTTAGATCTGCATGATAAGATCACAATTTTCTTGACTGTATTCATTATCCTAAATTTCCTGAATAATTCTTGGTCAGTAGTTGGTTTAGAAGAAGCTTGTTCAGAGTCTTTGATATTTGAAATTAAAGCAGTTTTATGAGACATATAGGTCACATAATATGTTTCTGTTCCCTGATTGGATGGATGTAATTCTTAGAATCAGGTTTCCAGTGAGAATACTCTTAATCAGGGCTGGCTCCAGCTTTTTTGCCGCCCCAAGCGGCGAAGAAAAAAAAAAGAAAGAAAGAAAAAGAAAAACCCAATTGAGCTGCCGCCAAAGTGCCGCGGAAGAGGAAAAGAGAGAGTGAAGGACTTGCCGCCGAATTGCTGCCGAAGACTGAAGCGGAGCAATTGGGCTGCCCCCGAAGTGCCGCTGAAGAGGAAGGACCCGCCTCCGAATTACCACTGCAGACCCAGAAGTGCTGCCTCAACAACGGACAGAGTGCTGCCCCTTTCTATTAGCTGCCCCAGACACCTGCTTCCTTCACTGGTGCCTGGAGCTGGCCCTGCTCTTAATTATTACTTAAACTTACCCTTCCACCAATATTTTGCAATATTCCATTAAAATTTGCTGTTTGGGGGGAAAACATTCTGGTCAGTGAACTTATTTGATAGAATATTTATGAAATGTGACAACAGACAGGTCATGAATACAGTGAATTAGTTAAACTAAAATGAATATTTGGAGACAATTTTTTGCAGTATTTGCCTAGCTGTATCATATACCTTATTAAATAGGACAGTTACAATGTATTTTACTATTAAAAATAGTGTTTAAGCTGGGCTAGTCAAAAGTCATGCAGTGAAAATTCATATATTTCTGAGCTTGTTATATTAGTGGTGTTTTTCACTGAGTCTGAGGTAGATACAGATAGTGATTACAATTCTTATATACGTTGGCTTACAAACCTGGGATGCTGCCTTCTCAAACCCATCTGGATTAAAGGATGGCATGATATGGATGCGTGTGCTGTGGATCAAGTTGATAATTGTCTCGTTTCCCTTCTGGTATTCATTACATAGGTACTGAGCTAAGAAAATAAGCAGCTCCCTTCCAACGGCTTCATTCCCGTGCATATTCCCGATATATTTAAATTCAGGCTCCCCTGCAACACAAAGAAGAAACATCCCTTAGACAGATGCAAAGAATATTCACCAAAGCCCATGGAGAAAGTGTGGATCAGGTCCATATTACAGCTGTTTCTAACACTATTATTATAGTTCTATGTTCCCATCCTTTGTTCCTGAAGATCTAAGAGAGAGAGATTGAAAATTTCCTTCAGGACAGTGAATTTAGATTTTCAAAACAATCCAGCTAATTAAATAAAGTAATCCTTATTCAGGAGTTGAGAAAAGACACCAAATTCTGATCCAGTATACCAGTGTAAATGCACCATTAATATTAATGGTGTGTCTCTGCATTTACATTGCATAACTGGTAAAATCCAAATGTAGCCCATACATTTATTGTTTATAAAGAATAAATTCACTTTTCAAGAAAGGAAAAGTGTTGCTAAATTAATCTTTTAATTGTTAATGTCATTTTAGGGCTAGGTTAAAACACCCACTACTTGCAAATATTTTAAACTGGAATGATATTTTTTATAACACTCCCAATGAATAGCTACTGCTCCTAGTGGTCTGAAAGTCCTATTTAACAACTGTCTGGGACATTCACTTCAGATTTATACACTTGGTGCAGTACCTTGATGAGTAGAATGTGTGGTTTTTCCTTAATTAAATAAAAACTCCAATCTTCCCAAATTATGCTTATTGGTCATTATCATTGCAGCTCTAGATACAAGAGGAATGTGCATGAGAGAGTTTGTGGTCCCTAGAGGCATGAAGAATTTATATGTATTTATTATTTTTAAGGTAATATCTTGGGCCCTGATCCTGCAAACATTCAGGCATGTGTTTAACTTTAAACACGTGAGAATTCTAACTGAAATCAAGGGGACTCTCATGCTAAAGGTATGCATATTCCTAAGTGTTTGCAGGATTGGGGGGTTAATTTTCTTTTGATCTGTGTTCATCTCTAGATATGAATATTTAATTTTTTATTCCATTATAACTGCTCTCGTTTGATCAAGGAGTCTTTCAATGATATGCTTTGAATATCTAATTTTGAATACTTGATCTGATCTGTATTAACCAGTGTGTCATATGTAAGACATAGGAGGAAATTGTCCCACTCTATTTGGCCCTGGTGAGGCTCCAGCTGGAGTATTGTGTCCAGTGTTGGGCATCAGGAAAGATGTGGACAAACTGGAGAGAACCCAAAGGACAGCAGCAAAAATGATCAAAGGTTTAGAAAAACTTTATCCCTGAACCTGTAGCAATTTTACAGGTTACTACCACTAAACCCAAACGTTCTTGTTAAACCCTCTAAAACCAACTCCTCTTCTCCTCATTGCTTTATCAGTTTTCTATCAATAACATTCCTCTTGACAGTGTCCATGTGGTACTTCAAGCAGAGGAGCGTGAGCAGTAGCACAGTGATATCAGAGGCAATGTTGCTTTGATCCGCCGGAGTGCGCAGCCCCGCTCCCCCCGGAGCACTGCTTTACCGAGTTATATAAGAATTCGTGTTATATTGGGGTAGAGGTGTATTTTTATTGGCAATCCAGTACTCAATTTTTCTAAAATAACTTAATATCTTTGGTAAAGCACAAACTCCTTCAGTTACTCTGGCTTTTAGAAGGCTTTTACATCAATCCTGAACTGACCTCAGAGTACATTAGAGCCTGCGAACTGATTAAGGAAGAAGTGTTTTAAAATGTTAAGCTTTTCAGGTGACAAATTGACAAGCACTGCTACATGTTACTAACCACTTCTAAAGACACTGTCACCTAAGGTCTTGTTCAATTATTTCCTAGAAACACAATGTACGGAACTAATGTTAGATTGTCCAACTAAAGATAATTTATAGAATAACCACTTATTTTCAAATAAGGCTATATCACAAATGCAAGTTTTTAAAAAACAAACAAACACCACATCCAGATAATTCTTTGAATGCCTGTTTAAAGGCAATAATGCTATTGGTTTGGGAAGTTCCTGGAGCTTTAAAGTGTTTGAACTCATAGATGGACAGATACATTTGGCATCTATTAATCAAATAAATTATGAGTCCAGAGGATTCCATTCAGTTACATTTGTTGTAATGTTAAGAGCTAACATGGAAGAAATGTATAATAACTCATGTCATGGAATGGGGGGGAAATCATATGAAGAAAGAGTTTCTGCTGAAAGATTAAAGTGGTTTATAAATGGCTTTGCAAATGAGTTGGAAATAACCTTAGAAAGGACAGACTCCTTGTTCTGCTTTCTCATATCCCCCATGGAAAAGCTAGCAATATTTCTTAGGTAATAGGGTTAGTGTTTCTGATTACTTCCATTTGCCTGTCATTTTTAAATATCACAACCTGTAAACTATTCCTGCAGCTACACAATGTTGCAAATCTTGGAGATCTTGCCAAGAGGAAATTCATTACTCTAACTGTATTTGAGGACTTTTTCATGCTCTATGATTTTGTTTGTAGTTCAGAGAGACAGAAATTCTCTGGGGATCAATTAAATGAAAGATCAGGGGGTTATGTAATGGATTTCTCTGGTCCATATGAAAAAAATGAGATTGAAAGATTTAGAGAAGGAGAAAAAGAGAGGAAATAACTAAATGACTGTAACCTGACTGATCTCTCTCCGTGAGTTGTGTGAAGTCAATGCTAGTATGTTTCACTTAAATTCTGCAATGCAATGTTATTTTCTAAATCATTATATATTAGCAGCCACAGATAATTTTAGGGTGGGATTTTCAAAAAAGCAATGTTAGCCTAACTCCGCTCCCACTGAAATTAACAGGAGTGTTACCATTTAGTTAAGTGAGAGCCAAGTTAGGCCAACATGGAATGATTTTGGAAAAATCCGATCCTTCATACCTTTGTAATTAACCACCAGAAAATAGAGCAGAAGACAACAGAAATAGAAAATTCATGAAGCCCTTGGCAGATGGCTGCTTTGAAGCAAAGTAACAGATCCATTCTTTTAACTCAAGACAGGTCCCAACTCCCATATCTGAATTTGAAAAGTAAATATTAAAATAATCCTAATTTAATATAAAAGTGAAACTATAACTTTGTGTAGCATATTAAACTATGAGATAAACCTAAAGAACAGCTGAACTTGTATAGCTCATCTTGGCATTTATAAGGTAAGAAGCCACCTCAGTACTATTGGATGAATGAACACCCAAAAAGGTCAAAGGGCCTAATTATGCCTGTAAAATGGTGTCTGAAACATTAGCCAAACTGCTTTGGTTTGGAAATGAAGTTCACAAAATTACTTTTCTCAGTGTATTCCCACCTCCTTCACCACTGAACAAAACCAGGAAATGCAGAGGTGCATTGTGCTTCATATTCAAGCTAGTCATCTCCACCATAAAGGGTCTTTATGACTCTGTGCTTTTCTGCCTTACAGCTCTTCTCTAATAACCTGTCACCCACTGCTAAGGGCTTGTCTACACTTGAATGTTATTTAAGATTAAGATAGTGTGTAAATTTAAAGCACAATAGCTATTCCTGAATAACTTTGTTTGTGGAACTCTTCTTCCAGAATAAGAGTGCCTGTAGGAATATAGGACCACATTAGACTTGAGTAAATTGAGTTTGGATTTTGACATAAGCAATAGGCCAAAAGCATGTGAGCAAAAAGAATTAATTTATGAGAAAGAAGAATTGTTTGTGTCAAACTTGTAGTGACCCTCAGAATATCAGTGTGATCTTATTTTAAGATTTGGGCTAAGCAATAGAAATAAAGAAAACATGGTCAATTGGGCACCAGGTGCAGAAAACTGGTTAGAAATGTGTAGTCCAGCAGCTAGGGGAAAATACTGTCAAATAAGATAAGAAGAAAACCTTGAAGAAAGTAGAGTATAGTCCTAAACTGCTTCAGCTGACTTTAAAGTCCAATTACCAGTAATGACATCGTTTGTTACAGTGTATAAAAAGCAAGATTTTCTAGGGGTTCATCAGAGCTTTTCCTTACCCCTTTGGCATCCCACCATGATGGGAAGGCGTCCCCAGGCCCGATCTGGTTGTGAATATTTGGCCAATGCTTATAATTGTATTGTTGCGAGGGTATAGGATATACAGGTGTATATACTTATATTCATATATTGAAGGTAACCAACACCAAATGGCCTTGGAACTAATAAAAGAATGCTTGTGTGGCAGCTGAGTCATGGTAAACCCTAACATACATATTGGAGAAATTATTTCCAACAGTGCCTCATTCCTATTAACTTAGTCCACTTTCAAACCTATTCCAGAATAACTCCATATGCAGACAAGCCTTTACTATGCTTGGAACAGCCTCCCCCATGATGTGGGCCAAGCATCCTCTCGCTCTATTTCTAGAATCCCTCCTTAAGACCTATTCTTTCATGAACATTCCAAGGCTGATCTCTCCCTGATGATGTGCCCTCTGGTACTTACACTTCAAGTGTTAATTCAGATGAGTACATCAGATAGACTGTCAGATATTGTGGACAGGGACCACTTACTTTAATGGATGAAAGGATCAAACTATATATCTATTACGTGTCCACATAAGCCTTGTCATCACTGCTAAAAAAGGTGTACTTTTTACCTCGGGGTAACTAACACGCATGATCTATCCTGAAATAAACACACAATGCAGACCAGGCACTTCAGTTTTACCATGAGGTAGACTCACCTTGAAGAGAGTAAAGGGCTGTTTACTTTGCAGTTTACCTCATGGTAAAACTGAAGTGCCTGGTCTTCACTGTGTTTTTACCTTAGAGAGATCATGGATATTATTTCCCCATGAGATACAAGATGTGCCCTTTTCTTAATTTATTTTTTAGCAGTGAAGACAGGGCCATATTGCCTTGTGAACACTTCCGGTGCTATGTAAATGAATAAATAAATAATTTGAAATAATTTCTAGCTGCATTCATTTACTGACAAACTTCATCTAAATAGGAAGCAGTATAACTCAATAGCCACAAAGTCCTGGTTTCCTAAAAATTGAGAAATTTAGTAAATGATGGTTAGAATTGTTTATTTTAATTCAAAGCAGATAAATAATGAGTAAAAATTAAATTAAATTTTTAAAAGCAATAAATCTCTCTCTGATGGGTTTGGCCAAGAGACTAGATTAATATTTGTTTTTGTATTGGATTGATCATATTCAAATTCTTCCCAAGTGCTTTAGAAAGAAAATTTATAACAATACTTTGCACTCATATTATGCCTTTATCCACCATATCCTTATGATGGCAGGTGTTATTAGCGCTACATTAAGGATGAGGATAGTAAGGAAAAGAGAGGTTAAGTGACTTGACCTGGTCAGTGGCAGAACTGGGAACAGAACCCAGCTTTTCTGTCTCCCACTACGTTGTTCTAACTGCTAAACAAGACTGCCTTCTCTGGAGGTAGATGCTGGTAGTGCAGTGACTGTGTGAGCAAGTGTTCACATATCACCATGAATATTAGCTGTGGAATACAACAGGTGCTGCTCACCTTGTCCTCTCTGTTTATTAATACCAGCAAACTTTTAAATTAATCACACAGTCTACACAGTGGTTAAGTGTCATTTCAAAGGGATTGGCTGTATTCCTATAGTTTGGCTGGCACACGACGCAAAGATATTTCTTTAATCAGTCAATTTATCATTGCAATGTATCTTTTTATTACAAGGAAGTTTATACATATGACAGGTTGAGGTGGGTGTATGCAAGATGGTTCATTATCAAGTTCATCTGACAAGCTTTTATCTCTTCAGAAGACTCTAAAGTATCAGTGATTTTATTTCAGCTATAGAAATGTCTGACACTATCACTGTGGTTCAAAAGAATTGGATTAACAATTCCATTCCTCATTCCTGGGGTAGATACATAGGAAATTTAAAACTAAATTGTAGCTCAAATCCTTTTTATAATACACTGCAGTTGTTACCAGTGGGAGACATTCAGAACTTTGGGGTCTATTCGCCTATTGTTGTGCATTAATGACTGATAAGACTAAGAGGATAACTTGCCCTCACTTTGTTCATGAGACAAAAACTTAGCTGCAATAGTCCATTCTGTTCAGATGCAATCTTGTGTGAGAGGCATCAATAAGACAATGGACAAAGAAAAACAGCAAGAAATTAAATGAACTATCTCTACTATTTTTGTAAGTTATTCACTGGAAACAAAGAAAATCGCTACTTACACCAAAATATTTCCTATCCAGGAGGGACCCATGCAAAGGGAAAACATAACCAGGAAGTGATGCAGGCCCAGTTTAACATTGCCCTGCAGTTTCTTTGTAGCAGCTAGGCTGGCAAAAAGGGCAGGGACAAACCCAGCTCACGGAATTTCTGCATCACCTTCGCAGCAGCCCCCGGAGCAGTGGGACCAGAGGAGAGAAGGAACATAGTGAGGGAGTAGGGGGCAAAGTCAGGGCATTCTAGGGTTGCCACCCATCCAGTTTTTACCCAGACAGTCTGGTTTTTGGCTTCTGTGTCTGAATGCCATTTAGGGTTACAAGGTGCCCAGTGTTTGGGGACCTGGCAACCCTAATTTATAGCACCCAAACCCAAAGTCCAGGTACTGCAGGGCAGGGAAAGGCGCCATGTCATTAACCCATGCCAGTCCCTGCTCAGCCGAGGCTGCCTTCTACCTGCAGGCATGCTTCTTGGGACAATCCTGTGAGCGACAGGAAGAAGGGAGAGAGGAGTGAGCGACAGGGGCCAGGCCTTTGGGGGAAGATGTGGAGCAGGGGGCAGGGCCTCAGGGGTCCGGTTACCAGCCATTAGAAAGGTGGCATTCTCATGCTTCAGTAATTCTGTGCCCCTGTACAGGCCCATAGGCATCACTGCAACAGGGATGAGTTAGGGCAGCCTTCAGGACTGCTTTAGCCTGAGCCTTCCACTGCCACGACTAGTGCTACAGCAGCTACACTGTTATTTATACTCACGCTAGCTTGATGAGAGCTAGCACAAGTATGTGTCCATGAGCAGGGACTAGAGCAAGCCTTAGAGGAGAGGGATTTGTCACTTCAGGGAAGTGAAACAGCCATCAAATCCTGCAGAGCCTGAGAATCCTTGCTGAAAATAGACTCCAAACCTGAGAATCCAGGGGCAACCCTGCAAATCCTGTTCCTTTCTCCAGATTTCTTCCCCCATTTCCCTGGTTGCTCTCTCAGGAACCACAATGGCATTTTTGCCCACCACTGCAGCAGCCCATTCCTGATCTTCCTTATCCTTGGGGAGCTAATGCTGATTGGACCTAACAGCAGCTTTCCCTGCCGTTTACATCCCATTTTCAGAGGTGCATGCCGAGTAAAGCAACTGCTCCTCAGCTTTATCCCTGCACCCTCTTCCCCATCACACCCAAAGCTCCAGCCTCCAAGTTCTAGTGCCGGGGGATTTCTGCTGACTTTGGCTGCACTTTCTTTGCTGGTTTCAGGGTCTTTCTTACTCCATTGCTTCCCTTGCCCCTGTAGGAGGAGTGTGAGGAATCTGGCCCTCAGAGATAAAAACAGAGCAGCACAGGTAAACCACCTTTGTAAGTGAATTGTAACTAGCGAACAGGGGCTGGACTGACAGCACTGGAATCCTGAAACAAGCCCACAGAACAAGTACAGCACAGGAGGCAGCAAGGGAGGCTTCCTGACGCTGCCCCAACAATATGCCTCAGATGCAATCATGGATGGACTCTTACTAGCAGTGACGGCAATTTGTCTCTATGGCAATTCAGTGTGTTTTATTGAAAATAATCTCTATTTTCCTCTCTCCCTCCCTATTGAAACTCTGCATTTCAGCAGCATGATGCATTTTAAGATAGTAACTGTTTCTGGAAATTGCCAATGACTAAGGACTTGTTTACCCAGAGAAATTGACTGTATAGCTCCCCTGGGTAGACACTCTGTTCTGGAATAAAATTTACTTTATTCCAGAATAATTATTCCACTTTCCCCACATAGACAAGCCCTAATGCTCATTAGCTTTTGCTTGAATTTACTGTTATTTGTCAGGAAGTTTGTGAAAGGATTTTTAAAGTGAAAAGCCATCTTTATTTAATCAATTATAGGAAAAGCAAGCTGACAGAGCAAAAGCTGACCAGTAAAAAAAAATCTACCTTTATGAACCACAAATCTTTGATGACTAACAAAGGACACAAATTACATCAGAATATTAGGTTTTATGATTTGATGTGCTTCAGTACACACAGTGACCAAGAAAGATTGAGGGGTAAGTTATCTTCTTGTAACATCCAATATCTTTTGGGGTACTTTGTGATGCTCTCTTAAAAGAGGAGGTCACATAATAAGTGTGGTCTCTTGCACACTTTTCATAGTACCAAGTAATATCATGTAACCACTTCAGAGGATTCGTTCTTCCTGTCTTCACTGTCAGTGGTTATTGCCACATTACAATGCTAGAACATATCTTTTTTTTTTAAGTCCCTACCAATTGCATCTGCAGACCCCTTTTGGTTTAAAAGTGAAGAATCTTCAAAATCAGAACCCTTTGCTTGTGCAAGTTGTCTGACCCTGATTCAGGAGATAAAACCTCAACAGCAGTGCAGGAGTCAAACCTAATGAATTAAGTGAAATCCCTGTGTGACACTACGCCCCCATATTCTTCATAGAGATATTGTTACGATATGATTATGGCATAACTATGATGTATTTTATACAAGATAGTCATGTGACATATCAGTGATTTACTGAATATGATTATCCTGTTTATATGATGTATCACTTTTGTATCTGAAGTTAGGAATATTGTCTATGTATCTATTACAAATGTGTTTGCATTCTGTCTAGTGGGCATTCCCCAGGTGCAATCAGTTTAGATGGCTGGTTGGGAAGGGCCATCTGGGAGAACAATAGGTCTTAGAAGATGCTAATCTCCCACTGGGGAGCCTTCCTGAGAAAGTTACACACAGCCTCTGTCTCATGATGGCTGCTATATAGGCATGTCACCAAGTCACCTAGTACTGGACTCCATGATAATACTAGTGTTTTTCCACTGACCAGGTCTAGGAATCAAACTGGGAGAGACAAAGGATTCTTGCCATATGCAAAAACTATTTAAGGCAGGGGAGTGACATCACCGTGGTTGGCTCTTCACTGACTTCCCGCCCAAGAAAGAAGACTGCTGAAAACACCTGAGAAGAAAAAGACTAAACTACGGGAAAAGGGCTGAACCCAGGCTAGAGGGTTGTCTGGCCTGTGAAAGGAATAACTGCAGTTTTAAGCTGTTGCAAGTGCAGCTCTCCTTCAAGAATCTCTGCAATCTGCCTAAAACAACATTTAGGGTGAGAATTTGCTACACATATCCAATTTCTTTAGTATATTTAACCTTAGGTTGCGTGTTTGTTTTATTTGCTAGGTAATCTGTTTTGATCTGTTTGCTATCCCTTATAATCACTTAAAATCTATCTTTTGTAGTTAATAAACTTGTTTTTGTCTTGTCTAAAACCAGTGTGTGTAGAAATCATAACTTGGGGCAGAAAGCTATGTATATTCCTCTCCACGTTGAGGGAGCGGGTGAATTTCATGAGCTTACGCTGTATAGTTCTCTGTGCAGTGCAAGACAGTATAATTTTGGGTTTAACACTCCAGATGGGGTGTGCACCAGAGTAATTGGGCAGTTCCTTAGCAGAGCTGATCTCAGCATCTGTGTGCTGGATGTGTTCCTACCTTTATGTGTGCTGGTAAAGTGCAGTCTGACTCCTGGGGAAGGGCTTGACAGGCTGCATAGCAGTATGGTGTAAAGGGAACCCAGGCTGGTGGGTCAGGCGGGCTCAGTGGTACCCCAGTTCCAAGTGGCACGGGAGCAGGGGAGGGAACCCGTCACACCCTTCTTCTTAAATCAGGTTGTTTGTGATCAATTCCAGCATGTTTTAGCAGCTAATATTCTCACAAGCTTCTGAAGTTACAGATGAATGTTTTATGCTTTCTGAAAACTGAGATTAAAAGCTTTTAGATAATGTGCAGCTTCGATAATAGCTCTAATCATTCTTGAGACAGCAACCACTACAGCAGGCCAGAATTGAAGTGGAAGGAAAAAAGAGGCAAAATGGTAATCAGAATGATATGATTTTATGGTCAAATACTATATCTTCAAATATCCTGTGTGATACACCATTGCAACATTGGGATTCCCAGCCTCCATACAGTATGGAGCATTTGTTTTTAACCTCTTGGTTAACTTGATATCCTTCCTCAAAAAGTTATTCACCCCTCACATTAGGCAGAAACACAGACCTGGATGGCCAGACCAACATGCAATGCTTCCTGGGCCAATATGTCCCTACTCACATATTTGTTAGGAACATGGAAACCCTTTATTAAATGCCCTCCTATGTCCCTGTAAACAATAAGACAGGAAAAGAAATGATAATTTAATGTAAGCCAAATCTAAGGAGAGGAAGCCAGTCTGATGTAAAAGCTAACTTAATCAAGCTTGGTGCGCAAGAGGAAGAAGTGAATCGTATTACAGTCTGTTGACTCAAGAATAATGATATCAGCCTACTGAGCTGGGTAAAATCTTTGCCTCAATAGCAAATGGAAAAAAGGAAAAGAGGCTGTTTCTAGAGGCTTGTTTGTTTGTTTTTCCTCCTCACACAAGGGACTGCCAGACAGAGAATGCCAGATGGACAGTGACCTTGGAACTGGAAGCTGGGACACAGCATTGCAATTGTGAGTCACTATAGGCCATTAATATATATGGATTTCATCTTGCTTAACAAACAGTCTGTAACAGCTTTAGCATCTGCTTAGGGAGACACATCATAGTGACCTGCTAACAGCCAGATTGTTCGCTATACAGGAAAAAATGTCAGGGATTGGTAAATTCCCTCAGGTTTCCCTCACAGAATTTCCATTGGAGTTTGCCTTCAGAGGAGAAATCAGTGGGTTCTAAACTCAGAGAAGGCTGAGTCAGGCATGGGATTACAGTCCAAGTACCCAGGAAAGGACAGCAGAAGTTGCAGTATCCGTCACACCTATGGGGATGTCTACACTGCAACATAAGCCTGTGTTTGAGCCCAGCTCAAGCCTAAACCCCTTGCGTCTACATTGCAATTGTGCTAAGTCTCAGGACCCTGCAGGGCTGGAGAATCCGAGCTCAGTTTAAGCCAGGACCCAGCATCCAAGCCTTATTGCTTTGCAGTGCAGACATAGCCCCACCTGACTCAGGTCTCAAGAGTCAACCACAAATATCCCACAATTCAATGGGACAACTTCCTTAGTCCTGTCTGTCCCAACAATCTACTCTACTGAAAACAGAAGCCACCCCCGCCGTTTGCTAATGGCAGCAGCTGAGGTCAGCATTAATCCATTTTCTTCTGATCTCTGATCTGCAAGCACACTGTCAGAGCGCCTCCTAGATTTGCAATGGAGAGTGAACCTATCAAGCCTTTTGCAAAGCAAGCTGCTTCCTGGTAATGTGCAGGGTGGGCAGCAAAGTTTTCCCACAGTGCACCATGGTCCTAGGGTTAAAGCGGCCATATTTCAAGGAGGCAGCACTAGGGACTATGGGATATGGTTACTTTGACTTGGGTCTGTGCACAGCAGTGTGGATGCCATAACCCTAGGTTCAAGCACAGGTTAGAACAGTGCTAACATAGGGTTAAAATACTGTGTAGATCCTCAAACCCGGGGTTCCCTAACACAGGTCAGCTGACTCAAGTCCCACTAACCCCAGTGTATACATTGCAATGTATACATACCCTAAGAGGGTAGTGAATGAACTCCAGGATGAACATCATGAAATTTATAACTAGACAATTGCATGGTGATCTCTGCATGTGACAATCCTGTTTCATGCAATTTGATACAATATAAATCTACATGATTTATACCCCCCAGCTGCAGACAGGCAGAAGGGCTAGTTAAAAATAACAAGGCATATTCTTTACAAAAGGATGACTAATAACCATTTCCTACAGTTATAGCCAGTCTGCCTCCATTAGACTACGCATATCCAAGTACAGGCAACAGCAGGATCAGGAACTGAATCTCTCTTTCCAGCACCATCTGATTTTTTAATTCCGCTAAGAAACATTAAAAGCTACAGCAAATCCAGATTTTGTGGTCTCTTTCATCTTTTTCAAAAGTTTCTATCCCTTTTATGTTGTTAGCAACACATCACAGAGGCTTTTTCTTGCCAATGCATCAAAAAACAAGTCAAGCTGGTGAGAATGAACATTTTCTTTGCCATTATCTAAGGGCACAATCCTGCACCAATAAAATCAAGGAGAGTTTTGCCACAGGACTTCAGTGGCAGCAGGATCAGGCACTTTGGGCTTGATTGGTCTTCTACCTTGCATCTAGTGCAGTCTTTCACACCCATGGCAAGGGAGTGCAGAACACTATGGGCCTGATTCTCCAGTCACACTAGTGTCAATCAGAAGTTCTGAAGTCAATGGGGTTATGCCAGAGTAAAATCACTGCAAGCAAAAAGGCAATTGTGCCCTACCATTCTGATCTGATAGCGTCTTACACTCATGTTATTCAGGTATAAATGATTACACAAGATGCAAGGCAGTGAAAAATCAGAGCCACAGCCCTTTTAATGTGCCTGTGGTGTATATTGTATGCCTGCCTACATTAATAAATATTCAGTATTAGAGCTGGTTGGAAAAGTGGGGCAGGGATGTTTCCCACAGATCATTTTGATTTATTGATGACAAATCAAAACCCAAGCTTTTTTAGCTGAAAACTAATGTAGTCTGGCCGGGAAGCCTGGCCATTGAAGAGAATGGGGCCACAAGGCAGCTGAACTACAGCTCCCATGAAGTACCAGAGTGGCAATTCAAATCAGCATTTTTGGTTTTCAGATGTTTTGGGTTTTTTGACAAAACATCAAAGTTATCCAAAGAAAGCAGAAACTTTTCATGAAAAATTTCATTTAATTGAAAACCAAGTTTTCCATTGAAATACAAAAATTTTCCATCAAAACTGACCAGCCCCATTCAATAGAATAAGAATAATACCATTAATTATCCACCTGCTTATTGAACAGCAAATCGGAAATGATTGTTCCCTGGTTAGAGTATTTTCTGCTTCCTCTGCTCTCTAGAGATACACATACCACCCTGTTTTGCCTGAGTCTCAAGTAGACGACAGTATAATTAATTTTTTTATAATTAAAACAGGGACTTGATGAAGTGCAAACCAGTAACCAGTGTGACTTATGCAAAACCTGCACAGGAAACAAACATGGGAGCAGATTTTTATTTTAAATTTTTATGATTGGCCTTTGTAAGTTTTGCTATTTTGTCTTTTTTTTTTTTTTTTATTTTTCCTTTAAGAAGCAAATGAAAAATGGGAAAGA
>NW_020664417.1:30896177-30910283 GCF_002925995.2 Terrapene triunguis | reverse complement strand
GTGTGGGAAGGGGGGAGGGGGTTTGGGAGGGAGTTTGGGGATAGGAGGGGATGCAGGGGTGAAGGCTGTGGGTCTGAGGATGAGGGGTTCATGATGCAGGAGGGGGCTCAGGGATGGAGCAGAGGATTAGGGTGTGGGGGGATGAGGGCTGGGGCTGAGGGGTTTGGGATGTTGGAGAGGTTCAGGGCTAGGGTGGAAGGATTTATACGATCTGAAGAGAAAGGGCAGCCTGTCTTCCCATTAGTAGATGGGGGACACTAGGACCCGGGGGCAGCAGACAAGGGAGAGGCAGGCAGGGCGGGGCCCACAGGGGGGGGACGCAAGGAGGGGGGGTGGCAGGTGGACGCCGGGGACCCATCCAACACTCCCCCGCTCCCTGACTGCCCCCCCCCCGGACTCCCCTTACCATTCTGGCTCCACGTGTTTGCAAAATACTCTGCCCGGTGGGTCGGTTTGTGTGTTACACAGGGCTGCAGACAGAGGGAGGGGGGAGCAGGGGAAGGCTCTGGCTGCTGGAGGCCAATGGGAGAGGGTCAATCGGCCAAGCCGCCCAATCAGCAGCCGCACTCTGCATGGAAGGGAGGGAGGGAGGCGAGGGAGAAAAAAACCCCGGACATTTTAACCTTGTTACCAATTCCTCCCGGACGGCTATTTAGAGACGCAAAAGCCGGACATGTCCGGGGAAATACGGACGGATGGTAACCCTAAGCTCCAAACTCTCAGCATGTGGCTGAGAGCACTGTGGAGATGATGTCGTCCAAGCAGCATTGTACTTATGCTAAGACTCATCTTAGGTACTTCTAGAAGGAACCCTGATACCTTTCATGATGGACTGCCAGGTGAAATAAAAGTGGGCCTTTTTCCCTAGTTGGCTCTGTCTTCATCCTCCTTCTCTCTCACTTCTCATTCTATCTCGTCCCAGCCTCTAGCCTGGGCAAAGCACTAGTAAATATAATGGATGAAGTCTTGGTCCTACTGAAATCAATGTCAAAACTCCCATTGACTTCAATGGGGCCAAGATTTCACCCACTATTGGGAACAATCCCACATTAGCAGGGGGAGAATGAGATGATCTAATAGATCATTCTGCCGCTGCTGCTTTTTCAGTCTACTTCTCTGCAGTTTTTTCTTTAACACCCCCATTGCTTGCACTACCCCAGCCAGATGACTCTCTTCCCCATATTTTACTTCTCTCAGACTATTAGGGCAGAGAATGACATGGTTATGGGAGAAGAACTGTCTTCCTAATGTGAGCTGAAGAGAAAGTTTACAGAAATAATTGCTTAGATCAAGTAGGAGGAAAGGTGTGGTGCATGGCTAAATACACATTTGATTAACTGTTTAGCCAAAGCCAGTAATTTATAGAACAAAGAAAAATTGTGGAGTAGTGTGAAAACTGAAATCCATCTTTTTTTCAACCCACTGGTCTTAGATACATGTTTATACATTATTGGATTTATGTATTATATACACACATACCCGATGTCCTTCACTCTTCTTCTCAGGAGTTAGGAAGGTCATTCTGAGTTCATGTAAATATGTTTTATACCATGCTGTTCACTAAGTACTCCTTATATATAAAACAAACACCTAATTTTAAACAAAAGGAGTAGCATTTACAGATATTTAAAA
Source organism: Terrapene triunguis (assembly GCF_002925995.2). NCBI lineage: Eukaryota > Metazoa > Chordata > Testudines > Emydidae > Terrapene > Terrapene triunguis. Next base: position 30,908,651 of record NW_020664417.1, on the reverse strand, counting down.
TGGCAAGAAAAAGAAAAAAATTGGCACATTTTGAAAACTAAATGCAAACCACATGACTCCAATGGAGAAAGAAATAGAATTCTTTTAGGGAACAACCCAATAATCACTGGTCTTCATTAACCCCCCTATGCCCTCCGACTGAGTGGTTTGTTTTTATTTAATTACACAATGTGAAAGAAAAGCCCTATGTGCCAAGCTATTGTTTCTGTATATGATTAACGTAAAACTGCTGGGATCATTTTATAGAATGTTATAAATCTGGTTCTTGACATATTTTTATTTCTTTTTCCTTTTTTAAAATGCACTTTACTTAAATTTCTCTAATCTTGAACTTAAGTTTTATGACTGAATCTACGATGACTGCCAAAAGCATGTTTCAGTATATTTTATCCTGCTGTCTGCCAAGCCACAAAAGGAAAAGAGAACTTGGGCTCAAAATTAAAAGTAAAATTTAAAAAGCATTCAAATTATAGGAACACAAGAACATGAAGGCTAAGGGGCACAAGATTACCACATTGTCCATTACACCCAGTACTGAATGGAATATCACAAACCTACGAAGGAGAAATCAACATAGATCTTATCTAAACACTGTGTTAGCTCAATAGGCAGTGATACGCACAAGCAACTCAAATCAATTTCAAAAGAAGTAGCACAGCTGTAGCTAAGGGCAAAATTGACTCCTAGGAGCCTTATTCCTTTTCTTATAAACAGGAGGGAGCTGAGTTCTCCAGGAAATACCCTGGACTTTACAACTGCTCTCCTCTTGATCTGCTGGAGCCAGGACTGGATCCAGGGTTTTTGCCGCCCCAAGCGGCGGAAAAAAAAAAAAAAAAAAAAGCCGCGATCGCAATTGCAATCGGCGGCACTCTGGCGGCAGCTCCACCGCGCCGCTTTCTTCTTCGGGGGGAATTCGGCGGCAAGTGCTTCCCTCCAAGAGGGACCCCCCGCCGAATTGCCCGAACAGCCCGACATGCCGCCCCTTCCCCTTGGCCGCCCCAAGCACCTGCTTGCTGGGGTGGTGCCTGGAGCCGGCCCTGGCTGGAGCTTAGCATCCTGTACAGTCCATTTTTTTTCTCAGGCTTTTGTGGAGGGGTTGATCTGAGGTTTGGGTTTATCAATAACTGGTCAAAATTGATTTCTGCACAAAGGTGGGGAAAAGCAGTTCTCTGTGTTCTATTTTGTATTGTGTGTTGTAGTTGTATATAAATCTAAATAAATATTTCTGCATTCATAGCACACCCAAAGCCCACTGAATTCAATGGGTGTGCTTGGAATATAGGATTGAGCTCTGTATCCATGCAATGTGTGTGAGGACATTATGACAACTTTAATTCAGGCCTCTTGCATTCTTGTATCTTCTGACTTGTGTGTGTTTAAAACTGAAACCTAAAATTACTTACATTTAATTTATAATTAATATACAGAAATTATACACCAGCTGCTTCAAAACTAAAGCTTAGTTTAATTTTAATTTGTAGTCTCCTCTTAGCTTTTATTTTTCCAAATTAAATATAATTTTCTTTCTTTCACAATTTGTATTGCAGTTAACATCTACAGCTCAGATGGCTGGAGAACTTACAGAAGTTATTCATTACCACTTCCAGTATGGGAGAGGCAGATCACAATCTACCAACTGTAAAAATGTTTGGCTATTATTAACATAAATTATGTAAAAAACTTCACTGGTTACAAAAAAAAAGAAGAAAAGCTAATATTTGTCCCTCAGCTGGTTGACTCTACCAGAAAAGTTTGAGCATCTGAATCCCATGTTTTTGCTGCTGATGTCATAGGCAGTTCCTAGTTCCACATTCAAAAAGAGCTGCAGTAGCACTGTGAAGTAAAGTACATTTCATTAACTTTCTTTTTGCAATGTTGAATATATTCTCAACTTAACTTCACTAAGCAATTGTAGCTCTTTTTTAATATGGAAATCAGAACTGCTTATAATGCCAGAAACAGTAGCATAATCATCAAACCTAATAAATGAGATGACACCCAGACTTTAAAAATCAGGTCATTCTGATTACTGGCTTGTTGCAATTTCAGCATGATTTAACAGTCAGAAAGGAAGGTTAAAAACTGGGATTAGAAATTTATAGATGTGCAGCACTGGTTCATCAGAATGTGTTATACTGAGGTCCAATATCTTGCAAACCACCAGGTTACAAGCAACACACTATATAACATGGAAAAACTGGTATTATCAGCTTTACCTTGGGAGGTATTATTAGTTTCTATGCATGGTAGTTCATGAGATATCAAACCTTAAAGTATTCACTGCTCCCTGCAGCCAGGCAAATATATAGATCATTCACCAGAGAGAACAGGATGTTTTCCTACAAATCAAAAATTGCTAGTTGGAAGCTAGGGATTAAATAATGGTATGCACAAATATGAATTAACACAGGGTAGTCTACACAAAGTTCCGTGGCAGCAAGTCTCAGACAGTCTCCACTTTATGGGGTTTGTGCTATGGACTAAAAAAGCAACGTAGACATTCCTTCTCGGGCAGGAGCCCAGGCTCTGAAATCCAGAGAGCAGGGTAGGTCCCAGAGCCCAAGCTCCAGACTGAGCAGGAACATCTACACTGATAGTTTTAACCCCATTGCGTAAGCCCCACAAGCCCAAGTCGGCTTACCCAAGCTCTGAGACTTCTTGCTGCAGGAGGTTTTTTGCAGTGTAGACTTACCCAGTTTTTCTTTTATTGCTATTGAAACAATGTGCTCTTTTTAAAATACTTGACCCATCCATTTGCCCAGACGCACTGTCTGTCTGTCTCTCTCTCTCTCTCTCAAAATTATATAGCTTTGTCAGGTATATTTTATGTTCTTCCCAAGACTGCCACACTAAAACGTGATAATTTCAGTGTTATTATTATTATTTATTATTTGTATTACTGTAGCACTTAGAAGCCCCAATCCTAGACCAGGACCCCATTGTGCTAGGCACTGTACAAACACAGAACAAAAACATGGTGTCTGTCTCAAAGAGCTTATCATTTAAGTATCAGACAAGAGACAACAGATGTATATAGCAGGCATACGAGAGAGTACAAAGAATCAGTGAGCTAATATTTGTCCGCATGTTAAGCAATGTTCTCAATGCAACAGCAGCCTCACTGCTGTCCCATTTTTATAGGCATCGTGGCAAAGGAGAGTTCTGAGGAGGATTTGAAGGAGGATGATAAGGCAGTTTTGTGGCTATCTACAGGGAGTTCCTTCCAAGCATGAGGAAAGGCACAAAGGTGTTGCTTTGAGATTACCCAGAGATAAAGTGTAGAGGGAGAAGAGACAGGGACCAAGGACAAAGCCCCACAGAACCCTCACAGAAAGTTGGAGAGGGAATAAAGAGTATAACTTCTAAAGGACACATTGAAGGAGCAATTAGAGAGGCAGTAGGAGAACCAGGAGAGGATAGAGTCATGGAAGCTGAGGGGCTGGGATTGTGTTGCAGGCAGCTAACAAATCAAGGTGGGGGGGGACGACTACGAGAACATACCCTCTTAACCCCCCTGTTTTGATTAACTGTACCAAAAATTTGGAAACCATGAATCCTATAAAAACAGTACAGGAGTAAGCCAGATATTGCACTGAGAACATTGCCTATCATGCTGACCAATATTAGCTCACTGATTCTTGTACTCCCCTGTATACCAATGAGGGAAGATTCAGAAATTGGGGTTTGTTTAGTCTGGAGAAGAGAAGACTGAAAGGGGACATGATAACAGTTTTAAAATACATAAAAGGTTTTTACAAGGAGGAGGGAGAAAAATTGTTCTTCTTAACCTCTGAGGATAGGACAAGAAGCAATGGGCTTCAATTGCAGCAAGGGAAGTTTAGGTTGGACATGAGGAAAAACTTCCTAGCTGTCAGGGTGGTTAAGCACTGGAATAAATTGCTTAGGGAGGTTGTGGAATCTCCATCATTGGAGATTTTTAAGAGCTGGTTAGACAAACAGCTGTCAGGGATGATCTAGATAATACTTAATCCTACTATGAGTGCAGGGGACTGGACTGGAAGACCTTTCGAGATCCCTTCCAGTCCTGCCATTCTATGATTATTATTAGTATGAATTATTTGAATTCCAGAAGTGCCCAGAGGTACCAGCTGAGGAGCCTCAGGCCCCATTTGTGTTAAGTAGTGAACAAACACATAGTAAGAAACAGTCTCTGAAGAGTTTCTAAAGGAAACAGATGAGACAGAGAAAGGGAGTATGCTTGGTTGGCTTTACCTGTTTCTAAGCATATTGTACTACTCTAATCTTTGGGGTAGGAAAATCTGAGTTAACTTACTATGAAAAAGGGCAAACATAAGATTTTTTTTTATTGAAACCATATTTAGAAAGATGATACAACTACATTTTGTGAGGAGCAGCCAATATTTGCATTCACTGAAAGAAATAATAATGTTCCAGTGAAGACTGAAATCAAACAGGATACTTGAAATTAGACCAAGAATGCAACTAAATGTAAAGGATTTCTGAGATGCACATTATCCAAGTCTGAAATGAGCTTATTGAAGTTATGACTTTTCAGCTGGAATAATGCTATTGTGGGCCAAATTCACCCAAAGTATAACTCCACTGAGTTGAGGGAGTTACATGAGTGATGAACTGGTCTGCTGTGATTCAAGCTCCTTCTCATTTTACTTTGCAAATTCTTGTCTGCAAAAACTGAGGCATTTGTATGCTTTTCACAAAACTTTGAATATTTCCCCAAGGGCAAAATGGTAATTCATTTTTCACCCCCAACCAGTTCCAGTCCCAAACCCAAATGATGGTCTAAATCTTTACATTGGGACCCAAAGAAAACACAAAAATAAAGGGGAGGGCAAAACAAAGCACAAATATAGCAAAGAAAATCAGTGTAAATACAGACAAAAATGAACTGAATGGACAAATCATTCCTGAGGGTCGGACTGTGGCTGGGACGGTAAGGTTGTGTTGCAAAACTCTAGCAAAATTTCACTGAAGTCAATGCAAGTTTTGCCTAAGGAAGCAGAGAGAGACACAAGCAGAACTCTCATTTACATGAGACTAAGTAGGTGATTACTGGGGAGAGAACCAACTTGCTTTCTGTAACAGCAATCGCTTCATATTACTGCACAGTATGTACCTCTGGGAATCAGAGCAGCTTCTTAAAAGAAAATTAACATTGTTTCTATAAACAAAGGTTTCAAGTTATTATTCAATTTCGTTTAAAACGTTGATCAACAACTGCACTGTTAAGCCATTTTCTGTTGCTTTTGTTGTCTTGTTACAAAGATTTTCACCAAAACAAAATACACTAAGAACTGACATTTTGAAAGCACGTTGATGTGCACTGGTGAAAGTAGGGTCACTTATGATATTGCAGTTGCTGTTTTCTTCTGTTGGTCTTTACAGCTAAAACATAACTTTTTATTATTTTAATAAATTCAGACCCAGATAGATCAAGCCTGGAACATAAGTACTTTATGCGAAGGAAGAAAAATGTGTTATGAGTAGGTTTCTTTTAGGATTTCTGATCTGTAATCACACCCACACAAATCTACCTATATCCCACTAGGCAGATGATGTGAGAAGCAATGTCATTTGCTCAACAGAACACACAAAGTGAGTCATTGCAAAGTGACACTTGTCCAGGTAAATCAAACTAAACCAGGGAATATGTCTGTTGTGTTCATTGAGCCCTTGCTGCACAGTTTTGTGTGATACCCTTTGAATTATCTGAATCCCAACACACATCCCCTTCCCTGATGAAGGGAGACTGAGAACAAACCAAGTTCTTTTCAGACACTCAGCGAATGAAAAAGACAGGAATCAAGAAACTAAAGAGAGAAAAAACATATTAGAACACTATGTCTATCTCCCTGCTAGCTCAGGATTCTTTCCTAAAGTATTCTCAAGAGTCTTTTCTCAAGTCTATTTTTAAATGACTAGCTATGGAGCTCTCATAATTTCCCTGGGAGACTATTCAACAGTCTAAGATCTGGCAGGATATTTTCCTTTATTCCTTTGACCTCCCTAAACAATTCCTCTGACTACACTCTTGGCATTTGCATCATTTAACATGGTTCTCATATTCCCCCTTAGTTGTCATTTAGCCAACCCAAACACAGACCCTTTAATTATATTTGTTGCTTTTCTCTGATTTCCCTCCAATCTGTTGTCATCTTTCTCATACTGAGGTGACTATAACTGAAAACAGTATTCTAGGCATTCCCATCAGTGCTACAGAGAGAAGAAATCTCACCGTTCTTGGTGATAGAGTGTGGTTTCAGAAGTACTGATCATGCAATAGTAAGGGACCCCTGTATAATCAGTAATGTCACTAGAACACTATTGGTGATCTGCCAACTAGAGCCAGCAGACACAGTGATGGGTGAGCCTGGTGGAAAACTGAACCACCAAGAAAAATTATGGGCCACTTTCTGCCACCCTTACTCACATTGAGTAGTAACTGATTGGTATGTGTTTGTTGAGTGCCACAATGGGGTCTGGTCCATGTCTGGGATTGCTAGGCTCTATGATTATATAAATAATAAATAAAATAATAATAATAATTCCACAAATAGCCCCATTGAATTCAATGGGGCTGCTTGAGAGTAAGGTGAAAACCAGTGCAAACTAGTATATCAGAATCTGGCCCTATGTTTGTAAGTTACAGTGTAGGGTGCATCCTGTTCACTGAGGCAAACAGTTCCTGTGCTATAGCTACAAGTCTGTTCTATTGTGAACTTAATCTCCACGTCTAATTCTCTCTGATAAAGAGTCTGTTTTATCTTAACATCTGTGTGTAACCTCTTCCTATTCTAACCAAGCACCCTACCTAACCTATCTAACCCAATTACACTATTATCATCAACATCCTTTCAAAGCAGTGCTGGGCAGGGACCTTCCCTTTTCAAAACAAGCAGCTGCTAAATGTAGCTAAACCATTTTATACATATAGAAAACAGAAGAGAAGGGACATAAATAATGTTTTCGAAAATGCTGCCCCGATGGACATATTATTCCAAGGGGGCTCACTCCTGGTCTGTGTGCTGCATGTATAAACAGAGCAAGTGATTATTAGTCCAGAGAGCTAAGCATGAAATTGTGGATGGTTTTGTTGTTTTTACAATCTAAAATGGACAGATAAAGAGTGAGATTCTGCAGTGAACCTGCAAGAGGCACTGCACAGAACTCAGCCCAGCGGAAGAGTATCCTGGGGTGACTTTAAGCCATCATTGTGCTCTCCCAATCCTGACTATTCTAGGGGCTGCAAAGGCCCTTTGGCGTAACCTAGGCTGCCCTATGGGCCACAGCACTGCCCAGAATCTCCCCATCGCTGCACATCCCTCCCAACCCCAGACTCAGCATGTCCCCCATGCCATGGTTTGCAATGGTGTCCTCAGAGGCAGCCTGATGGCTGTCCTCCATACTGCCTGCACTGAATGAATCCTCCCTCCATCTGTATACAGAGCTTATAGGGCTCACTTAATCTGGCTATTTTACATGGTGAAAGGGGCCACAGCTGGGCTGAGGATCTCATCCAAGGTGTAAGTAGGGTTTTGTTTTTTCCATAAACAAATTAAAAGATTGTGTTCAGCCTGAACTTTCAGTATCCAAACAAATATGTATCAATGGAGGAGGAGTACATTAGATGTTGTCATTGTACTTGCAATTTCCTACAAATTTTATCTGGATCTCTCTGCTAAAATCATCATCAGTACAATAGCTAACAATGTTGATTTAGCTGTGACACTCTGAGTACCTTTCCCAGACCCGACAAAGAGCTCTGTGTAAGCTTGAAAGCTTGTCTCTCTCACCAACAGAAGTTGATCCAATAAAAGATATTACTTCACCCACCTTGTCTCTCTAATATCCTGGGACCAACACTGCCAATGTTGGTATTTAAACTCTCATCACTAGGATTTAGAGTCAACTCCATGTTGAGATAAAAGTTAGTATCTATTAGAGCTATTGCTCAAGTCTGTAGACTCAGAAAGTCAGTACTGCTTTGGTTCATACTTGTAAAGCTATTCGCACAAGAAGAAGGGCTAGCTACTTAATTTTAATGAAAACTTAAAATTCTGCAGAAATTGAGAACTCTGCACACCAGAAAGGTGACAGGATAGAGTTCCTTCCCAGCCAAGCTCACTTCAAACTCTGCTCCTCGCCCTTTGTAAAAGAACAAGGAGAGGATTGTTGTCTGAATAGAAGTACTATGGCTGTGATTTAGCATGGTACTTAAGTCTGAGCCTAACTTTCAGCATTAAAGTACTCCAGTGAAGCCAATGCAACAACTCAGATAGAAACACCCTATTGCATCAGAGCAGTGGTCCACCTACTCCAGTATCTTGTTTTCAACAGTACCAAGTAACAGATGTTTCAGAGAAAGGTGCAAAACCCCACAGCTAACATGCTTAATGATAAACATTTAAGTCCTGTGGTGCATCAGGGCAAAATGTAGAGTATTACCTTGCCATAATAACAACTACTTTAGTTTATATACAAAGAAGGTTTGTTGGTTTTATTTATTTGGTTGATATGGTTTGTGTTTTGCTGGGCTTGTTTCTGTTTTGTTTTTTGCTTTATTTTTGAGGGGTTTATCTGTTTTTTGTTACTGTCAGATATGATTGTAATTATACATAAAATCTAAACAGATACTAGGCATAAAAAAAGAGAGGCTCTGCTGTTTTCAGATGGCAGAACATGCAGAATGTAGAACCTAACTATGCTAGTGAGTTAACCATATAAAACAGATGTTTCTCTCATAAATAATTTACTCTCGGTGACTTTTTAATTTCAGAACAATAAAGAAGAAAGACAGAAACACCTCCCACCCCCAGGACATGTTCTATACATTAATTTTCCTTCTGTCATATTTACAGAATTTCAATTCTGCTTTTGCATCAATATACTTTTGCAACAATATGAAGAGTTATTGAGCCTGGGAGTAAGCACCGTGCTCGCTATTTTTTGCGGGCTTGGTCCCATAATTAATTTTTTTTTTCAGAAACACTTACCTGGGCAGATACACTAAGAGCCAAAGTGAAGCCCACTAATCCACACAGGCAAGGTGAGATGGACCAAGACAGATCTAGTATTCTTATAGGAGGGACTCCAACCCCATTCCATGCAGAATGTGTTATATTATATATTTTTTTCTAATTATTCTCTGAGTTTTGCCCCACAGATATGTAGTGGAGGGTGTGAATGAAATGTGGGCCAAAATCTGCCCTCAGTTACATGGTGTAACTTCCATTGTCTATAAAGGGAGTTTCACCATATAAATGAGAATCAGGTCTTAGTCCTTTTGTTTGGTCAAGAGCATAGTAGGTTTTTGACCACTGTGAAAATTGACATATAGTAGAGAAGAAAGGGGTTTTAATCACATATCTTGTACAATTTAAGTGGTAGTCCACCCACAAGTCATGGGTAGTCGGGGGAAAGGTGAGATTAGGACAGAGCTAGGGGATGCTATGGATTGTGATCTAAAAGATCTCCGAAGTACAATGCATAATGCATGCTGATTTCTAAAGTTGTCACCATCCCATTGGATCTGCACAGGTGGATGTTTGATGGCTGGAGTGTTCATAGCTGTACAGCAATCACATGCAGCCATTCATAGACAATTAAGTCAGGAGGTGAATTAGGGTTGCCAACTTCAGTTGGACAAATTCCTGGAGATTTCATTACATGGCATAATCTTTAATTAAAGATTAATTTTTGATTCCTGGAGACTCCAGGACAATCCTGGGGGGTTGGCAATCCCAGGGTGAATCCAGCATACCCACCCCACCTTGCTGAAGGTTACATGGTCTCTATTAACCCAAGTTTGCATTGTTATGTACCCAAAACTTCCTAAGAGTTTTGAATAGGCCAGGAATGCAAGACCCAAATGGATGGAAAGATAAATCTTTTGACCCTTTAGGAATTAGGAACATGGAATTATCACCCATCTTTATTCAGAATTAGACTGATTTATACATTGTTGTATTAAATACACAAGGTGTTTCTTCTATGCATGCCTAGCACATGCCACCTACCTGCCCACCCACCATCAGAATTACCCTGGTCATTTTTCAACGTATTCTCCTTTTTACAAAAATTAAATAAATAAATCTATATTTTAAAAGGAAAGGAGCAATTAAAATGCTAGCTGAGGGGATAGGAGAAGCAACTGTTTAAGAAGGACCTTTTTAAAACTGAAGAAAATATATTAATGCTTTCTAGGGTTGTATTGCATATAGTTATGCATGTTATTATAAAGCACATTTTCCTCTGGAAATTACTGTAGAAAACACTTAAGTCACAATGTCAATGTAAAGTTTATGCCCCCTTCACTCTTTGGTGCTCGGGTCAGGATTTCCTGAAGGTAAGAGATAATTCAAAAGATATTTAGGCATGGCTTTGGGAAAAGTAAAGCTTTCCTCCCAGGAAGCAGAGCTTCAGAAGGGGCTTTGGACTTCAGGGAGAACTAAGCAAGTATTCACGTGGGGGCAACTGATAAGAGAATTATGAATGGGGTGAAGGAAGTGGCTTATAGAACAATGGAATATCTGATCAAATGAGAGAGGGGTGAAGTGGAGGGGGAAATAGTGTGAACTCTTTCAGACTCCAGGTGGTGTAGGTTCAATTCCGCCTTGTGGTTTAAAAATGAGTGAACATAGTTGGTTCATAGAATCATAAAACCTGGAGATGGAACTGTAGATTCCATCACTAATCCTGGGAGACTATTCCCTAATATAAAACAGTGGGGTGGAAATGCGCTCTCCCCGCCGGTGTGCTGAGAGGGAATGCCCAGTGGAAGAATCTTATGCTTCTTAAGATCCAAACAGTAGCCCAGGCAAGGAGAGGAAGATGCAACTCTTTCCCTCCTGCTACTTCCCCCTTCATGCTCTGACCCCTGGCCCAGTGACACTGGGCTCTCTCCCTTCCTCTTTGTACCCCCACGGTGCTCTGGTCTGGGCAGGGGAAGAAGAGATTCTATAGGCTGTGAAGCCAGCTTCACAGAGTCATAAAGTTTAAGGCAAGAAGGGACCACCAGACCATCTAGACTGACCTCCTGTATATCACAGGCCACCACCCAGCCCCTGCACACTAACTCCAACAAACCCATGCTCCTTTGTACCACCTTAGATTAATTGCCTCTCTGGAGTCACACCCTTCAAATCTGTACAGATGATTTTCATGCCATTCTCCTACTTAGTGTTTGGCTTATTTAGTTCCTTCAATCCTTTCTCAGAAATTTCTTTTTTTTTTTTTTTACTTATTTTTGCTACTCGTCTAAATTTCCAGCAGTTTGTCATCACCTTGCTGTTATTAGTGTGTTCAGAACTGAAAGCTGTACGTAAGCGTGATCTCACCACAGTCTCAGACTAGTCTTTTGTTGTGATTTATCCACATGAAAAAAATACTGCATTTGGCACAGTAATCAGTGTCTACTTAATGGAGATCTGTGGTGAAGTAGCATATATTCCACAGCTCAGACGTGGGTATCTATACCGCTCTATCTGAAACTTTCCCTTCAGCAATACTCCATGGCTCCTTTTCTTTAGTGAAAAGGACACGATTCAAATGCAATAATTGAAAAAAATACATTTTTCCCACAAAGAAAAATATACATTCTGATCACACTGGGTATTAGTGCCTTGGGGATAGACTAATTTAATATATGTTGCCCCTCCTAATATGGCAGATATATTAATTTGTGAAATTCTCTATTTTCTGATAGCCTGTGGATGATTACTGGTATTCTTTATTTATTCGGTAGTGGAGCACGCGTCAGGTGATAATGTGTATATGTTTATTCTATTTACGTCTTTCAGTAAATCAAGTGTTTGTTTTAAGCTGACTCTAGCTAAGATTGGAGAGGGGGAGGTGGGGATGCAGCACTGTAATATGGAAAGTGCAGTTACATTTAGAAAGTGACCATACAAATGTTATGAAGTTTAGAAGAGATTTGGGTGCTTCCCATATGAAGCACAAGATTAAGTGTGTTACAGGACTTCTAAATGTGCCCTTTTCTCATTATCTGCCTTTTGCAACCCCACAACTCCAAAGCACATCCACCTGCTTTCGTGGGTTCCATAGTGGACCAGCACCTTACTCTTGGCCTTGTTTGCTGGCCATCCACTTTACTCCAACTTGGTTCCCCCCAGGCTCCAGCACCTTCTCTGCTCCCCCCAGTCTCTATCTCCAGTTTCTCTCCCCTTTAATTACCCCTAATATCTGTTCCTAGTCTCTCCTCTGTCTCTCCCCCATCCCCTCCCTCAGTCAGTGCCTGCTCCTTCTCCCCTCACACACTGCTACTCATTGAGTTTGGCAGTTGATTCAGCTGACCCTGCATTGTTTATGCCCACTGGAAGTACAGGGGGAAAGATGTCACTTTTGCTACAGTGCTCAACAACTATCAGGTGACCAATAGTTAGGGTACCTGGTAAACACTTTAGCGCACACAGACTTCTGTTGGAAAGTAGGGTTACCATACGTCCGGATTTTCCC